>NC_137865.1:15703716-15981216 GCF_963924005.1 Protomyctophum bolini
TGCACATTGCCTATATCATCCCTGCTCGATCCCTCGCTCCAAAGAGGCCATATTATGGTAATGAGCATGAATATGCAGCCTCAGCATTGCAAGCAGATCAATAACTTAATCATTCGTCTGAGGCAACAGTTTGTCACAGAGCACTTAACAATTAGTTCTAGCATGCTTTTAGGCAATGTGTTCACCAGTCTTTCCGATAAAGTGTTCCATTTAAGCTAAAATATTTGCTCCCCAAGCGTAGCTTTTATTTGATATAGAATATGGCTACTGTAAAATATGTGTATACATGACATGTACATAAATACGGATGTACATACTGTATGCGCACACACACACACACACACACACACACACACACACACACACACACACAACCTTGCAGATTTAGGTAAAGGCTCAAATTGAACTTGTTATGTAGACATATGCCAGGTCATTATAGATCCTATACCTGGCATCCTATAGTGATTTCTTCTTGAAATGATATAGTATTTAGACCAAGGATAGGTTCCTCGTTTACCTATTATCCTACATTACTATTTCTATAGCTCTGGATTTAGAGAACCTACCAAATGCCTAATATTGTAATTGTGTACACTGTACAGTACTGTATATCTGTAGGAAGGCTGGCTGTCCTTCACGGCTCATCACTGATATCCAAGATCAGTTCCTACTGTATTAATATACACATAATGCATATACATAAATACATGTAGCCTATATATAAACCCTACCTGAATGTGTGTCGGTCCAGATACACTCTCAGCAGAGCCCCACACACCCACACACACACCCACCTCCCCCTCCCCTCTCCATTGTGTTGTGTTGTTGCTGACTCATTGTCAGTGCCCCAGAATCTGCTGCCAGTCTGCATTATTCACATACTCACCTTCCCTCTGCTAGTGCCACCTCAGCACCGGAGCATGCCATGGCCCTCTGAGCTGGAGGCAGCGGGTGGCTCCAGCCCCCGACCTCTGGCCATATGTGCCGGACACCTCCCCCTAGTGTCCCGGGGGAGGAGGGGGGGTGTGTGTTACACCCAGATGAGCAGCGTGCCCTAAGGTAACATTTGGACGACAAGGTTGGTTTCACATCCTGGGTTATTTATTGCACATGAGCGACGCTATATTCCGAATGAAGTGTGAACATGACTGTAGGCCCTCTCTGATACCGTGCGTCTGCAGATCTCTAGGTCTGCCTGGGGGGTGCAAGTAGTCTCCCGCTCATTCAACATTACACAGCTAAAAAGGGACAGAATGCCTGATTTATACTTGGTCGTGCCTGTGCTCACCCATGTCGTAAACAGCAGATCTACAAGGTCACAACAACACATCGCACTGCGACAACACGGAAGGCAGGTTTAATGTCTAATATAGACCTGAGCATATGTTCAAAATTTGACTGTGGCAAAATGATCTCTCTCCTGCTTCCTTTCTTGTCAGAGGTCATGGAGGACATGAAGCTCTCTCGCCCCCGCTGCAGGTACAGTAGCGACTGCTGCATTGGCCTGGAACACGGAGACGAGTTGCAATAAGAGAAACATACTCTTCCCCACACACACACACACACACACACACACACAGAGTATGATTTGCTAAAAATATCCAATTAAGAAATGTGAATTTTAAGATCTCAGGGTTCATTTCCAAACCCAAGTATCGACACCATCAATCTAATGCACTTGCCTTTGCAAAATCCGATGGGATCTTATCATCTTAACAGGGAAGCTGACACTGCATATATGAAGGTCCTCATTTTGATATTCTCTGCAAGCTCATGTGTACTAGATGAGTTTGACTGCAGAGCTTTATCACGGACAGGGAAGTGATCTGCCCCCTAGTGGAAGAAATCCAAACAACAAGATGAACAACAGTGACTTTAGTAGCTTCAAACGCACTTAGTCATGATTTATATAGTTACCAATGAGTTCAACCATGGGTTAAAATAATACCAATGAGGGTATATGACAAGACAAAAGAACCAACAACCAAACCAAGAGTTTTAACTTTTAATTAAGATTTGTTTTTCCAGACCTGCAGAGGACAGTTCATTTCCTTTAAGCGCCTTGATTTTGTTTCTCTCAGAATCGTGTTAAAACCCAATGCAGGACCCAATGTGTTCCGTTTGTTTCTCCAAGATGAGCTTGTTCATCTGGTGAATACTGTTTAATAAGGGGTTACAGCAGGGGTGAGAGTGAGAGAGAGAGAGCAAGAGAGAGGGAGAAAGAGAGAATACGGATCAGAGTTAAGACTTCAAAGAAAAAGGCTGTGATAGGTGGTTCTCATGACTCCTTGAATCACTTCTACAGTACTTTGTAATGTCTTGCAGCACCTTCCTTTACATTGCGCACTCACATACAACTTTCGATGTTATATAATTCAGATATTTAGGTGCATCCATCATGATGACACTATTAACCTTCCAATCACTCAGGTTCCTTTCTCTCGTCTCGTCACGTTAAGGCCTCGTTTAAGCCCTGGTGCGTTGAACGTTAACCCTATTGCTACCCTTATGTTCTCCAGTCTATTTGCTGTGTCTAAGTCATTCCACAACCATGCTGCCGGCTGTCCAAGTCAGGGCCTACCTACTGTAGGTGCCACACAGTGGCACTTTTAGTATTTGTATAGCCCTAGTGCTCAGGATGTGCCACTAACTCCCAAAGCCCTGGCTCCCTGCGGTTAGGCAACGCTCCATCCTCTGATACAGAGGGTTTAGCGAGAAAATAAACAGAAAAATCTTCCCTCTATAGGGATGGGCCGCAGGGAGCCCTCCCCACTAAAGGGAACTTGGGCAAAGTGGCGTCTCAGGCGAGCCATTTGTCTCTACCTAAGAGGGAACCCATGCATAGCCTGTGCCCTCAACTCCCCTTGCATCGTCTGTTTCTCTCGCTAGCCAATTTGCAAAGTTAGCTTCTTTGCTCTCTCGCGCGCTCACACGCTTGCTCAACTTGCTCTATTAGTAACCATGGGGGGTAACTTTGCTGCGAGGATTAACCGTGTCACAGTCTCCTGTTACAGTGGGGAGGATGAGGGTCTTTGGGACAAAGCTTCAAGAGCAGATTCACAGCTTGCTTCATTCCTCAAAAAAAGGTCATTGTGACTTCAACGACTTCAAACCATATATTTTGTTCATGCGTAAATCATCTGAATCATTAGTTACTTAAAAAGACCTCACTTTAGCTAATTCTGTTGCTTTGCAGTTTCTCACTCCTCCTGATTAGACCGTTTTATTTTTGCACGCCAGTTAGCTACATGATTCCAAACATGTCAACATGATTCCGAACATTTCAACCTCGCACCCATAATTTGATGTTGATGGTCTAAGGACTGGTGATGGTAGCAGACAAAAAGGGTACGGGTGCCAAAAACGAACAAAACCCAGAAAACAAACAGGCCTTCAGAGTAGACAAAAAAGGAAGGGTTTTGGGGGAGAAAGCTTCTTTGTTATTTTGTTAATAATTTTCATAATCTGCAGATTGGTGCATATTGCGTTAGGGGGGGGGGGAGGAGAGCAGAGATGGGGTATTTGGGTGGGTGAACGGGGTGGTTTTCGGGGTATACAGTGGCGGTGGAGGGAAAAGAGGATTGGGTGTCTGCTGTAAGTCTGTGTTTATGTGTGCGTTTTCCTAGTGGCGATCCACGGCAGCGCTCTGTAGCAGCTCTGTGGCGGGCTGGCCAGCAGGTCTGAAGGCCGTCTGGAAGCCTGGGGGGGGTGTGTGGAACTGACTGGCGGGATTGGCCGTGGGTGGGGGCAGGTAGGGGGCCCAGCCGCCCGAGGCTCTGTGGTGGGAGAGGGGGAGGTGGAGGGGCTGAGGGGGGGCTGCTGCTGTGTTTGTGGGACCGTCCATCTCTGTGAGGGCCTGCAGTGACTTGAGCCAGTGTGGTGGGTTGTCATCCTGGAGACAGTCTAAACTGTTGCCTTGCGAGGCAGGGATACCTGGAGAGGATGGCGGAGAAAGAGGGAGAGAGAGAGAGAGATGAGAGAGAGAAGTTTGGCTGGATGAGCAGCTAACAAAACAGTACTGGAAAGATGAGGTAAGGAAGGTCAGCTATGATATTTCGTGTGAAATCCCAATTTTGTGATTGCCGACAAAATTCACAAAAAAAGGTTGTGAATGTCATAAAATTAGTTTTTAATTGTGAACCCATCCCCACCCAAGACATTATGTACTGTATAAAGAGAAGATCATGTTGCTGACTAATCCAAATCCAATTTCTGTAAGTCAGAGACACAGCCTAAAGCTAAACAGATTAAAGCCGTCAACTGAGCTCAGAAATGTGTCATCACTGATTGTCAAGCCTACAAAAGGCAATACGATTGGCTGGGCCCCCTACATTTAATACAATACAGCCACATCTCTTAATAAATAGGTTGAGGGACCTTAATGTCCATCCTCTTATTATTAGATGGTACCATTCATTTTTAACTAAACATACACAAAGGTCAGTGTGAATGGCACTATGTCAGAGCGCAGAACCCTGAGTACTGGAGCACCCCAGGGCTGCATTAGCTCACCTGTCCTTTTTACTCTGTATACAAAAGAGTGTAGAAGTGGCAACCCGAACAATTATATCACTAAATTCTCAGATGATACTGCCATCTTAGCCCTTCTGGATAAGGATAGGGATTTAGCCGACTACTTTTTAGAGGTACAGAACTTTGTAAAGTGGTGTGAGGACAACCACCTTATTCTTAACGTTAAGAAGACACAGGAGATGGTGTTTGACCCCAAGAGTATTGGTGATCACAGGCCTGTGGTCATCCATGACTCGACCATCTCACAGGTTTCCTCATATAAATACTTGGGGGTCTGTATTGACAACTCACTAACTTGGAATACACATGTTGACAGTCTCTGTAGTAAACTACAGCAAAGACTGCACTTCCTTTCGACGTCTCCGGGTTTATGGCGTTGACAAAAATTGTATGTTAGTGTTCTATCGAGCAGTCTTGGAAAGCCTGGTCAGGTTTGGCATCACAGTTTGGTTCGGTAATCTCTCAGTGCAATTGAGGTACAAATTGTTCAGACTGGTGCAGACTTCAGGGAAGATCATAGGGGTAAGACAACTCCCCTCTCTGCAGTCTATTTATGAGCAGGCTACATTAAAACAGGCTCATGTTTGTTACCCATGTTTTAAGGAGAGTTTGTACTTCTGCCCTCTGGGAGAAGATACAAAGAACCAAAGTGTAAGTACATCAGATTTAAAAAATCGTTTGTACCAGCATCAACTAAGATGCTGAACGAGGCTCTGAAACAGCAGTAACTGTGTGAGGCTAGATTATCCACATCATGTGTGCAATTGTGTAATGTTGTGTCTCCCTCTTCTGTATTTTTGTCTGTCATTGATGTTTTATGTGTGGCTGTAGCTGGGGTGAAAGCCCAAGACAAATTTCCCTTGTGGACAATAAAGTTTACCTTGACCTTGAACAAATCTTTATTTCATGTCTCAGAGTTTAACTGACTTTGGACTGGTGCTCGAGTATAAACTATTGTATAGTGACTGATTATTTTACCAGGGTGCTACTTGAATATTATGAGACATTAAATAATGGCTCATGTAGGCCTTGGTTCTCAACCTTTTCAGGCTGTGACCTCCTAAAATAACTACTTTGGACTGGGAATGTAGGAGTTGTTGAAGCATTCAATTTAGTTTGACTCGGTTCCACAGTTAAATATTGTGAAAAAAGCAGATCTACAAGCTCACAACGCCCCTCATTGTGAGGTGTTGTGAGCTTGTACACCGGCTAATGTAGAAACAAATTGCCTCTTTCATCTATTATTTGACAATTGGTCAATGTCTGGTCAGTATAGTTATAGTACAGAGTATAGTTTGTTGATTACTTTTTATGCAAAAATTGTCATTTTCTCTTTTGATGTAGCCTACCAGACAGACTGGTATTAATCTCGCCAATGTTTCAGCGTGGTAGCAAGCCCAGTATTAATAATGCTTGAGGCTGGTAGGCAAAAGGCTAGAAAAAAAAGATACATTGGTGATGTAACAGTCATGGCAACATGTTTTAAGACTTGTGGGGCCCATAACCACTTAAGCCTCATCCAGTATTTTTTAAATGTGTATTCACACCGGATGTGATATAATCCCATCGGCTCAGCCCAGCCTAGCGGTCTGGGCCACTAGGCTCCTAATGCAGCCTGACAGCGCATTGCCGGTAAAGCGTTATTCATAGTCTGTAGTTTCGGTGGCGAGGTGACCACCGAACTACAGCATGACGTCACGAGCTGTGGTGAAGAGCAAACCACCACCCCCGCCCTTCTCTGTTTTTAACTCACCACCGATCAACGTTATTTCAGCTCCGGTGGTCACCTCACCACCGAAAATCCAGACTGTGAATGAACCTTAAGAGTCCTGTTCCTGACCAACTTTGCTGTATGTCACCCCCCATCTCTCTCTCCTCGTCTCCTGTCTGTCCCCACTTACCCTATCGATAAAAGCTAAAAGCACCCCACCCCCCAAATGTTTTTAAATAAAAAAATATATAAATATAAATAATCACATGGCTTGAATTGTCGGGAATGTGGCTGTTTGTTGACAATTAGACGGACGAGAGGTTGACATGTCCACGCAAGCACTCATAGGTTACACAACTGTGTATCCAAGCACACTGCTTTGGTTGAATTTACATGTTAAAACATTGAGCAGTAACATTACTCAACGTTCCATTATTTATTGGACAGCCCCAGTGGGAAGGGGATGTGTGTTGGTATTAATTAAGTAAGTTGAACAGGAAGCAGCAACACAGTAACATGGGTGGAGGGAGGCCAATCAGATCGTTGAATGTGCAGCTTCTAGCAACCATTTCCTCTATGGAAACAACCTTTAAAAACTAGCCATTGTACAGCAGCTAACCCAAACCTCACAAAAACTATGCCTACACCTAACCTTAGCATCACAGAATAACAATGCCTAACCTTTACCTAATATTTGTCGGAACATGCTTTGCAGCTAAAAAATAAATAAACAAATAAAAAAATGAACACGCACGGTGGGATTTGAACCTTGGACCTAGTGTATTACATAGTCCCCACAGGAATCCGGAGAAAAGTCTTGATTCCGTGGAGAACATTTATGATTCAGTGGAGAACAATCCTTGCTTAGTTAATATTCCGCGCACATTAAAAAAACCTAAAATGACCAAACTTTACTTTGTTTTAATAATCAAGTAAAGTCCTTTATGAAATAGATACAATTAATTGTAATTATGGATGGGTCATAATAATGAAATATTCCAATAATTGTTTTTGGGGATAGAAATCGGTTGTAAAGGTTATTGTCATTCAAATCCTGCCCACTGTAACTACAGTTTAGAGGATACCTAATGTGGGTGTAATATTTCTGTTTTGCTTTAGCATTGTCATGAGGACACGGATTCAGTTTCAGTACGTACCATTTACACAGATTCAGTTTCAAGTAGGACCATTTAAAGGACGGACCTTATTGTGTGCCACACTAGTCTAGTAGTCTAGTCCCCCCCAGCACTGTGAACATATATATATATATATATATGAAGTGTCCTCAGACAACTCACCATTTATAAATCCTTATTATAATACCTACTGGTAAGTAACTTTGTCAGGTTTTATTGGGCTCCGCTCCCCCGCCGCCAGCAGCTCAGTGAAAATGCACTTGTCTGACTGTATTCCACAGACGTTCAAAAAATCTGCGGATGGACGAAAAATACACGGACGGCTTTGAAATTGACACCCTTGTCCCCTTGTTGACGGAAAGTCAATCAGAGGCAGGTATGGCGGGTGCTTTTCAGAATGAGGGTGTAGACCTTTATCCTTCCGTCATTGATCCCATGACCCAAAAACAACTTGATTCTCCGGTTCTAGGCTGCACAGAAGGTGGGAAACTCTTATTTCCACACATCAGCCATAAGGTATATAAATGACAAATATATCATGCGTATCATTAACAGCCAGGTGAAACAAGCGTTCTCCGTTGTGCATCTGTACCCCTTTATTTTTTTACCCCCTATGATCTTTTTTTTGTGCCAGCAACGTGTATGTTTCTCTGTCACAACCTCCCGGCTGTTTAGTTCGGTTTCCGACAATCTTTTGTCGGTGCAATCAGTGTGTTTTGTTATGCCTTTCCTGTAGCTCCAGACAGAGTTAGCTCATAACATTAGCCACAATTGTCAGTGGCTAGCTTCGCGCTGCAGGGTTACAGACTCTGGGTTGAGACCATAGAGTTATATAATATATAGAGCAGGGTTCCCCAATACATATTCTTCAAGGACCATATTTTGACTAGGGGACCAGGCTGGGGGCCGAGTCCCTCACGCGCGAAAAATTGGGTTTCTTTTTTTCCCTTTCATTAATTAAGCTTATAATAGAGGGCTCTAGCAGTGATTCTCATCATTTTCATTTGAATGTCCAGTTTGACATGCATAGGCTACTGACCCCCATTTAATGCCATTTATATCTGGGACCTCAATTTATTATAACTTTTATTTATATATTTTATATAGTAAAATCAATGTCAACTTAACTCTGAGGAGTACAAATGGAACCAATGGACCTGTTATGGTCCATTATGGTAATCTCACACTTCATACCTGTAACTTTAGCCCTAAAACAAATAAAGCTTTTTTATTAAAATTTTTATTCTTCCAGGGGCCACAAGGGGGCGCCTCGCGGGCCATTGGGGAACCCTGATATAGAGAGCGGATGAGGAGCAACACTATTCACTTCAAGGAAGTCTGGGGAGGCTTGGTTGAGACTTCTGCATGCCGTTTCAGAGTATGTGGTCAGACCTTAGAGTATATATGAATAGAGACGGCACCCGGAGGAAACCCTGAGGCGAAATGGACATAGTGGCCGAATTTGTCATTGCAGCTCGAGCCCGTTGACTATCATTGCGCATGCACGTTCATGTGTTTGGGCCCATGACACGTGAACGAATGTTTCATACGTGAACGCGCGCAAACGGCGCAATGATAGTCAACGGCAGCACGTTCATGTGTTTGGGGCCAATCCATCCCAGAATGCACTCTGTTCCTACGCGGAAGGAGGAGTGAAATCGCCTCATGCGCTTTTGAGCAACTTAATGCAAGTGGATGGAAGGAGAACTCGGATGCCGTCCCATTGGCTTAGGCGGTGTTTCAGAGTATGGGGTCAGACTCCCATTGGCTTAGGCGGTGTTTCAGAGTATGGGGTCAGACTCGGGCAGCCAATCATGACTAGGTCGTGCAAAAGTAGCCATAGTTTCACCTGGCAAAAAAAGGTGATATTCATATTCACCTTTAACCCATTTTGGGCAGGAACCCCTTTTGGTGTTTTCAGCATTATGTTATTCTTTAGCTATTTAAAAATAGCAGAGTAACCGCGTTACGAGCTTGTAGGTCTGCTATTTTTGGAAAATCGTGAAAATGTGCAAATCTTTGAATATATTCTTTCAGAGCGAACGTTTTTAACTCGAATCTTTGCTTCTGGGGGGTCCCGGGAACAACATATTTTCAGTTGGGGGTCGGCGGCCAAATACAGATAATTCTGGGGGTCTTTGACATTAAAAGGTTGAGCACCACTGACAGAAACATTCAGAAAAGGATTTGGAAGACATTTGTAGAATCTGGTGTCAGGTCTAAATGGGTTAAACCTTTGAGACGATGTGGCAATATCCAAATCATGGGTGTCGTCACTTTACCTGTGATGATAGCTGGGTCCATCCAACTGGCTGTGCTGTCCCAGCTGAGGCTGTGCGAGATGCCTGCCGGTCCCCCTGGCCCGCCCATGTGGTTAACACTGTTGGAGGATGAGGACGATGAGGAGGAGGACGAGTTTGGAAGGCCCCCAAAGTTGATGTTGATGTTGGGAAGCAGAGCTCTCAGGCCGTCCTGCCATTCTTTCACATTTAAGCCATCTATAGAAGCACTGTTTTCTGCACAGAAAGGCGAGGAGAAGGGTAAGCCAACTTTTTGGGGCATGTCATTACAGGTGAAACGTTTCATCATCCTACTAAATACATAACATTTTTGCAAACTTAGCTGGCATGTGCCCGAGGGGGAGCGATGCAGTGCCAAGTCGGCCAGATAGGCGGTTGTCCAGAACCATGGGTCCAGACCAGATCCAACCAGGCATATATGGAGATCTGGTTGTCCAGAACCACCCATCTGACAGACTGCCCCATCTGTCCGGCCCATTCAAACTCGGCGAGTAAGTTGGTCGAATCAGCGGATCTCCAAACATCGACAAAATAGCAAAGTGGAATACTCCGATGTCGTCACTATGACTTCCTAGCCTGTCATGGCCAGACTAATATCACCGTGTAGATATTAGTGTGGAACGTCTGTGTGAAATCTGTGTTGCATAACTGGGTGTGGCATGCATTTCCAACTTGCATTGTTCCCGAATTGCATCATTCCGTAGGCCAGTGCCCATTTGGCACAATTCTAGTTTTTCAAAATGCATATTTTTTACTAAAAAGCTGGAGAGACAGGAAGGTTCCTGTTAATTGAACACTCAACAGTCAAGGTGGTTGCACACTGGACGCTTTTTTCGGAAAATCGATGGAGAATCGCCGCATTACCAGACTGTTGCCATCATACAGTCTGGGCCAACGGAAGAGCTATCATGAGTAAACTATAAAACGGAAGTGGAGACTCAACCCCACTCTCGTTTTGTCTTTACAGTCGCGCAAACTTATTCTAATATAAATATAAATCATCTAAGCATATATAGCTTGTTGCTTAGCAGAAAAGGAAATACAAAAATAAAATGTAAAGATATTTTAAAATATATCTTCGTGAACGGAAATGGCAGCTTCCTTCCATGTGGGCTATAGTTCCACTCTATATAGCATTCGGAGATTGTGGAATAGTTGTCTGGCTACGCGAGACTACTCAACAGTCAACACACTATATCAATGATTACTACCAGAATATAGAACCATTTAACTTATTTATAAAATATATATCACTTATTGCACCTTTCAAAACAAAATAGTGCAAATAGCAGATCTACAAGCTCACAAAGCTTGCAACGTGTTGTGAACTTGTAGATTGGCCATTAGTATAACATAGGGCTTAGAGGAACATTAAACCCTAGGTTGATTTAGTAGTTGCTTTTCCAGTTCAGGTGGAAAACTACAGCAGGGTAAAACATGTCAGGCTGTATTCAAGGCAGCTGCAAGTTAGCCTCACGTAGCAATACTAATACCACTGCGTGGATATTGTCTCGTCCCTCAGCATTCGATTTTTCCCCGCAATGTCCTGCTCCATTTTTATTTTCATTCTTCAGAGCTAGATAGAAATGTACTGTGTAGCTAATATTAGGGGCTATATTACAGCACAACACACTGCAGTGTGTGTTGACTGGGCAGAAGAGTGCAGAGGCGGAGGGTGCGCTGCCAGGACTAGTGTAGAAAGACTGCTTGGCAGGCCAGACTTAATCTGCCTGGGGCAATATGCGTTGCAAAGGCAGATGGAAGGCTGGCTAGTGGCTACGCGAGGCAAGCTGCAAGTAGAGCTAACAGCTGATGCCGATACTGCCTAAAATGATGCCAGTCTATGCCATTGCCCTACCACATAATTTATCCCATGTCATTTCCAGTAATCAATTTTGTATTTTGAATGTTTCAGTTGATGTTTGCAACTTTAATTTCAAGGATCCCCATAACTCTGAGTGTACAAATGTAACCAAATGGACCGCATACAGGTCTACTTGGTTCCATTTGTACACTCAGAGTTACAGACGTGTAAGGGTTTAGACTTTTTATTACACACCGCAATAATGTTGTAATGTATGTAAATGCCTATAACTCTTGTAAAGTGGTACTTCCTGAAGGTCAAAATTAAATTTCTCCCCCGAGTAAGCAGGCCTAGCAGCTCAGTGGTCAAAATGTCAGCTCTTGCTCAGGAGACCCAAGTTCGAATCCGGTCCAGAACAGGAAGGTTATAGATGGTAGCTTTTAATAAAGGGTGCGTTACTCTTAGATTTAGGTGAATGCCATTGGCTACACAGTCTATATGCTTGCACATCTAAATCGAACACACATTAACTGTATTAGCTGCAGCTGTGTTGCTTACTGTTATATATATTTTTCTTATATACAGTACCTCTTATTGATTTTTTTCCTTTTTTTTAAAAGCACTGTAATTTTACCCTCAAAAGCTTTCTGTTGCGTTTCTTCTTTTAATATATATTTTCTTGTGTTTTCTAAGGTCCTAGTATACTCTCTTGATGTATTGGACATTTCAACAAAGCAATTCAAAGTGCTTTACATAAAACGTCAAGCATGAAGACAAGTAAACGTGCCTTGAAAGCCTAGCCATGTTTTCAATCTGCTGAACTGGAAAATTAACCACAAAATAGGGTTTCACCCCCTGCTTATGGATCAGTCTCCCAAGTTGGTTTGTTCGCCAACTACATTCAGGTTACGTTTCATTCCCCTGCGAGTGTGAGGGCAATCAAAGTACATCAAAACAAGCCAGCTGGGCCTTTACATGTGTTTTGATATTCAATACTCTGCTGTGCCATGAAGCTTGTGTACTCTCTGTATAAAGCTTGTTAATTGATTAACACAGTGAAGTGCAACCCAGCGGTGCCTGGTACCTGAGATGGGGATGCCTCCCAGTCCTGTGCTGTGCTGAGGGGGCAGATTTAGGTCTAGGAAATTACTGTGTGAGGCAGCGCTGGAGGAGTGGTTCAAGTGCGTGAGGTTATTGCATGTGGGGATCGCCATCCAGGGGTGTCTGGAGGACCCTGGCTGCTGCTGCTGATGATGATGACTGCCCTGGCTGTTGTTGTGACTGCCGGGGAAGCTGAAGGAGCTATAGACTCTGTGGTGAAGTGGGAGGCGTGGGGGGCCACGCAAGTTGAAGGAGCCGTTGGGGTTCATGTTGGGGGACAGCAGGCTGGGGCCGTGGTGGTGGAACCCCGGAGACAGAGGGCTCTGGTCCTGCACCGACAGCTCTTTCTCGATCAGATCGGCCAGCGCCTTGCGGGTGACGTCGAAGGGGTCGAAACCCAGGTCGTCGTCCTGCTGTTTGGTGGAGGAGCCGAACCCGAAGGCCGCCTGCCAGTCTGTGGAGGATGCCACTGGTATTGTGTCTGAAAGAAGAGAGAGGAGGCTTTAAGATTTTTTTACTACCGATCTATATAAAAAAAAAAAGTACAATAATTCGAACAACAGAATAAGCATCCCCAGTCAGTATAAATAAGCTACGGTCCTGGGATGATGGTAACAAATATATCAATGACCCCGGAATGAAGATATCACATTCAATAGCCTGCTTAACACCAGAGTGGTTTCCAAACTTTCTGTGTCAAAGATTACACCAACAGGCAAGTCAAACTCTCATATAACACGTTGCGTTAAGCTTATCACATGTTGTCACTCTGTCTATATTAGTCTGCTCTGGGGTTCTGTGTTGTGGCTGTGCCTTTAACCATTCTAATGCAGTGCTGGATTGGAGGGTGGAGCCAGAGGTGATTAGCAGAAGGGGAGACACCTGGCCAGTGTCTTCACAAACACTATTTAAGTAGCCTGGGCACCATTTCATTTCGGGTATATGATCCGGTCGGGAGCAGATGATATCGTTACGTCATGTTGTAGTATTGTTTTGTAGTCGACAGGCAGGAACAATCAAACGGAACTTCCTTTTCCCTCAAACAGATTTCTCAAAAGCTGCAGGCTACGAGAGCTTTTATTGTTATTCTTCCGGTTTGAGGGAAAAGGAAGTTCCTGCCTGTCGACTACAAAATGACGTATCGATATCATCCGCTCCCGACCGGATCATACGGCACTTTTGAAACAGAGACCAGGCTTTCCTCCGAGGTGGAAAGCCTGGTGAGGCGAGGTTACTATTTAAGACATGGGTTCCCTTCCCAACCACTGGTACTTGAGCCCCCGTCTGGTGGTACTCAGAGGAGGTAGTTGTTCTGACCAAACCATTGGTTGAAATGGGCTCTCCAGCCGTGCTGAAATGAGCATGACATGATCATGACCTATAAGATTGTAGGACGGATTAATCACATAAGAAATATCAGTTGTGCATCAGATCAGCAGCAAAATTGTCTTAGGAATGGAACCAAAACAATTTAAAGAATAAATTACATTTTCCTCCTGGGTTAATAATAGCTGAATAAGGTGGGGCAGGTCTACACTCCGGTATTATTTTAACATCAGTTATTATGGTGGTACTTGGAGTGCCAGATATTTTCTGTGGGGGTACTTCAGTATAAAAAGGTTGAAAACCCCTGATTTAAGAGACCTGCTCTCATAATGCTTCAGATCTGCATTTCTCCACAGGCTGCAGGAGTGGCTGCGGTAGAGCTCCCTTGTCTTTTTGTTTGCTGTGGTTTAAGGTTTTGGGCAGCATGTTCCCTGCCAATTTAAATTGGAAACTTTGATTGAATTGCTTAATCCCTTAATTTAGGAAGAGAAAGAACATTCGCACACTACTTTCTAGAGTTCTTTAATTAGAGGCAACATTTTGACCTACAAGGTCTTCATCAGGCAAATATTAAAAAGACAGAAAAGAGCAAAATAAATACAAAAAGCATTGATTAATGATCATGCATAACACCTGGGAGTGGGCAGGAGCACAGCAACCTAGACCAATCACAGGGCTAGAAGAATCAGTCAGTCCACCCATCAGAGGAGAATTTACCAGAGCAGAAAAACTTTACAAACAATCAATAGAAAAATCAAGTTAATCTGAGAGTAAAAGTATTCAAAGTCATGATTGATAATGACTAAAAACACATAGATTAATAGGACATCCAACACGACAAAATGTATATAGGCCTATCTATCCATGATAGGGTTTTTTGTTTGCGCCTGGTGAGCTTTGAACCACCGACTGTTTCACCGAACATAGGAGCTGTAAGAACAGGTGATGAACGCAATCCTGTTGCAGCTCATTTAAAAAAGGTGGGACATAATCTTAATAATTTGCACTATTGAGTAGGTTGAAAAACCACCCAGAGGTGGTGATCTTGAAAAGGTTACTTCTCCTCCAACGTGAAACTAATTGGATTTATTTCCTCAATACCATGTCTCCTGATGGTCTAAATGAGGAATTTGATATAAATCCTTTCCTTTAGGATAAGGTTCATTAGTTTAATGTTTTTTCTGCTCCCTTATTGGGACATAAGATTTATTTTCAGGCTTGTCTCCCATACCCAGCGGTGGTCTAGGGGTGTAGCCTACCTGTTCCCCAGTGCAGGACATCCCTGGTTCAAAGCTCACCAGGCACACTAAAGCCCCATTCAGACCGAAGAAGCAGAAGCTAGCTTCTGCTTCTTCGTCCCATGTTATCTCTATGCTGAACAGCTTCTGCGTTTAAAAGCTGGAACAATAGCTTTTTTTTGTTTTTGCTTTTTTTTTTTCTCACCGGACCTTAACTTTAACGCAGCTTTTAAAAGCTGGAGCTTTAAAAATCTGCGTGTAGCCAATCAGAGCACAGCGTGGTTTGAGGAGGCGGAGTTGAGCTCATTTTACAAAACCGAAAACCCTCTGGAAAGCTGTCCGACCCAATTGTCCGCATTAAAAAATAAACCTTTTGAATATGGGCTGTATATGAAATATGAATGGATATTTGGCAAGACCATAGCATATTTTGTGATAGAAATTAAAGTTTATATGAGAAACAAGTTGTCGAAGCGGTGAAAACAGGTTGTGTTCCGTGTGCCGTCGCGAGTGTCACGTTTCTGGGGACAAGTCATCGTGCATTCACCCCCCCCTCCGGTTCTCATCGAAGCTATGGATGACTACTGAACTGAACTCTCCAGTACGCTATCCGTCGCTTGTGGACTGTTTGTGGACTAAACAGTGCACGCACACACACACGGTTGATAAATTAGCAGATATAGATAGATAGACAAACAACTAAACAATATTAGTTGTGTCGGAGTTTTCCCCAAAACCTTCCCCGAGAAGAGAGGAGTAGCAGCCCGCTCTCAGAGCGTTTCTGTGCCGATCCTCGTGTGTCTCTCGGTAGTATGTTGAAGCTTTTGCGCCGTCAATCAATACCTTTAAAATAAATAATTAATAGCCTTTATATCAGTTGTATGTACCCCCTCTATTTACCCCCCCCCACACACACACACACACACACACACACAGTACGTAGTGCAGTAGTCCCGACTCCCTAGTACTGGAACGCCGAGGAGAGCTGTGCTCGGAGACGATTTGCTGGACGTTTCCTCGCACTAAAATTAATTGCCCTTGTCGCGGGACCTCGCCCTGAGCACAGGGTGTTGACCACTGGTGTACGCTCCTCGACACCCAGTCTCAACTTAGGGGGTCCTCCGCGGGCCGGGCCACAGGGTCCAGAAGTCGGTCCACTTTCGTGTGTGTGTGTGTGTGTGTGTGTGTGTGTGTCGCTGCATTGTATGTTGATTGTTGAAACGTGGGCACCGTGAATCATACCTTTAAAAAATAATTAATAGCCTTTATATCAGTTGTATGTACCCCCTCTATTTATGCAATATGTTGCCCATGTTTTGTGATTGGTTTGCTGCGTTCTGAATCGATAAACCAATCGCATATATTTATTTGAGGGAATCATTTCAGACAGCGCCGAGATAGGAGCTCCCTTCCACGGGAGACTTGGGACTGAATGTCCGGAAATCGCACGTAAACATAAGCTGTTTTAATTGCTTTTACGACGTGCTGGATACATACAATTGTATTTCTACGGTATGCTCTTTCTAAATCAACATTAACATTACATACAGAGCCGCCATTTAAAACAATGCCCGGAGGGTTTCGCTCGTGGCATGGGGGAGACGAGAGCGGAGTGGGGGGGGGAGACATGAGCACTGAAGACGGAGGATTGAGATCCCGTCCGTTCGGTTATTTACAAACAAGTTTACCAAGATTATATTATTTATTCATCCATACATAGGTTATGATGTAACTAAATATATAAGTATGTCTCCTCTACAGTCGCTATTTTACATTTTAGACTTTCAAATGCGCATCTGCTCAAACTGCCCGTCTCTCGTCTCAAAGCCAGACAGCCAGTCCAGGCAGCTTGAGTGACAGGTACCTTGTACACGCCCACTTTCTCAAAAAAAAGCTGCGTCTTTTAGATTTCTGCTTCTGCTTTTTAAAGCAGCTTCTTCGGTCTGAACGGAGCTTAACAGAAACACTATCATGGATAGGCCTATAGCCCTATACACATTTTGTCATGTTTGATGTCCTATGTGTTTTTAATCATTATCATCAATCATGACTTACTTTTACTCTCGGATTAACTTGTTATGCATGATCATTAATCAATGATTTTTGTATATATATTTGCTCTTTTTTTCTGTCATTGTAATATTAGCCTGATGAAGACCTTGTAGGTCGAAACGTTGCAATTTGTTGCCTCTAAATAAATAAAGTCTCGGAGCTGTAGAAACTAGTGTGCGGATGTTCTGTCTCTTCCTTGATGTTTGCCTTGACTTCCAGCACCTGCCACAGGCATTGAGATGTGCACACAATCTTCTCTGAACTTAATCCCTTAATTTCTCACATTATGTAAATAAAATACTTATTTTTGGCAGGGCCGGATCTACCATATGGGCACTTTGGCCCTTAAACCCCCCCCCCCCAGTTTTGCTCCACATAACTTTCATCCAATTGAAATAAATGGTGTAGCGTTTGATTGTTGGTGGGAATACAGCTGAATAGTGTAAACGTGTGTAAAGCAGCAATGCGCTAGATTGGCTGTTGTTCAAGGTGGGCCGGCCCACGGGGCTGTGTGAGGTCAGGTGGAGAGGTGATTCTGGAGGAATAAAAGACATGAGTCCGCCATCCAGCATTGCTTTGTTTTCATTCTGCACGCATAGCACGTCAGGTGGCTCGACAAAAAGAAAAGAAGGTAAAAACACTGAAATACAAATGGGTGGATTCTCTCACCCATTTGCTTACTATGTGGGTCAAATAAAAATAAAAATAAATAAATGTGTTAGTTACTGCCTGACTGTCACTCTGGGGCGAGAATATTACATAAAACCCCAAATGCCCAAAATGTTGCGCGCGCACACAGGTTCGCACATGTGAAGGGGCCCTTTGAGCTTCAGTGCGCAGGGGGCCCGCAGAGGTGTTAATCCGGCCCTGATTTTTGGATTGACCTCCGGTGTGGTTTCCACTTTTTTGTTGTGGCCCCAGAGCCAGCCACGAATATATATATATGGTGCTGGTAGGCAAGGTATAAAATGCAGGTCAAAGAAAACTTCCCCAGTAATGGGAAGGGACTCTCCAGAGACGCTCAGGACAAGGTTAGGTTTGCTTCATTTATTATTGCACGACACGTTTTGCTGTGTAGCCTTCGTCAGGTGCTTTGCATTCAAAGCACTACAATCATGTACAATGGGTCACAGACGAGAGCTAGCCGCATACACAGCATTTAACATTAGAACAACGTCCAAGTGATCTGTGCAAAACATCCAACGTAATCGTTCATTAGTTCACTGCGACAAGATGTCGTTGTGTTGAAACCATTACGTGAAACCACAAGATAACTTTGATTTGTCCCAATATAATGTTGGCATAACCAGGGCAGGCTGAGTGGCTGCTTGAGCCCTGAGCAGCACGCATGCAACTAAGAGTCCACGCGCACACTGGCGCTCACTCCTTATTACTTATAACTTTAACCCATTTAGGCCTGACGTCGAAATTGAAAAGAATGTCTTCTAAATTCTGACAGTTTTCTGAAATACCTATATTCCTGTATCAGTGGTGCCCAATATTTTATGTCAAGGACCCCAAAAATTATATGTAATTGGCCACCAACCCCTCAGATGCAAATCTTTGAGTGAAAAACGTTCTCTCTGAAAGAATATATTGAAAGATTTGTGCCGCATTTTCACTATTTTTCAAAAATAGCTACAAGCTTGTAGCGTGGCACTCGGTGCCACACTATGAGCATGTAGATCTGCCATTTTTCAATAGCTAAAGTATAACATAATGCTTAAAACACAAAAAGGGGTTCCAGCCCCAAAATGGGTTAAGCCCTGCATCACACCATTTGGGAACCACTGCACAACAAAAAGATTTACAACTAAAATCCCCCTCCCCTGTGCATTAAACAAGCACCAGCACGGACGCACCTGACGTGAAGAGGCTCTGTGGTTCTGGGGTCATGGGCCAGTCTGAGCTGCTACCGCGGGAGGAGCTGGGGAAAGGGGGCAGGCCGGCAGGTAGCGGGTTGGGGTGTCTGAAGTTACTGTTGTCGGAGAAGAGCGACTGAGATTCCGCCGCCGCGCCCTCAAAGGGCGAGCGTGCCGCGAGGTCTGCCACGCTGATGGGGACCACCAGGCTGGGCTTGGTCAAGCCCGGAGGAGGGGATGGGGAGTCACTGTTGGATATCTACACGGAGGGATTGACAGGAGAGAAAAGAAACCTTCATGAGAATCTTTCTTTTGACCACTTAAGACCTACTTTACGTATGTTTTACTCCATGCTTTACATACAACCTGAATAAAAACATGACAAATTAACATGGGACGAAAAATAAGAGGCCATTTGAGGCCTTCTTCCACTCCACTAAAACACTTGTGCAGTCAGTGGCAAACTGCCATTGTCTGAGAAGAAGCCCGCTGTCCTAGTTAACTCTTATCTTGCATCAATTATTTCTGTCCATTTCTGTTGTTATCCTCTGAAGATCTCAGATGCTACTTCAGCAAGCATTTAGAAGAGTTTTGTTATGTTCTGCTTGTACACCATTTAACAAAGCCGCCCGCGATCACCACTTACAGATAGATTCAATAAAAAAGACAAGTTAGTAGGTTTTTAGATATAATTTCTGTTACCTGTTGTAAAGTCTCTCCGTTCACCATACTGTTTGATTCTGGAGGTTTATCACTGGGACTGGAGAGACAGACAGACACATACGCACAGTTAAGTATAAAGTGAGAAAAATGCTATGAGAAATGACACATTTCAGAATGCTTGGTGTACATATGTGGTTTGCAGTACCTGTTACTGTCACAGTTGGAGGAGAAGGGGGACAAGGCAGTACTCTGTCCAGTCCCCAGCTCTGTATCCAGGCCATCTGAAGTAATGCCTTCTTGGTCTAGATAGCAGTCTAGCAGCAGAGGGGACTTGCGGTCCTCTGAAAGCCCGTTGGCCAATTTACCATGCCCCGACAGTGTTGGCCACCCGTCTTTACTGTTGCCATTGTTGGTTCTGTAGCACAACGTGAGTTTTGTTCATAATTTGCATCATGAAACATTATTCATTAAAAAAAAAAAATTACAGATATGACTGAATTATTAAACAATTACAGATATGATGACTGAATTATTTACCAATTAACCACAATGTTAATGATAAACTGTTTGTGCTATCTACAAACGAGACAATGGCGGCGGTGTGGTGTGACAACAAAATATGCTTCAGTTAAGCACATTTAAGGAAACAAGAAACAATCGTTTTATACCAAATGTAGTAATTCACCTGATCCGCTATCCCAAAGGATAGTGTTCCTCCACACATCCGTGGTGCAGAGGAGTGCTATATTTTTGAGAGAATGATTGTATAAACAGCACTTCTACCATCTACCGCAGCTCATTTAAACCCGACCCATGCGGAACTGTAGCTCCTATACATCAGGTCATAAAAGATCTGCATCCACATCTTTAAAGTGGAAGGTGGAAGTTTTTTAATGATTTTACAATAAAAAATAATTGGTTCTTGGCCAAGATGTCAATATTGTGCATTTAATTAGTAACCTGTGTAGGTTAGATAGAAACCACTCAAAAACCAAAAATAAGCAGGAATTTAAGCAAGAAGAGTAACATACCTCTGTGTAGCGTTGGCTTTGCTCTTTGACTTCTCTGTTGCACATGTTGGGGGTTGTAGAAAGCTAGGGTTCATCTTATAGAGGTCTTGGAGAAGCTTCTGTTCGTACTCTTGGTGTTTCCCCGCCTAAAAGGTCCAACAGTACATGATCACTGACCATATTCACATGGTGGACACTTTGTTCCCATGTCATAGTTGAAAGATGGGAAATCCCATCCCCAAAGTTTATTAAGAATGGTGATCAATTAAAATATGTGATGTTTTGACTGTTCACCGATTTCAAATACTAAAGAATGAATAAAACCGCTAACTGCCCAGCTGCAGTGAAGCTGCCTTTAAATAAGAGTGGCATAGGAGTGACATTTTGCCCCCAAAATACTGAACTTCAGTTAAGTTATATAAATGTCACAATGAATCACAACAAAATCGTGAGGTCCCTGGTGACTCCCAGCCCTATAAAATAAGAGAAGGAACAGTGAAGAAGAGAGCCTAAAAGCATTACCTGCATTTCCTCTTTAGTAAAACTAGCCGACTCGTCCCCCAACTCGTGTAGATACATACAATCTGGTTTGGGACACTGCATACTTTTGAGAAAGTAACTGCAGTACTTTGTTGTCCCTAAAGAAGCCTGTAAAACAGAATACAGAGATAATGGGTAAGTGAAAATGCTAACTATTCTGCCATTGCAGAATATTCAAGTTAACACTTTGATTTTGCTTCGTTTAACAAGCAAGGGCAACCTAGAGTTGTACAGAGTTAAAGGAGAATTCCGGATTAACCATGGAATTATTATCTTTTAATTCTTTATTTAGGTACATCCATAATCGCTTTGGAATTTGATAGCTACAACTCTTCCCCCCCTACACATCTGTCTTTCATAATGACCAGATACAATGCAGTGTTTTGTCCCAAAGGGGCTTCTGTAAAAAGGTGAATGAGTCTATGACTAGGGTTGGGATTCGGAACTGGGTCCATTTCAGACCCGGTTCCGACTTTGCGGATCTGGAGCCGGTTCCACGGTTCCCCAAACGGTTCTCATTAGCAGAGCTAAATGACGATTTAGCTCTGCTGTGTCTGTGCATGCATGCAAGCAGAGCCTGAGGTGACGTCACCCCACCTACATGAGTGAGTGGGGTCGGGGAGGATACGCTCCCACTGTTCTGTGCATTCAGCGACTGCCGTGGAGCGAGCAGGGACAGTATGTCGAAGAGATCTCCAAAGTGTGGTTAACAGAGAGGGAAATTACTCTGAGGCTGAACACGCAAAGTGCAATAAATGCGATGCTATAGTTCCCTGCAAAGGTTGTTGCAACTTGTACCAGTTAGACCACGTCCACATTGAGGAAACATCTCAAAATCAATATGCCTACACGAGTCCACAACTCAATAGAATCTAGGCTCATCATGTTTGTGAGCCATGCGGAAAGCCGTGCCTGCACTCCCCACAGCTCCACCACAGCCGGCGGGGGACGAGGATGACATAAGACTGGTTCACTTTCCCCAGGCTAGTAACGTAATAGAAAATAAAAACTACTAACGTCTACAGAGCTTTTCATTAGGCGTATTGTACGTACAACTGTTGTTAATGGTGTTAAATTAGGACGCCAATGACTCGACGTCTTTCTGTCTGATATTTTATGAATCACTTCATTTTTACAACTTATAAGCAACTCAACTGCTTTTGATTTGGCGTGACTGTTGAGAGCCCAGCGTTTAGGTGCATATACCTCCATAGATTGATTACTTTATAAACAGTTTGCAGAAAAAAAGCACAGGAATGTAGCCTACAGTTCAATACAAGTTCTGCTATTAGGATTTTATAACCAAAGAAAGCCATTTCCATTAGGGTAAGGGGTCCTTCATATTAAATTAATCTGAACATTAAAGACATTTGTCACCACAACAATATCATTATTGCAATGTGTACTGTATATTTAATATAAAGTACAAATTGCAATATAAAGTACAACATGAGAAGGTGGTAAGAAAAGCGCTGGTCCGGAATTCTCCTTTAAGGGCTTGGTGTATAAGGGTTTATTGCGTGTAGTGTCACTCAACTGAAACAGCCAGTCTACAAGCTCACATCGAGCTTATAGATCTGCAATCTCCAGTGTGCGACAACGCGCAAACAAGTATACGTAAATCAAGTATTAATTAAGCAGTATGGCTCATTACCAGATCTGTGGTGTCGTAAAAACATATTGAGACAAGCTTTCAAATGCAATCAGTCTGATTCTGATAAATTAATCCAAAGTTATGTTTCAACATTTTTATCAATAATTGACCTTCTTGAGCCACCAACTTGTATCATAAATTGCACAGTGCAGCTGGGTGCACCACATGTCAGTTCTTGAGTTAGAGCTGCAATACAAGTTTCATGGCCTTCTGTTGTGATTTGACGATGATACAGTGCATTGTTACTGTGTGGAAACTTTCCACTGGAAAGTGATATACGCATGCATGCACGCACTCACTCATCACAATAGTTTTACAGTCACTTCACCGCTCAAGTAACAACAGGGAACAAGCAAGGCAAAGTTACCAACAACCTTAAAGCTGCTGACAAAAAAAAAAAAAAAAAAACACACAAAATATATACAAAGTCTCAAGCAGTAGTAGTATGTTGAAACTCACCTTGAGTGTTCTACCATCAACAACTACATTGTTCACACACTGTATTGCTCGTAGGGCATCTTCAGAGCGAATGTAAGTAACATAAGCACTAGCACTAGGCCCCTGTGAACGACAGAAAAAATAAATCATCCAAGTGTAACCAGCAGCCATGACTTTCAGCCCTCAGCTAACACAGGACACGCGTCCATCACTTCAATTCCTCACGATTCCCTGGCCCAACGCCCCAAGTGTCCTAGACCAGGGCTCGAAATAGCGACCATTTTGGTCGCAAATGCGCCTGAATTTTAATCTGTGCGATCTCAAAATATAACTGGGCGCACCAGTGCTACTGCATATAATTACTGTAGTGCGACCAAAACGATCGCGACCGAAAGTGTCGCGGGCCGGTTCCCTCCCGCGAGATGATTTAAACTTGTAGAGCATAAAGATCTGAGCATGTCAAAAAAAAGTAAGTTCCTAGTCCATTCCTGTCCAGAGTTATGATTGTTTAAAGAAATATCTCCTTGGCTTCTTCTACTTCCTCTAACCTCCCGTCAGTCCGTGGACTGATTGGGTGATCAACATCAGCTGTGAGAGACAACAAAAGGGCTCAATTGAATGGAATGTGTGGAGTCACACACACACACATTTATGATGACGTTATGAAAATAACTTCTCATAAATATATACAGTAGGCCTATATATATATATATATATATATATATATATATATATATATTTATTTTTTTTACTTCAATCAAAAAGCAGGCCTACATAAAACAAAGGGTTTTGTAGCCATTTACAAATTCAGAAATTATAGCAGAGACAGTATTTAGAATTTAATTATATTTTCAACTGGTTTATTGCCACAAAAATAGCATCTCATACCAACTGGCTTGTAGGCCAGTGGTTCCCAAAGTGGGGTCCGGGGATCCCTAGGGGTCCTCGGTTAAATGATAGTTAGGAACCAAATGGACCCTTATGGGTCTGAAACTCTGAGAGTGTACTACATACTATGGGTAAACCAATTTCACTGTACATTTGTACACTCAGTTAAATTAACTTTGATTTTATGGGTCCCAGAGATAGAAATGGGGAACGGTAGCCTAATTCAGGTCAAACTGGGGGTCCTTGAAATGTAAATAACTGAAAATCACTGCTAGAGCCGTAAAAATCTTCTCATATGGGGGTCCCTGGCATATATTTTCAAATGGGGGTCCGTGGGCTAATGAGTGTCAATTTGAGGGTGCTTGACATGAAAAATGTTGGGAACCACTGCTGTAGGCTACAAGTGTAATAATAATGAATGTAAAAAATCGATTACATATTGGTGCTCGTAAAATTTTGGTGGGTGCTCCTAATTTTTTTCTGGTGCTCCTTCATTCTGAATTTGGGAGCACCAGTGCTACCAAGTAAAAAAGTTAATTTCGAGCCCTGTCCTAGACTCTTCTCCCTTCTGGCTCACAAGCTGTGGAATGACCTCCCACCCCAGTCAGGACTGCAAATTCACTCCCCATTTTCCACAGCAAAACTCATCTCTTCAGACTCCACCTAACTCCCTAGCACTCCTCATGTTATGCATCAGATGTATGGTGGTTACTTGTTCACGTTATATTTAGATAGACCTACACATATACTGTTTGCTTAACCACAAATGCTAATGCTGCATTCACATGGGATCAGGCAAGTGGTAGACGGCAAAACCTGCTCGACGGCACGGAACGGTAAAAAGATTAAATATTTTAACATTGATGCCATCTGCCGTTACCGGTTCTGGCTGCCGTGCTATCCTGTTCCGTTTACCGTCCTGTTCCTGTCCACTAAAATTAAGTCTGGTTTGCCATATACCGCTTGCCTGTGCAGCATAAGACTGTTGTAGACAGATGATAGTTCTGATCCTAGTTTCCTTTGCACTCTACTTACATGGCCATTTACCCTGTCCTGTCGTTGTTGACTCCTGCCATTTACTCCGATTACTTTGTAAGTCACTCTGGATAAGTGCGCCTGCAGAAATGCCTACATTGTCCATCCTAATCATATACTGTAGGAGCAAAATGGAAGATCTTACCTGTGAACCAGCATATGATGTGCTGTTGTTAATGACCACTTTATGGATTTTCCCAAACTTCCCAAAGTACTCTGGCCTTTTTAGAACCTGTGTAGTGTGGAACAAAAGAGAGATGTGGACATTTATAACAACAAAGTATGGATACACTGTGTATTGTTATAATCCTCCACACAAACTTTAGACCGACCAATGTCGTATTCGTGATTTTATCTTTGGGGGCCGCTATTTTAATCATGTCACGCGCATGTTGCTTAACACCTACACTACAGGAGTTAGCAGGTCACATAATGGACCCTTGAAATGTATTCAGGCTTATAACTATGTTAATTCACACTGGTGTGACACTCAGCAGCCTTTGTAAACTTTGAGGTGTGAACCTAAGATTGTTTTTAAGCGAGACGGCGCGGTGCCGCGTGCAATGACCAATAAATATAACACTGAGGCAGACTGAAGGCTCCAATAAGATGTTGGCAATGTTGACGCTAATAAATGTATACACATGCATTGCAAGTCATTTACTATTGAAGTGATAAATGCTTTTACATCATCAGTGGCTGACAGATGAGGCCGATGACACCAACAAACAAACAGCTTTCCAATGTCACAATCACAAACACTACCAACAAATGACAAGTGATAATAAGTACGGTATGCAAGCTGTAAACTAAACCGGCAACAGATTCTCGCATGCTACTGTCAGACAACTCGACTCACCTCAGGGTCTGCGAGCCGTTGCGAAAGCCCCACAACAAACACCAGGTTCTTCTGGACCACTCTCACGCTGGCCAGGTGCTTGCGGTTCTCCGTCACCTTCTGCTTCTTCTCATTCTGCTTCTGCTTCTTCTCGTTCTTTATCCTCTGGATCTCCTCCTGTGTCAGGGGCTTGTACACAGCAGGGTCCTCCGGGTACGGCTGGACAGAGTAAAAACAACATGGGGATTAAAGATATGGCACACACTTACCATTAGAACTTGATCGATGCACTCCTGCCCAATAGTGCCTATACGCCTTTCCCGCACGCTTACGAGTTCACAGCACACACGACAACTGTCGGCCCACCCTCCACCCTGGCCAAAGTTCCAAGCATCCTAGACTCTTCTTCTCCCTCGTGGCTTTGAACCCAGGAGGGAGAAGTGGAAAAATCATCCCCTAGCACCCCTCATTCCTTTTATAACTTCATATAAAAAGAATAGGATGGTAGTTATACATATTATTTAGATAGACATATACGGTTTGCCAAGAATGTTATCTAGATACCGTTTCGAGGTTGTTTACCTGGTTTCCTTATTTGTACTTATTTCATATTGTAACATTTGTTTTCTTTGCACTAAGTGAATATACCGTCCGTCATATGTTGACCCGTGATCAGGTCCTACTCTGACCTTGCACCTCAAGTGCTCTCTCTCACTCTCTGTTACTTTCTTAGCTTACGCATGTTTCATGATGAATGTTTTTATGTGATGTATTCCCATGCTTTTGTTCTTGCTTAATGTAAGTCGCTCTGGATTAAGAGCGTCTGCTAAATGCCTAAATTGTAAATTGTAAATTGCATGAGAGCATCTGCCGCATCTAAATTATCAAGTGTCATAACCGCTGCTCAGACATTGGTTCTGTGCCTCCACGATCCACTGAGGGGGAAGACAGTGGCCTTGTGGTTAGAGTGTCCGCCCAGAAACTGGGAGGTTGGGGGTTCGATCCCCGGCCGGGTCATAAGAAAAACTGTAAAAATGGGACCCAATGCCTCCCTGCTTGGCACTCAGCATCAAAGGGTTGGATTGGGTGGTCAAATCAACTAATCAAATGATTCCCCAGCTCACTGCTCACCGCTCCAAGAGATGGGTCAAATGGGGAGAACAACTTTCACTGCGGTAACGTGTGTGACAAATCGTACGACTTTGAAACAACAATGTGGTACTCCACCATAGCTGGGAAGCTCAGGAGATACATGAACATCTCCGTGATGCCCTCTACCATTGCCCTGAAACCAGAAGACGCCCCCCTTCAGAACCTGCAGGTCTCCCTGGAACTTCCTCTCCTCACCTTTCTGCATGCAGGGCAGAGGCCGTTCTCATCTGTGCGGATGCGGTGCCAGCAGAAGCGGCAGATCTGGTAGCCGCAGGTGCAGGGGAAGAAGTTGACATCGTCTATCTCCAGCGGCTCCATGCACAAGGGGCACTCCATGGGGTCGTCCTTCATCTCGGGGCTGTTGGACATCCTATGGCACGGCAAAGTGTGGATTCTGAAGCCGATCGCAGAGCTACGGGCTGGGAACAAAAGTACAGGCAACACTGATTGCCAAGTAACGAAGCCCTAGCACAGAACAAGCACAAATAAATCTGCTCTTGTCGAATAAAATCCCCTTATTAGTTATCCCCTCCCATTATGTTCTTTATCCACACAAGAAACCCAGTTTCCCTCTAAGCGAATAAAAATAGGTGTCAAACATTCAGCAAAATAGCAGCTAAGTATAAAGGGTTTAAGTGGTTAATTGGCTGGGTGGAATTTAAAGCCTTTGGGGAGAAAATGCCTTAGATTAGACCATCAAGGTCAACAATGTGATAATAATCAACCATCAACAGAGACAAATGCAGTTCTTACATGAGCGGTGCACCTAAATTCCAGCTCAATTAGATATAAAGGGGTGGCCAATAACGATGCTGAAGCAGCAAGAGTTATCATCAACATGAATGCTCTTAGTAACAGAATCCATGGGGTTACCCGAGGATAAGCTGGCACAGACAACAATGCGAGCCGTGTCGATGCAAAACACACAAAAAAATATGAGCTGCTGTGCTGTGAGGTGAACACTAGGCTGATGACACTGTGAAAGACTGATTTTTATGTGACGGCAGCAAACTCCTGACAGTAGCTAGCCATACAATAACATCAACTACTGTATTGATGACAACAACAAGGAACTGTCAATAGCCCCTAAACAGCTGTCAACATGAGCTAATAAACTAACTAGTAACCAGCTATGAAAGATGTCTTTGTCCTCATCAAATGGGTTAAATTAATACGATGGATCTTGTAAAGTGTGACGTCTGGAGCCTATGGTTGTACATGCTAGTAGCTGGTGGTCTCTACACATCTGACGGCTTGATCATGACAGATGTCAGTGAAGCTGTGAGGTTTAGCACAGTGATAGAAGCCGGCTCACGACACGTACCCAAACACAAGTGCACATCCAGCATTAAAAACGTACACATAGTCACCGGGGGCTGTCACTGTATGAATCAGAAACACGCACGTCGCATGACAGCCGTTCTCGTTTGAATAATAACAAGTGACAGCTTGATTGTGCTAAACGGTTAGCATTTAGGAGCCAAGCTTAACGCTGCTGCGGCCTAGTACACAAGCTAACCTACAGTGTAGTAAAGTAGTTAGCATGTTAGCTACCGGGGGGAGTAGGGAGTTCAGCGTAAACCACTGACATTTTTGCTACTGTTACAGCTGTGTTGGTGGTGTACATGGTCACAGAAACACAGCCCACTTTCTCTACATTATTGTGGGCAGTTAAAAGCTACGTAGATACAGCCCACATAACAATTTGGGCTAACGTTACTTACCCTGTCCGAATTTAGCTTAAGGATTCCACACCAAGGGAGTCACACCAAACTGGGCGGGGACTGCCTAAGCCAATGTATTCTGAAATGTCCAACGATTATATGAGTAGTCCCTTAAGATGAAGTTAGATTTATTATTATGATGTGATTGTAAGAGCTCCAGGGATGTTTTGCCCCCTTTCTTGTCTTGGTATTGAGGAAGACAGTTGACGCTCAAACCACCATCTTAGCTAGCTTTAAAGTAGGGAGGAGGGAATGGGGCAACTATTCAATCATGCAACTGCGGCTGCGCAAAAAGGACCGGTGGTTTGTGGGAAATGAGGTTTTTAAATATGAACCATATGAACGTGGGATCTTATTACATGTACATTATCAAGAAACACACGTGTCTTTCCACTTAAAGCGATAATCTGAGATTTACTTTAACATGTGAATTAAAAGGTATTTTACCTAATACGTATGGTATTGTTTTGGAATATTTGTTATTACATTAATATAACTAGGCTACTAGCACTATATAAGCCATATTGGTCTCATCTTCATTGAGAAAGTTCTAGACCCTGCCTACTGCCTAGTGTCAGGATGAGGACTCATATGACAATGACACAATGTAAATAAAGTAATTTGAAACACATGGTGCACCAGACTACACACTGGATCCGAAGTGTGGATTTGTCAATCCTATATTATCTTAGTCAACAGTCTGTCTCAAGAGACTATCATTCCACTGGCACTGTCCCATGCCATGCAGTGTCTTTTCCAAATCCGTGCTGTTCAAATAACTATTAACTGAGATGTAAACTTTACATGCCATCATTGGTATCCAGTCCCCAGACATGAAAATGTAATTAGACAGGCAGGCCCACACCTACACAACATGAACATGGCTCAAGACAGCATCACAATTGCATTTTATTTTTCACAGTTATTACATTACAATTATTGGATTTAAATATTATTGATAGAATTGAAATAGTTTTGGTTAATATGGGTATGAAAAACAAATCCTATATTCACTCAATCACATGCTATATGCAGGTCACAAATTTGAAGGCCGATATTTATAGCATTAAAAACGACATCCCGACAACAAATTCATCACAAGTATTTGTCAAAAAGTATTTATCCATTCAAGAAAATTTCACTATGTACATCAAGTTCCATTATTATAACGTATTAACCTTAGAGTATATATATGAAGGTATTAACCCATTAAAACCGGGAAAGCATCTGTATCATTTTAGATTTTAGTTATTATATCAATTTGGGCAAGAAAAAGTTTTAGAGCTACTGGTTTAGAAGGCATTTTGTAGAATCGGCCTCTGGTCTTAAAGAAGCAGTTCACCCACAAAATAGTGGCTTAGAATAAAAGGTTTTGGAATTTTACAATACAAATGTTTAAAGGCCGTTTTCTCAAAATGAGTTTTCCTCATAACTGGGACAAAGAATATCCACTTCACATACAGTCCTTTTGGAGGTGAACAATCCCTTTAATGGGTTAATCCATCCATATGAAGCTGGGCTCAGGCCACGGTTGATCACGGGCCTTACTGGGATCCACAGTGTCAAAGGTGAGAACGGGGGAAATGGGATGTGGCGATGCCAGGGACAGTCGTGCAGCCAGGAGCCCCATTCTAACACAGCGGTTAGTATCTCCACCCTGGAGAATCCCAGCCATCATACCACCGGCAAGACTGAGGACACACAGGAAAAGGAAATGCATTGACATGACAAGAGGAAATGTAACTGATTGGTATGATAATAATAGGGGGACATTCTGCAAAAATAGGCGAACATTCGGAAAAACTAGCTGATTTAAAAGCTCACACCGCATCGCATTGTAACGGGGGGAAGGATGACAACTACATTGAAATTCAAATAAGCGACACCCGGCCGGGCATCCCTCATTGAACCCATTCTGGACGAGAACCCCTTTTGATGTTAAGCATAATGTTATATATATATTTTTTTTTTTAAAGAATCGTGAAAATGTGGTGCAAATCTTTGAATATATATTCTTTCAGAGCAAATGTTTTTAACTCATATCTTTGCTGCTGGGGGGGGGTCCCTGACTGGAACAACATATTTTCAGATGGGGTCGGCGGCCAAATGCATATAATTCTAGGGGTTCTTGACATGAAATAGTTTGAGCACTACTGACATATAGAAACATGATTTAGAAGAATTTGTAGAATCTGGTCTCAGCCAAGTCTAAATGGGTTAAAAAATAAATAATTATATTAACCACTTGAACAACTGGCATCCATATTCTGGGGCGAACATTAGTAAAAAATAACAGATCTAAAAGCTCACAACGCAACGTGACACATTGTGTGCTTGTAGATATTTTTGGCAGATTGGTGTAGACTGAAAAACAGAGACAACCAAGTCTAGAGTCTAGTGGTTACAATCTGTATTATAGTAGGCCTATGTATGTAGGCTATAATATAGCCTACATATATTAGCCGTTTAAACAGGCAGGAGCATGTAAAATGTCTTTCTTTTAGTTTAAGTGGTTAGAGAGAGCTTAAATTAATGCAGAGAAAGGAAGGTGATGGTGAGGAAAATGGCAGCACCTGTCACCTGCTCCCGAGACGTTCACGGTTTCTTCTGTATTCACATGCAACGATGGGAAATGCATAGCACACAGTCGACCCCTCTGGAAACACACATCATGCATCTTCATTAGCATCAGGCATGAATGTGTGTAAATTAGTATGAATGTAATGTATTAATGTAACTGAGAAACTGTATAATTATCTCACTCACTCTCACACTCTATATTCTCTCTATTACACACACAGTGTATAAAGACTTATTTTTTGGGATTTTTATGCCAGGAAATGGGGAGAGACATAATTATGCAGAGTTACATACAGCAAAGGGCCTTGGCCGGTAGTCCGAGTCTGGCAGTGTGCCGCGGGTTCGACTCCCGATCCCGACGGCATTTGCTGCATGTCTCTCCCCCATTTCCTGTCAGCCTACTATCTGTCCCTCTATAAAAAGACAACAATTCCTATCATTCATTTTAGGATACTTCAACCCTTACCTTGTTGTGTTTCCTTGGCTGTAGGTTGACAGACCCAGTGTCATTGTGATCCCCACACACCAACACACCCTCAGCCCCCAGCGTCACCACCAGACAATGTAGATGCTCCAGCAGGGGGCGGGAGAGAGCCAGAGCACAGCTCAGTACCTCCTCCAAGGAGCTTGGCAGCACTGCCACCCCCAAAGCAAGAACACATCCTCATCAGAGTATACAGTATAACTGACTAACTACATAGTATCTATTTAACAGTGAATAAATGGGGGGGGTGTGTGTGTGTGTGTGTGTGTGTGTGTGTGTGTGTGTGTGTGTGTGTGTGTGTGTGTGTGTGTGTGTGTGTGTGTGCGTGCGTGTACACACGTGCATGCGTGTATGAAACTAGTGAGTCTCGATATGTTTGCTCCCAGTCCTTTCTTTATTTTAACCAAAAAATGTTTCACACATCAGGGCTTAATTTCTCCATCCCTACTTTCTGTTTCTGAACTTGAGAAAGCCCTGATGGGGTTAAAATAAAGAAAAGACTGGGAGCAAACATATCGTGTGCAGACATTGCCTTTTTTCTTTCTTCATTTGATCATTTTTGGGTCTAAAAACTGTGGGGATGTGCATCTTATTCCTTTTTTACTAGTGAGTGTTGTACCACCATCACCTAGCTATCGGAGTACATCTCGACTCAAGTATTATTTACCGTCAGGGGTTGGGAGCCCCAGGGTCCTGTTCATTGTACACAACTCTGCAAGGTTAGGGGATGTGTATGACAGAGACTTCCAGGCCTCTGACAGGAAAGGCTTGCAGGCCTTATCACTATCAGTAGGCTCATACCAAACTGAAACACACAAATGACATCACATCAAAAACGGTATCAGTGAAAACTACTGTTCAGACTCAGCATTTGGCGTTCTGCTTTTAACGATTACCATTCATTCCATGCTTCTGGGCAATGGAACAAACATAGTTGATGGTGGAGATGGGGATGTTCCCGTCCAGACACACAAGAAAGGCTGATGAAAGCTGTGTCTCGAACTGCGACACCTGGAGGAAGACATGTTAACGGTACACATTAAGGAAATACATTGTTCAGCTCAGAGATTGAGAGCAATTGAAACACAAATATAGGTTGCATTTTCCTTATCACTGCACTCACATACTGCTCTGTGATACGCTGATGAATGTCCATGTCACCCAGGCCGAGACTCAGATCACCACTCTCAGTGATAACAGCGCAGTAAGTGGCAGTCCGTTGCTCCTGAAGTCTGGCCACGGCATTAGTGTTCTTACACAAATAAGAATGAACAGAGTTTAAATACCAAATAAAAAGTAAAAGGCATTGATAATGTTTCTTGGTTACAATAAACACCAGATTACGGTCACATACCATGTGTTTACAGTGGTTCAGAACAGCCTCACTATGAGAGTCAGTCCCAATGGCAGAGATTAACAGGGCTTTGTGGCCGAGTCGGCTCAGAGAGTCTTGAAGTAAAACATTACCAAGGGAATTAAATTATCTATATCACTTTATTGATAGGAAAAATGCCACAGATATAATCAGATGCGGTCTTACCAGCAATGTTACGTCCTACACCACCAAATGACTGACAGACACTTCCTGGATTAGTCTGCCCAAACTGCAAACAGATAATTTGGATTAACTTGGCCTACCGGTATATATATCATCTGTTTGTATTGTAGTCTAGATAATATCATGTTGTGTTGCTAACAGGCAGGAACTTTGCATCTCCATATTTCATCTTTTGACGTTATTATTTTTCATAAATGGATGACCTATTTGTCATTTTTAGGCTTATGACAGTGTCGCGCAAAAGTGAAAGTTATTAGCTATTTTTGCTAGTTTCAAGTTTCCGAAACGGGAATGACAAATTGAAAGTGTATCTGTGGGTACTATAAATATTTAACCAATGAAAAGTGCAAGAGCATTTGACAAAATAATAAATACATAGGATCCATTGGTACATGAAATCCTTTTTTTGAGATACAAGGTTTCTGCCCAACAGCGACGATATGAAAGTAAGCTTTTACGCACCAAAAGCTTCTCTGTTTTTCCTTTGGCAATGAAATCCACGTTTATTCCTCCTATGACAACCTGTGACAATTCAACAGGATGTTGTCTTGTAAATACAGTAAGCAAAATAGACATGGATGTAGGCTACACAAGATGTACATATCTCTTGATTTGATTGTGAACCTTGCGCCTTTCGTTCAAGCATTCAATGTTCATGTGGATTATTCATACTTACAATATTTGAAGGGGAGTCTGAAGCGTGCCTTTGGCAGGAGGGAGCAGGGTGCCTTAGCTTGTCGCCATTAATTCGTTTTGATAGTGCACAGGCTATCTGGCTGCCCACCTTTGCATTATTATGAATAAGTGCTATGTCTTTGAACGGGACAGGTTAAGGTTAAAGTCATCATTTGCAAGTAGATAAATGAGGCCATCAGTAGCTAACATTGTCAGCCCTCCTCTCACAATATGCAATGTTACACACAAACACCTGATTTGTTATTATATAGTTTGGGAAGTAGGAAATAAAGGCAGAGAAGGACATGCAACACAATACATTTTGTGATTATGTGTGGTCGACACACAACACGCAGGCTGTTTATGACTCTGAAAGAAAGATATAATCCTTTTCTCTGATCAAGATGTAAGAAGGATACTGGCATGAAGGGACTTTCCTTCAGTGAGCTCATTGACCTTTTGAAGAATGAATGGCGTCACATCTCTTCCTGTGATACCTTTCAAACTGCATGGAGGAAATGAATGAGACATGTTTTGAGAAGAACAACAGTCCAAATGATCCACAGTGCTTGGTTAATTTATTTGTGACCAGTGACCACATGATCATCAGGAAGTCTTTCCTCAGCAGTACTCGGCTTGCCTCTATTCCCTACCTACAATTGTACTTAATTACAGTACTTGTGTAAATGTACTTAGTTACTTTACACCACTGCTCACCTGGCCTCAGCAACAGCGATTTGTATGGCTTCCTCCATCTGCTGGCCAGTGGCTGCATGCTGCTCTGGGATGGGCACCGCAAGCAAGAGACCACTCTGGAGACCCAGAGACAGAGAGCCAGCTGAACAACACAACACAGAGACATTGAATAAAGTAGCTTCATAGAGAGGACACGCTTAATTATTTAGGTATATGAAATGAGAACCAGAAGCAGCCCTGTGGTTTCATTTGAGGTAAACAAAATGAATCACCCTGCCGTCAGCAATGTGCGGCAGGGTGTCGACAGTATTCTCACGATGGGTTTTACCCCACAATATTGCTCAATGCCACAGGACATGATAGTTGTCATTTAATGATAATCACCAATTTCCTCCTGGGAAATACCCAATATACAACCTTACAAGCTTATAAAAAACATATTGGGCAAAAATGTGCAACTCTTCGGCTATAATAACATGCCCAATAGGGAAGCCAGATTTAATGTGGTAAAAAGTAAAGTAAGGACTTTTATTACAAACAACTGCTGTTTGCCACCAAGATGTCTGAGACAGAATACTATGAATAGCAATCGCTCCTTTCCTGTCCTTGTTTTTCATGAAACCTGGTATAGGAATGATAAGTCTAGATAAGTGGAAACAACATGCACACCAAATTGCTTTTTCTCTGGTACTGTGTTGCAAGGAATAAAAATAATAATGCAAACTTCAAAGAAGAAATTAAATCCCTTGCACACTGGTTAATTTAACTCTGCATTGAAATGTATTATAAACACATTAAAGTGTCGCTTGCAAGGACCTTTCACAAAATGAAGGTATTTTAAATACATTTCAATTCAGAGGAAACAAATGTACTGTACGCTACCCAAAGAGACGATTAATATAGGTTGAAAAGGTCAAAGTCTCAATTGACAAGGTCAAGGTGAAAATGAATCGATCAAGCAAGCAAGGTGTTGCATAGCAGGTATCATTAATTATACTCATATAGTTAAGTGCTGTTTCTTCACATGGGTGTCAAAAGTCACAAGGACATTTATCTACCAATGAGTTCCGCCGCTTCCTCAGCATTGCAGACGTGGTATGGGGAAGTGAATCCACTTTGTGGGGAAAAGAATGCTGGGAAATTCTTTGACGGTCCATAAGTGGCTACACACACACCCTGGGTCTCCTGATAAAAGATACATGACAGGAGATGTTATCAGTTATTCCACCGTCTAATAAATGTCATATACAGGATAATGATAATGGTAGCAGGCAAAAATGTACAGTCAATGTCAACAAAAATACGTATCAACCAAATTAACAATATTGCAGACAAAAGTATATGGACTGATGGACCAAAGGGAAATTCGGTTATCATAGCAGAATTTCCCTTAGTATCAATAAAGGTCCATCCAACTCCATTGTTCTTTCACAGTAACAGTCGTTTTATACAGTTTTATTCTTACGAGGAACTCCAGTGTGCGGCCAATGTCCAGAATGGACTTCACCCCAGCGGAGACCACTGCAATTGGAGTCCTGCCCAACTCAGTCAGATCTGCACTGATATCCAGACCTGGGGGAATGATCATTTACTACATAGAGACATACTGTACTGTAACAAAATGCCTCTGTACAATAATTAGCCAATTCGATCCCATGGATATGGATGTTATGTCCTTGTTCAACTTACTGTTCTCCCCGTCCCTGTGCACTCCTCCAACGCCTCCCGTTACAAAAACATGTATACCAGCTTTGTGCGCTGCAATCATGGTGCCTGACACTGTAGTGCCTCCCGACAGACCCTGAAATAAAATGCATAATTATAGAACCAGTGTTGAGTTTGACTGCAAACTTTGATTTAGTTAGTCACTAGGCTTTTGAATAAAATACCATTTAGTGTTAGTCATATGAAATGTTTTAGTTTTATAGTCATATGAATTTTTTTTGTCTAGTTTTGGTCGATAAATGTCATAATATTTTAGTTGACTAAAGCATGCTGAAAATATCCCTTCTACAAGCTCACAACACGTCGCAGTGAACTATGTCTTAGTTTTCGTCATCATAGCGTAGTTTTTATTTAGTTTATCAGTGAAAAAAGGTAGTCGACAAACATTTTTCATCATAGTTTTAGTCGATGAAATTAACACTGTATAGAACCCAAATAGCATGAAGGATACATATGCACTAGAACGCTGCACAAAACACCAGCAAAAAAGGGTTGTGGACTCCACCACTATATACAATACATCATTAACCAGTGACTCCCAGGGGTCTATATACTGTAGGCCGCCACCACTATGTACAATCCATCATTAACCAGTGACTCCCAGGGGTCTGTATACTGTAGGCCGCCTTCTTTTTTCTTCCAGCTATAACAAAACATCTTCATTGAAAATAGCAGATCTACAAGCTCACAAGGTGTCACATTGAGTTGTGAGCTTGCAGAGGTGCAATTATTTAACTGAATGTTGACAATTATTGCCAAATGTTTTCCTATTTTGACATTCCCAGAATAGGGATGGTAGCTAGGGTTCAAAAGAGACACAAAATGTAATATGTTGGAGTGTAACCTTGCTAATAGCATACGGCAGATCCCGGCGGGATATTTTGAGGGATGTCTTGCTTCGGGCCAGGAGGTCCAGCTCCTCTGAGGAAAGACCCACATGGAGCCGCCCCTGAATCACAGCCACTGTGGCTGGAATGGCTCCCTCCGCCCGCACTATGGCCTCCACCTCCTGTGCTGTGCTGAAAGGATGCGGAGGCCACAGTGGTGATGTGATGAAGATGAAGATGAAGATGAAGAAAAAGACTATATAGTAAGTTTTCCTTGTCGTGAAAATTCAAACAATGATCCAAACGAGATGATAAGAGAACCTGCATGTGGCCCTATCTGGATGGGAAAAAACACAAATCCATTATTGCCAAGGCTGTGAAGTTTACATAAGCAGCGGCTCAAATCACATAATACGAGGTGAGTGCGCGAGAGACAGAGAGAGAGAGAGTCGTTTATCTTTCCGTTTCCACAAAAATATACAGAGACAATGGGCATATATTGTATAATCATATCTAAATGTTGAGTCAGTGACATATTCATGTTGAATGCTTTTTTTCCTTTTCTTTTTACATACAAAATAACTTTAAATTGAGCAAGGTTATGTGTTTAGCTGCAATCCAGAGTCAGTTTTTGGCAATGTGAATGAATAATGTTATAAATAGCTGAAACTATAATGGAGGCAAACAACGGAACTTAAACACATGTATTATCAGTGCATCAGCAGCCGGTGGTATTTTCATTGTTTGGGTACCTCAGATTATGTGGATAGGGCATGCCATGGGTAATGATAGTGCTCTCTAGTGCCACCACTGGCCTCTTCTCTGCCACAGCCTGTGACACAGAAGGATGAACTTTCAGGAGTCCATCTAAAGAAATAACATTATGGCAAAAAGTGAGAGACATGAAGTGGGAAATATTCATGCAAAATGAGTTTGACAATATAATGGGGAAAAAATAATGATTTTACAATCTGCCTTTGAGTGAAAACCTTTACCATGCTTGCACAATCTGCTTCGAAATGTTGAAATTCCACATCTCAGTATACACGTAGACTTCAAGACTCCTTTCAGCATCGTCGGTTCTAACCCTACAAGTGTCAGAGCATTGAACCAAACATATGCCCTGACAAACATTGTCAGCTGCTCCTTATTATCCAATCAAGCAGTAGACACTGCTGTGCTGTCACATTATGGTAGCAGGTCTACATTACCCTTTTACCTAACAGAGTGGTTCTAGAGGGGTCCTTTGGGGGGGAGGGGGGGTAATTAGTTAATATTGCATAAAAAAATCTGTTTTTCAGCTATCAGCTATTTTAAAATAGTAGATCTGCAAGCTCAGTTTGTGAGTTTGTAGATCTACTGTTTTCAAAACATGTGGAACATGTTTGAAACACTCTAGCACAAATCTTGTATGGGGCCCATGGGGGTCTCTGACAAAAAAAAATAAGATGGTGGTCTGCGGCCAAATTCATGAAACTGAAAATGTTTGAGAACCACTGAGTTAGGCATTGTTTTTAAATGCACAGAAATGCACGAAATAACTGAATCCTATTTTAAAAGTTAAAACAACGTACAACACTAGTTGAAGATTAGAAAGTTACCTCAGTTTCTTTCTGGAAAACCAAAATAGTTTACCAATAAGGCTCCTCAGCTGTACGAAACCCTGCAGTGTGTTCTGTCACTGCAAGGCAGAAATCCAACTCAGCCATTGTGAAGATTACTTCTGCTCTACTTAGTTGGGGCACCACACGTCCACCCCACCCCCATTTCTGGGGGGCAAAGCCCCCTTTTGGGTCACTCTCAAAAGAACCTAACTCCCACATCCCAGAGTTGTTTACATGTGAAACACTGCTAAGAGAGGTGAGGGTTTTCCATGTCCTTTTAAACCATTTCTGCCTTGTTCTTGTTTCTGTTTCATGACATCTATGTATGTATGCACTAAATTTCAAGAATGGATTACAATAGGCATGAGACTGTGGGGACAAGTAGAGGAAATCTAACAACTTCCGTCAATACAACATTCAGTGCAAAACAAAAGCTAAGTCTTTCATATACAACATCTCATATAGGTATTTAAGATTATTATAAAGGCATAAAGTCTTGCAGTCTTGCTACATGTTAACATTTAACACATTTCTCAAAACAACATTTCAACAGGAGGACCTATTGGCCTGCTGATAATTCCCTGACATAAACGTGCTCTAACTCCTATATTGTAATAAACTAGTATTGTAATAAATGTCCAGTACGATTAATTCTAAAATAAAGTGTGTCTCCACTAATGCAGATGAGTGCTTACCTTATGTAGTGTGACAAAAATGCACTGCTGATACTTTACCCAGGAAACTGAACTTTGACCCCCAACCTTTTGTTTACACAGCCTTAACTTATGGAAGTATCCCCCATACTGCATTGGGTGAAATCAATTGATGACAAAATATCAACAACATACATTATGATTAACAGACATAACACAATATCTAGAGGACTCACAACTGCTAAAGGATCGTAGCAGTTTAGTGTGACTTCTGCCCACATATCACACCAGGCAGGCTTTGAGCCTTATATGTTTGTGTTCTGTAACTCACCAGGCTTAGTGAGCTAAAGTCTGTTCTTCTGTCTTGACATTGTCATTCTGTCATATGGCCATGGCTGTTGTGAAAACTGGCTGAGGGACAAGGATGTGTCTCCTCAATAACTGCATGCCGGATTGAAATGATTCAATTCAATATGGTACAGTATGTGTACATTGTGTATACAATTTTAATGCTTAACATGCTTATTTCTCCCCGCTCTCCCTCTCTCTTCAATGTGGAATGACACAATGATCACATGATATCATTCATCATTAGTTTGACCGCAGGTGTTAGTGTGCATGTCGCCTACTATGGATGAGCAACTTGTGAAAATGTGCTTTTCACCACACATGTATGGCCCCTCCATCTTATCCAAGGATCTTTCAATTCATTCTCTGTGCCATTCTATCCCCAGCCTAGAAAGTGCTTAAAGGGACACTTCACCCTTTTAGCAAAAAAATATATGTTAACGACGTTTAGAATATTTAGAACACTTTCCTGGTTGCTGATCTTGCAAAGAATGCACACACATCCTTTGATTGGTAGTTTCATACAGAATATGAACTTCTTCTCCACATAAACTGAATAAGCCGGTGTGTGTAACAGGAAACTGTAATGTAACATGTATTGAATCAGATGGTGAACACACATGCACGCACGCACGCATGCATGCATAGATACATGCACTGCATCTAATACCCTGGTAAGCAATTACTTGTTACGGTACTCTTCTTTCCTGTTGCAGTATTTTTCTGAACATTGCATAAGATTAGACTGCATAAGTGCATAAACATAGATTCAAGGGGTTAGGAACCTGAACTACAGTTATGCACACAGGGCCTAGAGAAAACACTTGCAGTCATGTGCTGCCCTGTACTGTACCACTAGTGCCCACTGCCCACTTCAAACCACTGTGTCATATTACCTGACAGTCACTGGAGGGCAGCAGTAGACATATTTAAATTAGTACTGTACGTTTGTAAAATGCATGTTGGCGATTGTAAATGGGTTGACTTCAGGATCCTGTACATTTTTAACCGTACCTACAAAAACTAAATCCATTTTCATATTTTTATGGTTATTATTAAAACCAAGGTTGATTCATTGTCATTTTACATCCTAAATGTAATGAAGTCTTCTTTAACTACTACACAACTGTACGTGGACCGCCTATTTCTGTCTTCATCAAATCTCTCCAAAAATAACCGATCTACTAATTTTTGGCTAAAGTTCCCCAGGAATATGGATGCCATTCGAAAATAGCCTATCTACAAGCTCACAGTATGTCACATTGTGATGCATTGTAAGCTTGTAGATCTGTTATTTACAAAACATTTAGAAGAATTGTGAAAATGTTCGATTTGTTTTTATTCAGCCTATAATGACATGCACAAAATAGGGATGCAATGGATAATGTGGGTAGGTACCCTCACAAAAAACATGCAGTAATCCTGGTCTCTAAACTACCTCCCCTGGCCAGGTAGGGCGCCTGATGGAGGGGAAAGGAACTGGTCAGAATAACGTGTTCCTTCCACGCGCTACGTCCGGCCAGGGAAACTCTCCCCTATCAGGTGAAAAGAAGCAGCTTGGACTCCTCATGCATTGAAGGAAGCATGAGGACCCCCCAGGTTGGCAGAGGAAGTGTAGCGCTCAGGATTACATGATTAGATCATTGACACTGGGTGAAAAAATGGGTTGCAAATGGGATCGTGGGATCCCTTTGACACCGGGAAGTATTATATTTTGGGTTCAGAGGTTAACAAAAAGTGAATAATGGCGACATGAATGTCTGGGCACTGTAGTTCTCTTTAAGTGTAAATGTAGTTCACAACTGGAGTCAGTGAGAAAGCAATTCTATGAGGGAGACCGAATGTCTCGGGCGTATATAGACACAAGGTTAAAATAATTACCATAAAGTCGAGTATGTTCTGAGGCTCCTTTACAGTCTATGTAAAATAAAAACCAACGAAGAAGAAGGGGGGAAGTCCCGCCTCGTTGTCTGGGCCAGCCAATGGCCAGCTGGCCCCAAACGGATCTAGAAAGATGGCGATTTACAATTCAAGGACTGACAGGCTTCATCTTACGTCCATATCAGACCCAGAGAACGCTTTGTCCATATATTTTTTTACAGTCTATGGGCACTCCATACACAAACAATTAATGCACCGAAAATACCTATCACAAAGACCATAACATTATTCACTGTTTGATAATCAACACTTAGCTTCTATGAAGTATCTTGTGGCTTGTGCTGCAGTACATTTAAAGTATAAGCAATAATATGTCAAAATCTTAATTATATATACCGGTATATTTTTTGACAGCTAGCAATGGGAAAAACGATTTTCCAGAAGCTTTGTCATTGGTTGATTTGCCTGTCTACTTCCTGATTGGTTAGTCATTTCTGCAGGGGTTTTCTTCAACCAATGACAAAGCTTCTAGGAAAATCTTTGAATTAATCAGAGGATATTAATAAAATAAAATACATTTCTTACCAATAATTTTCTTCACCAACATATCCCACATAATCTTTGACAGTTGCTGAAGGTTGAGGTACCATACAACCATTATAAGGCAAAATGTTAAGTAGCATGTGTCAAACTAGGGTGTTTACATTTGGGCACATTAGGGCAAGTGGCTATGGCCGAATTTAGCCCAAGGAGTGGGCTAAATTCATGCAAAACGAATGCTTGGAATGGGTTCAGAATCATGAAAACCCCCTAGTTTGGCCATAGCCCCCTAGTTTGGCCATAGCCACTTGCCCAAATATGCCCAAATGTGTTGACCTCATCACATTTGTGATGATGGCTATGGCTGTTTTTAGCCCAAGGAGTGTTTTTCGTGCAAAACTAATGCTTGGAATGGATTCAGAATCATGAAAACCCCCTAGTTTGACACGTCATGTGCTACTTAAAGCATAATGAAATTTAGAACATTCCCGCTGGGGACACTGTGGGCACTGGGCACTATGTTCCCTCCTCCGCGTCATCAGTGCCCATACCCGGGGCGCCTGATGGACGGGAAAGGAACTGGTCGGAATAACGTGTTCCTTCCACACGCTACGTCCCACGAAACTCCCCTCATTCAGGTGAAAAGAAGCAGCTTGGACTCCCCATGCATAGAAGGCAGCATGAGGTCAGTCCACTGCCCCCCCAGGTTGGCAGAGGAAGTGTAGCGCCCAGGATTACATTAGATAATTGACACTGGGAGAAAAAAGTGGGTTGCAAAATCGTGGGATAAAAATTATAGTTAAAAATAAACCAAAAATAAACCAATGTGGGATATGTTAGTAGACACCTTTACAAGCACATTGGTGAAGAATTTTTTTGGTAAGAAATGTATTCCCAGATTTGACATTATAAGCCTACTGGTAATATTCCCTGACTAAATGCAGATTGTGGCCTCTAGATTAAAACATTTTTGTGAGCATTTTACTCATTGCTGGCTGTCTGAATACCAAAATGGTTTCTATGCAACAACAACATGCAAGTATGCATGTTATAATGGACCACCCCCTAACAATGCTGTCACTGCTAGGCGTGTTTCTGAAGTGTCCACAGCCCTCCTACGAGACACAGACCAAGTACAATTTATTTTGACCTTATCTATGAGCGTGAGGACCACTTATATGAAGATAGGTTGAAAATGGGTGAAGTCGTCCTCTAAATCAAGACATTAAGGCAGACTTATATCTACATCTGTGTAACCTGACCAAAGTCCAATGGGGTGCATTTGAATGCCTGAGCGTGATGGAAACACATGTCCCAGTTCAAATACCACGAGTTGCCTTCATCCAAATCATGAATGTAAAAATAAAATGTAAGTCTCAACTGATGCCAACAGGATCTGTGCTGTATGATTTTGAACTTAGATACATTGTTTAGTGAACCAGTTGTCTCTGTATAGAGCCTAGCGTCTATGAAAAGCTTTATGTTCAAAGCAAGCTATGGGTTTTGCACAGACACTGTCAAAATGATACATAAGTAAGACAGGTGGTGAGGTAGTCATTGCACTACTAAACAAAGCTATCAACAGATGATAAACTTGTGTGTGTGTGTGTGTGTGTGTGTGTGTGTGTGTGTGTGTGTGTATGTGTGTGTGCGTGCGTGCGTGCGTGCGTGCGTGCGTGCGTGCGTGCGTGCGTGCGTGTTAAGTACTTTGTCATGACCTTCACAGGAGTACTTATACTTGAATACTGTTCTTGATTCTTGCTTTAAAGTATTAATATTTATTGTAAATCGTACTGCTGTAATGTCTTGCTTTTAACTATATTGCGGACTATGTGCACAACAGATTTAATCTCCGGTAGGTACTAATAAAAGGAACATGAACCTTGGTGTGGCATGTCATGTCAGGCACTGCTGCTCCATACCTTGTAAACAACACCACGTGATCTTTTAAGCCATACAGTAGTTGTGTAATGTGACTGTAGAATATAACTCTGTAGAATGTGTAGAACAATACACACAACAGCATCATGGTACACAATTAGAAAAAATAATCTCAAAGGCTTTGAGAACATACTGTGTATATATATAGTGTGTGTGTGTGTGTGTGTGTGTGTGTGTGTTGTGTGTGTGTGTGTGTGTGTGTGTGTGTGTGTGTGTGTGTGTGTGTGTGTGTGTGTGTGTGTGTGTGTGTGTGTGTGTGTGTGTGTGTGTGTGTGTGTGTGTGTGTGTGTGTGTGTGTGTGTGTGTGTGTGTGTGTGCGTGTGGCCGTGTGCGTGTGTTGTGTGGGTGAGTGCAGTGTCGGCTGTGGACCCATAAGAAAAACATGGACCACGAGTCGAGGGCAATTAAAATAGTGAAGCGTCAGCGTGATATGGGAGGCTATTTTAGCAAGCCAATCATATGCAGTTGTGGAATTCATCATTCATTAAAATTGACTTTTCCTTTATTCCCTGCAGTGACACTGTTTCTCTACCTCCTATTTCTCTCACCTCTAAGGTAAGTCTTAATACAATAATCAACCTGCTTCATGACAGATGAAGGTATTTATTATATGAATATAAAAGTCAATCAACATTTAACCGTCATATATTACAAGACCTTGGGACAAGGGAACAGTCCAGTTTATTGAGTGCTTGCCTCTACAGTACATCTGTGTTTGACTGGGGCAAATGCCGTGCTATTACATGGGGATTAACAACTTTTATGTCACCATGGTGGCCGTGACACGGCTACAGCTGCTTGTATTCGTGTAAGACCATCCCTGCTATTCCCCTGCTGCGTTTTTAAATTGACTTTTTCAAATAAGGTACTGTGGCTTTCGACTGCTCTGACATGTCTGGGTGATCTCTTTTACCCCCCGAGCAAGGAAATGTAAGCTGAGGCTTTAGACTCTGCATTGTAGTGTAGAGTGGCCACTTGACCCACTGGGTTTAGCTGAAATGTGGGGATGATTGGTGATGATGGCTTTGCTTGCATGAACTGTCAACCTGTTTCATGGACAGCAAGGCTACAGACTAACTGAAGTTATCTGCTGTCTTATCGCGACTTACACATTGAGTACATCGACACCTTGTCATAGCAAAGCATAGACAGACAGACAGACAGATAGGGATGTAAACAAGGTGGATGTAAACAATTTTATTTGATTATGATTCTGTCAGTAATGATTCAATGCTTCATGAAAACCCTAATTTCACAAAGATTCAATTCATACAGATCCGACTATTTTATATGATTAATCGAGTATAGTAGTAGTATTTGTGGATTATACGGTATAGACAATAAATGATACACCAAGCCTCAAGTTCTCCTACATTTAACTTCAAGACTTGGCATATGTCATTCAGTTTCATAACTTTATTTTAGGCGAAACATAATCAATTATAATCAATTCTACCATTTAAATTCACAATATTTTCCTAATGACTGAATGACTGACTGACTGACTGACTGATCAATAGAAAGTTCAGTAGCTAGCGCTTTTGGTTTCTCTGGTATCACAGCTGTTAGTTATCTTGGCCAATGGCCACTGGTGTGCAAACGATGTAGACCTTCTGAAATATGGCCATGCAACAGTTCACCTTGACCTTTGATAACCCAGGAAGTGTTATGCATTTTTGTACAGACATTGAAAGATGTCCAAAACCCTTAAGGAGCCTAAATTTATGCATTTTAGCAGACCTGAGCCCGATTCTACAAAATGTCTTTCCAACAGTTTTTAGAGGAACCTATGTTGCTGTATCAGTGGTTCTCAAACTTCTATATGTCAAGGTCAAGGTCAAAATATATACAGATATGTATTTGACTGTGGATTGCCACTACAAAATATTTTGTTCAAGGGACCCCCAGAAGTAACGATTTGAGTTAAAAATGTTAGCAGATATAGCTCTATGAGCTTGTATATCTGCTATTTTTGAATAGCCAAAGTATGAAATAATTGTTAAAGTGGTTAAAATCTAAAGTATCACAGATGCTTTCCTGGTTTTTGAATGGGTTAATCCAGAGTGATTTACACAAGGTAACGCATCAAACGCATATAAATAGTCATCTAGTAACCCGAGAACGTATCACCAGTCTAAACAGTAATATCCAAAGTTGTACAATGATCTGTACATTGAAATTATAAACACTACACAGGATGCCAGGTCAATAATGAACTGGCATCTGTCTACATAACATTCTATCTAATCTTTTAGCCTTTACATAAGCCTGCAAGGTCATCGAGGCTAGGGCAATGGGGAGTTCATTCCATAGTTTGGGAGCCAGCTAGTCTGGGACGTGTGAAGCGTTCCCTGTGTTAGCTGATCTGAGCGAGCAGGAGGGCTTGCAGGGTTGGATCAGGCTATATAACGGTATGGTTGTGCCATACCTATGAGGGTGCCAATGTGCCATACCAACTAAATCAAATTAAGTTGTTGATGATTACTGACCCAGAAAAAGGTCTATTGTACATGACTTCTCTTACTCTTTGTTAAGTTTTGTTAAAAGAGACTGAAAAGTCAAAGTGACATTTTGACAAGCTATACCCTTTTTGTCTACAGGGAGGTAAACTACAGCCATGTCTGAGGGGTGAGTATAACGTTAACACTCCCCTTATGCCAAAGCTCCACTGCAGCCATCGGGCGTCGCGTCAGCGTCAATGCAGGGAATATTCCCTTTTAATCAACGAAGGGTGCTCCACTGACCATGTTGCCTTGCATTGAACTGCGTTGTATTCATAGAGTTAAAATAGCTGGAAGGGAATTCGTGAAAATCGTGCACTTGGTGCTAAGTTTTAGATTTATGGCATGGTGTTATAGGTATGGGCAATGGGCATCATAGACATAAAAAGGTAGACGCCTCTTCCAATTCTGGGGCGCGTGTCAAAATTGAAGGCACAATTTTCCCGAGATTCCTTGCGAAGTCCCGGAAAAGTCACGCTGTGATTGGCCAGTAGTCACTTGAGTGGCAGCGAGAGACATGCAGGAGTGGCATGAGTGACGTCACTTGGGCAGCGACACAGCGTGCCTTAAACAAATGCCTTCAGCCATAGACATACTGTATAACAGTAGACTTCTGGCTCTGGAGCGTATGTGCTCAAGGGACTCAAGGGAGGCAAAGTTTTCGGGGATTCCTTGTGAAGAACCGCGGAAGCATGAGCGTGCGTCACAGAGCGCATGTTCGGGTCTGATAAGTCCCGGAAAAGATGCGCTGTGATTGGCCAGTAATCACTAGAGTGGCAGCATGACTTAACTTCCACACTTCTGGCGCACTTCCTCCCCAGTGTAAATTGTTCTGCCCCTCCTTCGACACACATGGCTCCAATGAACTGCAGCGGCCAATGAGGCATCTATTTTTTTATATCTATGATGGGCATATGGTTTTCAAAAACCATCGCAAACAAGTTGGGCTCGCCTCTAGTGGTCTGTTTGCAATGAATCCAATATTAGTAGTAGGCCTATGTGAAAAAAGATGGAGATCCGGGCACTCAAAATATTTAAAAGAGGAGAAGAATCTTTATTAAACCAACATGTTTCGACCTATAGAGCGTCGCAATCCCGCCCCCTCGAGAGACCCGGAAAATAATTCCCCGTTTATTTTCCTCATAGACTTTTCAAAAAGTATTTATTTAAAGACGTTTACGCTGAGGACAAAGCCAACTCGAGTTGTGACACATCATGACGATAAACACAATGTTTTGGGCCTGACTGACAGGTTTTCATAGTAATCTGCAACCTACAGTTGCAACTAATACTGGACTCATTGCAAACAGACCACTAGAGGCCCAGCCCAACTTGTTTGCGATGGGTTTTGAAAACCTTATGCCCATACCTAACACCATGCCAAAAACCTGTCACCAAGTGCACAATCTTGATGATTTCCCTCCCAGTTATAAAGGATAGAGAGTGGACCGGGAGCAACAGCCCCGTCCCCTGTTATTCATTTCAATGGAAGTTGCTCAGTGGCGTTTTGAAACACCTGGAAGAACCAAATGTTATGTTGGTTGCCAACCAAATATTGCTTTGGCGTTAGGGAGTGAAGATCAATTACCATGCATAGCATATGTGTGAATTAAGTCAACTACTGTAATATAACTTTTCCTTTTGTGTCCCTGTGTTGCTGATGAAGACCGGTGAGTAAAAACAGTACACAATGTACATTTTACAAACAATACTTTGGAATCTTTTAAAGGAACAACATGCATTTTAAAACTGTTTTTAATATTATATTGTTTATGTCCCTCAAACTTATTTCTAATGGTTTGAGCCTAAATCACCACCACTGATATAACCAGTCCAAGTCTTAGCTGCAGTACCACAATGTCCTGAGGTGGTGGGGGAGCTGATATGCAAATTATTTTATCTTTGAGTCATAATAATACTGATGCTAGATGAACCAGGCTTGTTTCTATTCCAATGCCAACTTGGAAAATCAACAATGGCGGACATTGTAAACAAAGTGGCAATGCAAATTTGCAACTGAAGACTGAAGAGGGGGAGATATTATACAAAGTAGGGTGATACAGATGACATCACACGTACGACCAAATCAGTTGAGATGTTCCTGAGAGCAATTTCCATAAAAGCCAAAAAGCCTGATTGTTCAAAATTGCGTATCTGTGGGGATAGAAAACACATAGGGGAGCGCAAAAAAAAGCAACATTTTTTTAGAAGTTTAATCTCATGTTGTAGGACCTTTCCTTATTTATTATTGAAAATGTTGTTAAGGTCAAGACAAATGTCTATAGACATCATTACACATTGAGAATATAACATTTCTCTGTCTATCCCAGAAAAAGCCGGTATATTCGGCCACACGCCGATTGCATTTGAAGGTAGGCCTCACATTCTTTGTAAATGTCTAGTAACCATAAATGTCTGAGATGTCTTTGAAAAAGGACTCTTGCTTATCAATGAGGCTTGTCCAACTTTCAGACTAAAATGCTGAAGAAAGCAGCGTCCATGCTGGTGGCCGAAGAGGTTGAGAGGAAACGGGCCAAAGAGAGCACTCTGGATGAGAGAGTGCCTCCACTCAAGCTGACCGGCCTGGCTCTGGAACAGCTCCAGGTAACGTACCTGGTCGTACCACTCAACTAGGCATACAACCAGTGACGGAAGAAGTACAATTTTTTCTCTTCTTTATACTTAAGTAAAAGTATAAATACCCTATTGTAAAAAGATTGTCTGTTACAAGTATAACATTTATAAAAAATCTTTTGAAAATAGCTGATCTACAAGCTCACAACACATCACATGTTGTGAGCTACAAGGTAGCTACAAAGTCTCTTTACAAAGTAACTAGTAGTAACTAAATTTAAACATTTGTAAAAGTACAAAATTTGCCTCTGAGATGTAGTACTGGTAATCTCTCAAGAACTGACTCCGAGCTGCGTTACTGAATCTGTCGGCAGGGTCATTCAGAACGTTTATACATTGTTGTTAGTGGGAATGAAAACATACCGGTAGGTGCCCCACCGGAAGAGGGCTGAACAAACGGGCCAACACATGGGCAGCGACCCCAGAGGTAAATGCAAAGGAAACAAACAGCAGAGGGTGCTGTTCTTTCCTTTTTTACTGATGAATTCCCAGGAAGTAATCAAGTATTGAGTAAAGTAAATACTCAAGTAAAGTAAAAGAAAAACCTGAGTAAATGTACTTAGTTACTTTACACCACCATTTACACGTTTAATTTTCACGAATTCCCTTCCAGCTATTTTAAATCACTTTTAATAAAATAACTGATTTATCTATTTTATTAAAAATTGAGAGGTGGGGGGGATTTACTTCATTATATTTTCATTCTTTCCAGCAAATCTGCAAAGACCTGATTAAAAAGAGTGATGAAGCAGATGATGCAAGATACGACATGGAATCTAAGGTGCAGAAAAATGACAAGGAGGTATGTTAAATTGAACTTGAGAAAAAACTACTGCCAATTACTGTTCACTAGCATATAGACATTATAGTCTTGTTCTTTAGTTTGCCCCCCCCCCCCCCCCCCGCCACACACACACACACACACACACACACACACACACACACACACACACACACACACACACACACACACACAAGTAAGTACTGTACATGCACAGTAGCCTGTAACCTCATCCTTTTCTTTTCCCATCAAGAACGTTTTCATGAGTTTATTTGATCTCGGGAGTTATCCCTCGCCTGGACAGAATCGGTTGTTTTGTTATCTCTTTATGTTTCCCAGGTGGGAGATGACATTTATATCTGTGATCATCTTAGCGTGCACAATATCTCCTCTGCCCACATGGGAGATTTGACCTTCAGACAATACCAATTGTCAACCACTATGCTCCTACTCGAACACAGGGTCTAAATTTAGCATACATACAGTATTAATAAAATAATCTAAATATTTTATTCGCTAACAAGTTGGAGATTTAAGCCTGTATAAATAAAGTGATTTGACTAAGTAAAGTAAGTTTGCAGGGTCATATCTGCCGATACCGATTCTGACCGATTCCAATATTAGGACCACAATTAAGCCTAGGGGCTTGGCCCAAAGCCTGTTAATAAAGTATTCAATCAATCAATAAATAGCCTATACTCTTTTCCAAGTGTCTGTTGTCACTACTGAATGAGATGAGTAGACAAATTATATGTAAAGTATAGATTTTACATCATATTTGATTTGGCTTTTGTTCTATACTAGAGGTACTAGACACTTTTGACTAGACGCTGGTGAAAACCGATTAAACAATCTGGATAATTTTGAGAATAATCTGATCCGATTATGCTACCGATTATATTGTGCATCCCTTATAGCAAGCAATACTTATTTGCTACTATGCTGTTTTATTTTGAACATATTGGCATCAAAACTGGAGTTCTTAAACTGAGAATTAAGAGGCATTAACTACAAACCTTTCACTCCAATTGTAAGGTTATATTCTTCAAAAAGTGGGTTATCATTCATCATTGCATGTTTTCTAGGTCATGTAAAGGTGGTGGATACTTGTTTTCAGAACTGAGGGGGAACTGAGGCCAAACATGTTTAAAGATTTAACTTCATGTTTGATGCACAGATTCAGGTACTTGCCGAGAAAGTATTTGAGTTGAAGGGAGCCAAGAGACCAAACCTGAAGAAGGTGAAGAAGCCTAAGCAAGACGACGTTACTATCCCTGAAGTGTCCTCAAAAACTGACTTCAAGATGAATCTAAAGACACACAAGAAGGCGGAGGAGAAGGTACAGTAAAGTTACTGGCTGGAGCAGTTACTGATAACTAATGTCTAATGTAAAAACACTGTTGATTGCCAATTGAACTGGCCCTATCTAGCATTCCGACTTACGCCTTATGCCTAAACCTATTTGACATTTTTTTGTATCTTGAATTTTACATTTTAAACTATTTCAAATAGCCTATCTACAAGCTCACAACGTGTAGATATAGATCAGCTAGTTTAACACATTTTTAATGTTGTCAAATGGTCAACATCGATGAACTGTGTCTCGATTTCAGAAAGAGGAGGTGACTGACTGGCGTAAGAATGTGGATGCCATGGCTGGTATGGATGGCAGGAAGAAGATGTTTGCTGGTGGAAACTAGATATCTAATGACGCCACACAAGGTATATCAGAATTATCTTCATTGATCTACAATGCAGTATGCACATGCATACCTATAGTATAGAACCTGCACTAGAATGTCTCTAGGGATGATTAGTCTGATTAGCCCTATGGACTTCATGGTCAATTTATGCTACTTTAAAGATACAACATTTTCAATGTGCATTGTGTGTCATATTATATTCATATTATAACTGAACATTATCTGTAGATAAGTATGACCAACTGAAAAGTTGAGCTTCTACAAAAGTTCTTGAAGATGCAGTAGGATGGAAGACAGTCAATGACGTTATAACAATGTGTTTATTACAGCATTGTGTCTAAAGGGACTCCCTTAAAAAAAAAATGATTTCCCTGAATCTATTATAGTTATTATTTATTAAATGGTTATGTTGAATTGACTATTGCAGCCCTGACCTAGATGACTCTCGGGTGTCATGGAGTCCTACTATTGGTACCTTACATTTTCTTTCTACTCTTTATTACAGATTTGTTTCTAAGACTCACGGACGGAAGTCTCCAACAGAGGTGAAATAAATTGCGTAGGTTATAAAATGTACAAAATGTCTCCTGGAGGAATTATGTGAGTGTTTCAAACAAATAAACAAACAAACAAAAACAGTCAAATGGCAAACCTTGGGTTTGTATAGGACGTTTTGTTGAGTTGTTTTTGGTGGTAATTTAAGTAAGAACTTAATACAGTAAACAAAATATTGTATATATTTGTTTATAAGAGGACAGTGATATTTTTTTGTTTGTATGAAAGTGCAATATCCATATCATACAGATAATCCTGTCATTTGTAATGTACATGTAAACAGTTTGCTTTAAACACAATTATTCTGTATGCTGACTCTGTATTATGGAAATGATGGTTTCTTTGGCAATTTAGATTTGTATCATGTATTCAATACTCAGTTCCAGATTAAAAAATAATGGAAAATGTCATGTTTGTGTTTATTTTGATACTGATGTAGTTGCTGTCGGGCAGAAACCTCTTATCGCCATATGTTATATAACTTATAAAACATTTTGTGTTTTTTCATAAGTTAATGCCCTACAGGCCTACTTGATCATACTACAGCGTCACACAAATGTAGCAAAAGCAGCAGATCTGTAAGCTCGAAGTGTGGCACCTTTTGAGCTTGTTGATGTGCTACTTTTGATGTTTTGAAAATGAAATGAAATTTGAAATTTCCTGAAAGGTTTTTTGGACATACTGTATGAGGTTTCCACCCGAGTTTTCATAGATTTATCATCACACCACCTCTGCATTATATACTTTTTTTTAATAAAGAATACGAAGCATCTAGTAATCTAGAAATGTAAGCTTGTCTTACATCTGGATAGTGTCCACAGCTAAATGCCCCAAATGTATTAAGTGTAAATGTAATATATTGTACTTTATTCACACCTTACTGTTGTTAGTAGTTAACTATGGAGTCTTGCGTTTTTCGTCACTCATAATCCCCATATATGGGGCGTTTTCCGTCACTCAAAATCCCCATGGGAAAAGCCCCACATGTGCTGGTCTCGTGACATCACTATGACATCATCAGGGATGATAGTAAATCAGGGTTGATATCATAGTAAATGCGACCTGCTGTCGCAATTAAGCCCATATATGGAGAACCCTGATGTCATCAATATTATTCCCTGGGTATTATCCCAGGGTATTATTCCCTGGACAACCGTCAACCAGTGATTTCCAGGAAAGTCTGAATGGCAACTGAGGAAGGTCGGTGACGCTGGAGAGACAGCTGACCTCCAGGAAAGACTGGCGGGGTAACAGGGGCCAGCAACCCCTGTTGCAGCACTCGCAAGAGGGCACCAAGCAAGCTACAGAACGTACAAATGTTCCAATCCTGCAAGTTTGGAAGGCAATCTTAGGCAATCGGGATGGAATATGGGAAAGCGGACAGATGCGTGTTTATCTCATTAATATGAAGATAGTGTATACCGATTTGCGTGATGTATGGATAAAATATGTACGACTAAATGTGTTATAACTGGCAGATGTGGCATTTCTTCCTCTGCCTAATGGGTGTGCATATTGTCATGGAAATCGCAAGCTATGCTAATGATTTGATCCTGAAAACTTAGCGATTGGGGATGGAATATGGGGAAGCGGACAGGTCGGTATTGATCACATGACTGTGGAGATAGGGTATGGATAAAATCTGTACGAGTAATATAAATAAATGTGTTTTGCTAAAATCGGCCTCATGGTGGCCCTATAACAGGCCATTGTGGAGAATTTGGGGCAGAGGGTCGTAGTTGGCATCCAGGGAGTGTGTGTGCGCAGTTTGGCATCGCCTGGGCCAACGGTGCCGGAGATTAGCTGTACGCAGACGGACGGACGGACGCTCACACAGACGGACGGACGGAGTGCAAAAATACTCTCTCCCCATGCCTTCGGCCTGGTGGAGACAACAACAATGAGAGTGACACAGACTCAGAGAAGGCTTCCTTGACTCAAATACACCAGAGTAATGCCAAGTGTGGACAAGGATGGACGCATGCACAGTCTGGTGAGACATAGGAGGAAGCAAACCATAGTCATAGAGACCTCTCAGTGCCTGCAGTACAAGAACACACAAGGCAGAGAGAGCCTTCTGTTGGTTCTGGCAGGAGAGAAAGGACATGTGGACGGATCGACAGGATGCAAACTTCCCTGTTGGCCGGGTGTGGCCCTCACCGCGGTGCTGGTTGCAGTGATGGCTGCGCCCGGGGCGCCACTCCGCGGATTCGTCTATAGCTGGAAGCCTGGAGGAGAGGGGCAGTGACTTGACCAATCACTGCTGACACGCCAACTGGAGAGTGTTGTGGTTAAGTGTCGAAACACAGAAGGTTGGATGACCTCTCTTCCAGGCCAAGGCTTCATCCATTAGAAATGTTCTGACATTCCATATGTTGATCCTTCCCCATCCATCCTTCCTCTTTGATATCTCCCTTTTGACTGATACCTGTCCATTTAAACTCTAGACGGGCCTGCCCCAAAGTTATTAGTGCAGCCGCGCCCGGCAGCCAGCAAAAACTAGAGTTCTCAACAGGCCTTAGATCTCCATATATGTATATACCTGTTCTGACATTCCATATGTTGATCTGACCTCATCAAACCCTGTACACTCAACATACTCCATATATGGCCAGTAGCTTCTCGCCCTCAGGCATAACTTATGGTACAGTATGTGTCTATGTTTATGGCTGTTCGGTCACACACAGCATAGAAGCCTCCACTCTTCCTACCCCCCCCCCCCCCCAAGCATTGAGCAATGGGTGTGTACAGAGCAAAACTCTGCATTGGGGGGATGCCGTGATACAAATGTGCTTTGATGCTATACACTGACTGTCAGGAAAGAGGGATCTATTTTAGTGAGCCACTCACAGAAGGCCATACAGTAGGAGCCATAAAACTTTACTTTACTTATCCTGTGTATCCAGTGTTTGTTTTCACGGACTGCACACCGTGTCAGCTTTTTCTTTCTCCAGAGGAGACCAGAAAGGTATGTTTATTTATCTGTCATGATGTTTATGAAAGGTTTTAAGGGTTGTGGCTTTGAGATACACACATTTTAGTTGTGGAATCAAGGGGAATGGCTTTTGATCATAAACAGGTGCTTTGTTTGGATGTGCAACATACAGCCAACAGTACAGAATGAACACCTAATGTTAGAAAATGTACGATCTCTCACACAATAAATAAGACAATTACTTGTCTGCTTATTTCGGACAATTTACATTTAGGATTAATTAATTTAGGTTTTCTTTAACACTTTACTGTGTAACTGCTCTTCAGGTGACTTACTAATGGAATCCACTGGTCCTAATAGATAGGATACATTAAAAGCATAGAAAAACCTTCATGTACAGTATGTGCAAAGTTACAGTGTCAAATACCCCAAAACAACTCAATATCAACTTGAACTATTTCATATTATTGTATATTATTACTGTATAACGTCGTTACAGTCAATTAGTTTACAAAATATTCACCTAGACCCATTTTCATTGCTACATAATGAAGTGGCACTGCCCAAGAGAACGTGTCACTCATGCATATACAGTAACTGCTGTTAATGTCAAGGATTAGTATCAGCATGTTACCATACCATGTCTCGGATTTCTCAAATCTCTTAACTGCCTCACTCAATCAGGGACCATGACTTTGACTGTACTTGTAAGAGAAATACCAATTTGTAAATAATAATAATAATAATACAAAAATATTTAAAAAATATTTGAATTAAGTGAAATCACTGAATATCCCTTTAATGTAACATTTATGATTTTAAATAAACCACACATTTTGAAAATGCTAACTGGACCATGTTATCTTTATCTTTTTACTTTGGTGTAAGTGAATTGTTTTTCTTTATTTCAGAATACAGACTTTCAAGCATGTCTGAGGGGTACGTTATGATTAACATTTAGGAAATTATTTAGGAAATGAATTACCTTTCATTCATCAGATCAGATTTCTTATGCCAATACTAATTCTGTTTTGTTTTGTTTTTCTTCTTTCCCCTCCAAAATGTTTTTATTTTAATTTTTTTGTTGCTGAAATTCAACCACAGACCTGTAAGTTATGTAAATGCAAGGCAACTATAAGCTTAACTGGAGAAACGTTGTGTAGAAAGCAAGTTGAAAGATTATGAACTATTTTATGAAACCATGCTTAGGTTTTTCTTTAAATTCTTGTCCTCTGTTTCTTTGTAAAGAGAAAACCGAAGATCGCTGCATCTCGCAGACTGGCTCTGAAGGTATTTCGTCTGCTGCACTTCGGGCAGCTCAAACATTCACATCAGCTTTGTCGGTTAAGCACAAATATCGTAACAAAAAGACAAGACAGTCATATTTGAATCATCATTTCAGACAAAGCTGCTGAAAAAGGCAGTTGTTATGTGGGAGACGGAGAAGGAAGAGAAGCGCCTAGAGAGATCGACAACTCTGAGTGAAAGAGTACCTGCACTTCAGCTGTCTGGTTTGTCTTTGCAGGACCTTCAGGTATGTGCATGGAAGACAACTGACAAACCGTTTCAAATGCTCCATATGCTTGGATAATACAAAAAACAACAAAGAAAACATGTACATACATAAAGCTATCAAAAGCATAAGAGATAGTATTTGTGGCCGTGTACATTTTAGATGTTTAGCTGACATTCTTAACCATAGCTACCTACAAGACATCAGAAGCTTATTCTTTATATCACCTTGTTTATAAGCAGCTACAGTTGTTTATCCCTATTCCCTAGAAACCATGGGTATACTGTAATTGTTAAGATGTTGATATTGATTTTGTAATCATCTTTAGGGCCCCAAATCATACCCTAGAAAGCACTAGTGTCTATTTGAAATACAGAGGTTTTTTCACTGGGGGCAACTTTGACAGGAGCAACTGCCTGTCATAATTTCACCCCTCCCCATCTAATTGATGTTGATATTCCTTTTGTATTCACCCTTAACTGCTTACCTTCTGTGTGGATTCAATTATACCCCCGGAAACTATTACAAAATATCCAAACAATAAACCCTATATCACAAGGGGAATAAAGAACTGCATTAGGCGAAAGTAGGCAGCCTTTAGGACAGGGGACACAGTAGCGAGGGCTGCGGAAAAGAACCTCAATCAACAGCTGAGGGAATCCAGAAGGCAGCATAAAGAGCGTGCAGAGCAGCAGTTGGCTAACTCCAACATCAAGAGACTATGAGACTCTATTAGGAAGATGACCAACATGGAACCCACTAGGAAGCCCATGGCTGATCAGAATGAGAGTGCAAGGGCAAATGAGTGAAATGTATTCTTCATGCGTTTTGAGACTGATACTGTCAAAGAATGCTGTGATGTATTAAATGCTCTACCATGTAGTGATGATGATGTCAGGATAATAATAGACTCAGGTTCTGTTACTAAGGTGTTTAAAGCTATGCAGACTAACAAAGGACCGGATGGAATGTGTGTATGTGCATGGCATCGTCTATTTCAGTTATCGTTAGGCACATATACAGTGCCATAAATCTGGAAAATATCTATGTCCACAAGAGAATAATGACTAGCATTAACTTCCAATGTGGTCAAAATCAAATCCCTGGAGAGAATCCAAACTGAGGATTCTCCCTAACTCTAGATTCTCCCTAACTCTAGCTCACTAGATCCACATCAATTTGCATATGCACGGAATCGTGGAACTAGTGATGAGATTTGTACATTAACAAACAATTTGGGTAACACTTGCTATGCATCCCACGTTTATAACGCATATGAACACACTTATAAGATATTATAATCTTCTCATAAACATGTATAATTATATATATATAAGCACTGAAAAATAATCATTATACTTTATAACATTACACATTTACACATTATAAACTTTATTATAATGAATTATAATATAAATTATTATAGTACTTCATAACTTGCTATGTATTCCATTATAAAAATTCGTATAAGACAATGTCATTTTCTCATAAACATTTATAATTATATATATATAAGTACTCATAAATAATGATAAATCATAACACATTATACATCTTATTATACTGACTTATTAATGTCAAGTATTATAATACCTAAAACACTTTATGTGTTTGAAATACTGTAGACACTCGTGCTTTCTAGTGTATGATTTGGGGCCCTAATGACGAATACGAAATTCCATGATTACAAAATCAATATCAACATCCTAATACTGTCCAATAATTAGATAGGAAGGGGGTGAAATTATGACAGCCAGTAAAACTGACTGACTCCAGTGAAAAAAGCACTTTGTGTTTGAAATAGACACTCATGCTTTCTAAGGTGTGATTTGGGGCCCTAATTATTGACTCTGTGGCTAAATTGATCTGCATCTTGAAGGAAGACATCCCAGTCTGTACAGAGGAATCACCCCTTCAACTCCTCCACTGCATCACCAGACCACACATGGACAGTTTTTGTGACTGGTTTACTAGATTTAAATAGTGACTTATATGTTGGGGTGAGATATACAGTCATATGATCAGAGGTGATCCGATCAGACTTATATGTGGGGGTGAGATATACAGTCATATGATCAGAGGTGATCCGATCAGACTTATATGTGGGGGTGAGATATACAGTCATATGATCAGAGGTGATCCGATCAGAGTGATCAGAGGCTAGTGGAGCCATAACTCTGGCTGTATAAGCCCCCCTGATGTTACTAAAGCATTTATCCAGAGTGTTGTTTTTTCTCGTGGGACACTTTACATGTTGTTGGAAGCCAGGCAAGTATTTTATCGAGTGGGCAGTGATTAAGATCACCCAGTACCAGACTAGGTGCGTCAGGCTTGTTATGAAGATGGCGGTGTACACAGTCTGCGATCTGGCTAGCTGCACTGGCTGCCCTCGCATCCGGTGGTACTGTACATACACAACACATACAAAGATATTGGAGAATTACCGCGGTAGATTATGGTCTCAACGTGACGCAAAGCAGCTCCAGGTCAGGGTTACATATATGGTCTCTGATCGCATAGTTCTGACACCAACTGCAAGCCGTAATGTTGTGGACGTCACTTAGAGGCCACTGCAATCTAGCATAACAACTTGACTTGTCCTACGATCTCCTCTAATCCCAGGCTCTGTGTAAGGAATTGCACCAAAGGATCGATGTGGTAGACGAAGAGCGCTATGATACTGACCTCAAAGTGACAAAGAACAACAAGGAGGTACATTAAGTTATAATATATTTACTTGGTTATTAATGTATCATGTGCATGTTGTAAATTCAAGGGAAAAATATATAAATAACATGTTATTATTCAATTTCACAAAGATCGAGAATTTGACTCAGAAGATCGGTGAGCTAAAGGGCACGATGAATCGACCTGCTCTGAAGAGAGTGAAGATGTCAGCCGATGGCCTGCTGGGAGCTCTTTTGACAGCCAAGGTTAAAGAATCTGTAGACTTCAAGGCCAACCTCAAGACTGTGAAGAAGGAAGAGGAGAAGGTGAGGCTACAGTATTAAACTACATGAACCCAAGCAGGTGGACCTTTATTAGTCCTGTGGGAAATGTAGTTTCAGCTTGACCAAGCTGATCAGACGCGATGTTAGGGGTTAAGTGTCTCGACACGGAGGGGCACGGTGGTGCATTCGGTAGCGCTGTCGCCTCACAGCTTGAGGGTCCCGGGTTCGATTCCCACATTCCCCGCCTTCTCTCCTCCACGTCAGCAGCACCACTGGGCCCTACCCTATGTGGGGTGGGCGAAAGGGCCTTTCTGTGTGGAGTTTGTCCCCTACGTTAGGTACTGTAGGTACCCTCACAAAAACATGCAGTAATACTTGTCTCTATACTGCCTGCCCCTGGTCAGCCGGGCACCTGATGGAGGTGAAAGAACTGGTTGGAATAACGTGTTCCTTCCACACGCTAGTAGTACCAGGGAAACTCCCCGTCAAGTGATAAGAAGCGGCCTGCTTACTCCTCATGCATTGAAGCACGCCTGAGCTCAGTTTGGGGCTCTCCACAGGTTGGCAGAGGGAGAGTAGCGCACATGATTACAGCTTAGGCAAAGGTACCGGGTGAAAAATGGGTTACAAAATCGTGGGATAAAAACAAATAATAGAATGTGTCTCGACACGTCAGCACATACTGGGCGGGACGGGATGCTACCCGCCGTCCGATTACCAGACAGACAGCCAGTCCACCCACTAAGCTCGGGCGCCCCTAGCATCCCTATTCACGCAAGTCATAACAGGCAAACATTATGTGAGAATAGGCAAACAGTAGACAAAGACATTTGGTGTAGAGAGAAAAAAGGAGGGGACAACGAAGTATGTAGAGTTGTGGTTATGGTACTGTATAGAATGTAGTCCCCATGGGCTAATTGGGCTACTTAAAACATATTTTTTCCTTCTCATGAACAGAAAGAGGAGGTGACGGACTGGCGCAAGAATGTGGAGGCCATGTCTGGGATGGAAGGCAGGAAGAAGCTGTTTAATGCTGGACAATAGATCCATGTTTCACGGACAACAAGCCCAATATGGACACAAGCATACAGTATATTCGTTATGGAAAGTTTCTCAATGAACTGAGCCTAAACAATTATAATTGACAAAAGGTCAGCAGACAATGCACAAAGGTAGCAAACCTGCTGTATGTGTAGTGTTTTATTGTAAGGTTTTATTGAACACCATACCTCGATCATATCTACAGTTTAGCGTGATGAAAAGTGGAGTACAGTGGAGTACAGTGGAGTACAGTATGATTAAAAACAATTGCCTTGGGATATGGAGTGTTTTTTTTTCCTTCTTTTATTTGTTCCTATTGATATCCTGACTTGCCTGCTTCTTTATAATGTAATGGTAAACGGTACACATGCACGCACGCACGCACGCACGCACGCACACACACACACACACACACACACACACACACACACACACACACACACACACACACACACACACAATCACTCTCCTTTACTGGACACCAACACAGCATGCTCAGTGCGTTGTTTCACAACCGTAAAGTTGTGAAACAAAGTTTGTAAATCAAGGAAAACATAAAACTTAAATTAAGCCCAGTGAACTTTCCAAAATAACAGAAGCCATTGGGTCAAGGCTGATGTGAGCACCAAATAAGGCTCTGCCATTCCATCATTGATGTTAATGATGGACTCACGTCAAACTCACGTTAAAATTACATACTGTAAATACTGTATACAGTATGTACAGTATTGTGGTGGTTGAGAAGTATTTCAACTAAGGTTTACTAGAGCAGATATTCGACTGTGATACCAAGGTGAGGTGACTCGACACTACATGTAGACAAAATATTTGATATGTGACGAAGACAACCTTTACATAATCAAACTTGCAGAGTTATCTTCTCAGAACTCTACTGCACAGAAATACATTGGATATTTCTATTCGATTATGTGTGAGTTTATCATCTGTACACTTACTGTAATAATGTGTCTGGATCAGTCATTATACAGTATGTAGACTCTTTGTGACTCCCTCTTACACCTGTGACACAAAATGAACCCAGTAAACTCAGTTTACAAAGCATGCGGACTGATCTGCACCTGGCTAACAATGCAATATCATGCCTTGTTAGCCTTAAATAAAACCTGATAAGAAATTGTAAAGCTTTTTTCCCCTTTATCTTAAGATGGGGGGTGAAGTATTATTATTATTATTAACATTAGTAACATTGAACCTCCAGTTCTAGGAAACACAGAATGGGGGACTCTTTGATTATTTCCATAATTTCCAACAGCTCTAAGGTATATTAATGACATACTAAAATGTTGAAAATGAGTGGTATTTCCCTTTAATTTAAAGGGACTGGCCAAAATTCAGTCCTGCACATAACGGAGCTCCAGAAGGTAGCATATGATATCAAACTGCAACAATCCTAATCTTGAATACCACTGGTACCAAATGTACTGTCTATTCTACCAAATTTATTTAAAAAAAAATCTGCGGGTAGTAGACATAATGTTTCAATCTCAAGAAGCTTCTCTCAGAAGCTAGAAGATTGACTTGGTCCTAATTAAACCCCTCCTCTCTAGAAGATTGACTAATTAAACCCTTCCTCTAGAAGATTGACTTGCTCCTAATTAAACCCCTCCTCTCTAGAAGATTGACTAATTAAACCCCTCCTCTAGAAGATTGACTTGCTCCTAATTAAACCCCTCCTCTCTAGAAGATTGACTAATTAAACCCCTCCTCTAGAAGATTGACTTGCTCCTAATTAAACCCCTCCTCTCTAGAAGATTCGGACGTCCTGAGGCTGTACCATACAGTACATACATTCTGATGCACAAAGCAACAAGCATTCTAAAATGAATATACTGTACTGCACATTGCACAAAGTACTGTCTGTCTGTCTGTCTGTCTGTCTGTCTGTCTGTCTGTCTGTCTGTCTGCCTGCCTGCCTGCCTGCCTGCCTGCCTGCCTGCCTTGCCTGCCTGCCTGCCTGTCTATCAAAATTCTTTCAACTGTGTTGACCTGGCAATAAAGGTATTGAAATAGATATATTTGGGAAATGGACACGGCCTACGGCCTGTTAAATTTGCACTACTTTTTTATTGGTGTAGTTAAAAATGCCATTATGTTTTGGGTGCGTTGAAAGTTGAAAGGTTACAAACTGCCCATGCTTCAACAAATGCAATGAAAGCTAATGTGTTGAATTACATCCCAACCATTGTACTCTGGTTCCCTCTCCAGAGGGTGTCATAGGGTTGCACTCTATAATTAGATGCCCTTAGATTGCTCCAGTAAAGTTGGACCAACTTGCTATTGTTTTATTTCTTCTCTCTTTTTAATACTTAATAGTGTCAATAATCTTACAGCTGTGTGGACTGGACACACCAGTTTAGTTATTGCTTTATTTAACATAGATTTAATATGTTTTGGCTCACTCCACACAAAGAGTGTGGGTTAAATTTTTTATGTTTGACAATGAACACCCCTAACAGGTGTCGTCAAACAACAGAAGAGTATATGTGTTCTACAGCCTGCTGCACAAACATCTATCTCCATAAAGGGTTTTATTATATCATTCCCGTTTTAATATTGAGGGGAGGGGGTGTGGGCAGTGTCACAGACAGGGGTATGGGGGTTGTGGTGGTGAGGGAAGGGGGTGTGGGCAGTGTCACAGACAGGGGTATGGGGGTTGTGGTGGTGAGGGGAGGGGGTGTGGGCAGTGTCACAGACAGGGGTATGGGGGTGGTGGTGGTGAGGGAAGGGGTTCTATTTTAGTGAACCATTCACATGAGGCACAGAAAGTATAAATCTGATTGATTATTCTCTATCCCGTCTCAGCTTGTTGACACTCACTCACACTTTTCCTCGCTGCTAAGGTAAGTGTTGATGAGCATTTCTGCTTCATTAACAGAGCTTCTAATATTTTTCATGCAATTTGCGGGATATCGTTGTTTGGTTTGATGGGTGTGGAGATGGGTGGAGCTGTACGGTAGGAGTACTGGGCAACTTCCCTATAGGTTTGTAATTTAATTCAAAACAATTAATGTCATTTTATATCTGTAAAACAAATATGACTGCATTATAAAATAGCCCTGTATGCTGTAATGACTGTGCTTGCTTTGCTTTTCGGCTGAAGTTGCTAGGGGTGTAACGATACATTTTAACAGCGATACGATACGTATCACGATACATGGTTGACGATACGATACATGGACGATATTGGTTCATTATGGCGATACGATACGATTCAATGATTTGAAATCGATACAGTAACTATTTAAAATACATTGACATTATTTTAAACTAAGTAATTAAACCCCTCTTTTTTCTTCTAAAATGTGCTAAATACCACGCACAAAAATGTAGTATTGATACAATCGATTATTTGCTTAGCAAAACGATTCGATATCGATATCTGCATTGCAAAACGATACAATACATATACATACATGTTCGTGACTCAGCACTGGGACAAATAAGGACAAAAAGTTATTTCACTAAATTTAATTCAAATTAAGCAAATATTAAATGTATTTAATTCATGTAAAATAGAAAAACAAATGTAGCTTTTAGAGTTTTGTGACTGGCAAGGTTCAACCAAGGCCTCATGCAGCAGCAGAGGCCTTGGTTAAACCTTTCCTACTACAAACACACACGTGACGTGGTACAACAGAAGTCAACTATCAATCAATCAACAATACATGCTCTAACTAGGTCAGGGACCACCTGGTGATAGGAGATCAGCTATTAAAGGATTTCATGCTCTATTCCCACTGACATGCATAACAATGACTCTAGTGCACACTTTGGTGTTTCGTATGAAAAGTATACCAAACACTTTGATTTACTTTTGATTTACTTTTTCTTTTCCATTTGCAGTTGGTGAATTATCACAGCAATCATGTCAGATGCGTAAGTATAGTCAAATCTAAGTTGGTCCTCATACAGTATATCACTGAAAAATAAACATACTTCAATAAAATACAGTAACACATTTTATTATTATTTTTCCCCTGTGGATCGTGCTCTGACAGACCACATGTAAGTATCTACATCTACCTTACCTTATTATTTGTCTACTACTTGAAAGTAATACTGCACTAGTGCACTTTACACACCTTATGCCTCATCATACGATGCACGTTGTGACTCGTGAGCCTATCGTAGCTCACAAGCTAAAAGCTCACAAAGTGTCACAGTATGAATTTTCCTTGTGTGATAAATCCAGGCAAAACCAGAGAAAAAGATCTCCTCCGCTCGGAAGTTGGGGTTAAAGGTAGGTATAACAGTTTAAAGTAGTGATGCACCGAATATTCGCCAGCAGAAAATATTCGGCAGAAAATGGCAAAAAATGCATTTTCGGCCTATTCGGTTTCGGCCCGGCAGAAAATATATCCCCGAATAGTGTATGCAATTAATGCATTCAAAAGAGCTGAATAAATGGACCCATAATAGTGATTCTTCTTATTTAAGTTAAGTTTTACCATAACCATTTATTTTGCCATAAATCAGGTAGCTTTAAGGTATGGCCAATTGGCCATGACAGCAATGGTAGGAAAAAAGATATATAATATTAAGCATATTCGGATATTCAGATATTCGGTATTCGGTTTTCGGCCATCTGTTTCCTATATTCGGTATTCGGTTTCAGCCAAGAATTTCCCTTTCGGTGCATCCCTAGTTTAAAGTTGTCAGCCATCATCCTGTACAATTATACTACAACATTAGCTAACAAAGAACATTAGACAATATACTGTAAAAGTTTAACTGCTTGCGTTTGAATAAGGATACATCAAGTTGCCACAGTTTGGTTGTTATTTATGACAGACGGTTAATTTTTGTTTTTATATAAAATGATCTTAACTGAGAAAGAAAGTCTTTCTAGTATTCTAGTATCATGTTCATTTGACACTTTGCCCAGATCAGGCTGCTGGCGGTAGCTGCTCAAATGCTGCAAGAAGAGACCGAAGCAGCCGTGAAATATAGAGTAGACACTCTGGCAGAAAGACGTCCTCCTCTCAAACTGTCTGGACTGTCAGTGCAGGAACTACAGGTGAGCATCTTCTCATAATCAGATGATACCACCATGTGGGTTTCTGATATCAAGAAGACTATCCTCTCTCTTCACAGGATTTATGCAGAGATCTGCATCACAAGACTGATGTTGTAGATGAGGAGCGATATGACTTAGAAGCCAAGGTCAAGAAAAATGAAAAGGAGGTGAGATGGTATGGTACACACCAGGGACGTGCACACATAGACATCAAAGGGGGCTTCAGCCCCTGCCCCTTTAACCCGTCTGTAAAACAACTGCCCTCTCCAGACCATGAATGCAGCATTTACTATGGTGAAAGAAATGCAAAAGCCACTTCTTTCCATGCCGTATACCGGAAGGTCTCCTGAACTTGAACGCAGAATTTTTCGTTGAACAAATGTATTTAGAAATCCATGTCGTACAATGCATCTCCACTAGCTAAAGAGTGCTGGGTTACGCCCCAAAAATAGCTGATCTACAAGGTCTCAACGCGTTGCAGCGCGACCCGTTGAGATTTCAGCACCTGCCTCTCTAACGCTCTCTGCACGTCCCTGGTAAATAAATAGAGAAGTCTGCGATATATCCATCAACCACATGAACACTAGCATCCCAATTTTGTGGCCAAACATTCTGTGAAAACAACTCACAATGCGAAATGTTGCAAGCTTTGTAGACGGCTATTTGTGGTGAAGAGATTTGGTGTAGAGGGTAAATTAAGGTCAATTATACTGTATGGCTAATTTAGTTAACAACAAGCAGCATGATTCATGACCAGAAGATCAGTGTCCTATGGCAGAGAAAGTGTAGCGCCCAGGATTATATTAGATAATTGGCACTGGTTGAAAAAACTGGGTTGCAAAATCGTGGGATAAAAATTATATATATTTTTTAGGATTGATTTTAAAATTATTTTACTTGTGTATAAAGCTCTCAATGGTCTCGCACCTTCCTACCTACATGACTGCCTGCCTAAATATGTCCCAACCCGCCCCCTAAGGTCTTCCACTGCTGGCCTGCTCGCTTTGCCTAAAAAAATTGCAACTAAAAAATACGGGGAAGCAGCTTTTTTCTTTTACGGGCCGTCGGCATGGAACAAGCTCCCACTGTACCTTCGTCAGGCAGCCTCTGTAGACATTTTTAAAGCACAGCTCAAGACCCACTTCTACAACATTGCTTTTAATTGATCTTTTATTTTTTGTTATTCATGTCCTCACTGTATTGCATTACTGCTTGTTTTTTAATGTCGTTGCCTTGCTTTTCTTTTTCTCCATTGCTCTGTAAAGCACTTTGAGCTGCATTTCATGTCATGAAAGGTGCTATACAAATAAAGTTTTATTATTATTATTATATAAAAAAGAGAGGGACATTATTCTACACACGTGGTTCAACTAACAATACCAGTACAACCAAGTCAGGCTCACATTTCTAACTCTTCTAGTGCTAACAATTACCAAACACTGCCTCCTTGTGGCTGCAATGGGAATCGGCCAGCACAAATAAGAACACAGGTATGTTGATTATTTTCTGTATGAGAGTAGAAGCATAGAGCAAGATTGCTGTATGAACACATCATGTAAGTTTAATTTCATGTCAGTTTGTTTGTTTGTTTGAGTGGCGATTAGGTGAACAATGACAGTGAAAAGCGTAAAGACATGAGACTATTGGGAATTTGGGATATTTGATACCCTTGTGTGAAATTGCATATGTTTATGGGGTTAATGTAAAGTCATTAATCATTTATATCTCTTGGTCAGATCGGTGATCAGAAGCTGAAGATCATAGAGATTCAGAGTAAGTTCAAGAAGCCAACTCTGAAGAGAGTTAAGATCTCCGCAGAAGCCATGCTGGCTGTTCTGTTGGGCTCCAAGGCCTCTTCAAACATCGACTTCAAGGCCAGTCTCAAGACCGTGAAGAAAGAGGAGGAGAAGGTACTGCACACACAGACACTGTACAATACATGCTGCATGCTCTGCTTCGCAAAGAGGAGAATCTTGAGAGAAACAAACAAGAACCTCGATCTGTGGCTTAATTTGTGGTCCAAATTGTTTTCATGGATTTGCCTGGTGGCTCCTTATGAGTTGTGAGGACTCAAGTTCGAATCTAACTCCCATTGTGTTTTGTATGTCTCAGCTCTCGCCGTTTTCACTCTCTTTACATTCTCCTATCTAATCAATCAACCACTTCGTTGTACAATGGTGTCTTAAAATGTGCCCAAAGTAGCCGATTTTATTATCAGTAAAAAGTTGTTAAAAATGTTTGCCTATAATGACAAGCCCAAAATAAGGAAGCTAGCTTTTAAGTGATTAAAGCATAAAACTCCTTAAAAGCCCATATATTTTCAGTATATTTCAGTATATACATAACATGTGACTGATACAGATACATGATCCCTTGATGACCTCTCATCAATATGTCCGTACATGGACTTGCCGTTGTCTAAGGCAATATTCGAACACCATAATAATTTTTTTTATCATAAGAACCAATTACTGAATTACAGTCTCCAGGTTCTCCTCAGAATGTGTATGTCACTGATTTACTATGACACTATCTATGGCACTTTAGACTCCACTAGGAGGACCACGGTTCTCAAAACATTTTAATTTCACCGTAACTCTGACAGTGTACAAATGGACCTGTTACAGACCTGTAATGGCCATTTAGGGATAGCTCTTTGTGTTTGTCTAATACTAATTTTGTATATGTCCGTGGAAAAAATAGAATTTTAACAAATGTCCACCACAAGGCAGCCTGGCAATGATGTTCTGTTCCTCACCAGAAAGAGGAGGTGACTGACTGGCGTAAGAATGTGGAGGCCATGTCTGGTATGGAGGGCAGGAAGAAGATGTTTAATGAAGCTGGAAACTAAAAACAAAACAAAAAAAGAAAGTACCTGCGATTGAGTGTGTGAATATTGTGAAAGTATTGTCAATCAAGAATCGTTCATGTTAACTGATTTGTAGAGGTTAAATAAATTAATCCAGAAGTCAATTATGTGGAGAAGGCGAGAAGCACAAAAGTTGACAAGTGATTTGTATTTTTTGTATACTGTACTTGGTTCACATTTTTGATAACTTTACATGTAGAATAAACCCTAATTTGGATTTTATTTTTTGTTCCTTCTTCTTTTTATTTTTCTTGAGAAATTATATTGTATTTCTGCAATGCTAAGATTTATTGCTAAAGTGATTGCAGGATTGTCAGACAAATGCTTACACACAGTCAACAATTCACAGCTGACATTTAGCAGACACTCTTTTTGAGAGAGACTTCCAGTGAATAGCATGAACCCTAGTCAACAAACAACAGGGTAAATGCAAACAATATGCTATTATTGTTTCAGTTATCTAAATAGAGATATGGCCTCTCAGGAACAGTTACCTTTTCTGGCCATGTGATGGCAGCAGTAGCTTTCAAACTGACCACAAACTGGAACAGTGCAATGAAATTAAAACCATCACAGGGTAAACAATGTAACAATGTCTCAAGTAATTTGTCAGACACGCCGTTTAGTGAGCTAAACATTACAGGGAGAAATACATGTATATTGGTATGTTTGTTGAAGTTACTGCAATAAGGCCTGTATAATATCCTTAAGCAGTTCATAAAATGCACAACATTGGCACATTTGCCAGCTTCTTTTGTAATATCTTAAATCAAATTACGCAATTCTGGTGTCCCGAAAGGTTTTGTTCAATGTCACACATACAAATGAAATTGATGCAGTACATCATTAGCAAAAATGTTCTCTGCCTTGCTGTAGACAGACTTTAAGACTCCTTCACAGGTGGACGGTCAGACTGAAATGTCTGAAGTATGAGGTGTGACAGAGACAAATGTCACACCTCAGACGTTGGGATGCGAGCAAAACAGAAAAAGAAACACAAGGGCAGAGGATCTATTTTAGTGAGCCTCTCACATGAGTATATATCTACCCTTCTGTTCTTCTTGTGTCACAAATACAGCAAGTAGCAATTTGTCAGCTGCTATACGGTAAGTTGATTCTTGGAAAATATCAGAGTATTAAGAAAGCAAACAGAAGGGTTTCATTCCAAAATTCCATTTTGGGACGATTTTACTGCCTTAAATGAATGTTCTTGCTAAAGTGAAAAAAGAAAAGCTCTCAAATATCCTTTTAAATCTTAAAACTAAACGTTTGAGTATGCAAAGGTTTCTTAAAATAGCCCGTAATGTGATTTACTTTCATGTAAACCATAATTTTCGCGAGACTAGGCATCAAACGTATATTGGATTTTGGAAAGAATGGATTGGGGAGGAGTGCTTGTTGTCCTGCTGACAGCAGCTGGTTGCTTTGTACTGTACAGACATTTCCAAGCCAAACATATATAAAATGGGGCATAACTTGTGCATTAGATTAATGGGTTGTGCTTTGAAAACTATCTTTATAGAAATCAGCTGGATGTTATGTTCATTGGATGCCGTTCCAACCTTGTTATAAATGTAACGGTCTGGTACAATGTAAAGGTTAAGCACACATGCCGGTCATTGTGAAACCACATAGTACAGAGAAAACATATTCATGGGTCACACTGTATAATTAATTATGACCACTGACCAGATACAAAATATTAATTTTGTAGTACCAGTACAAGTACCAGTCAAGTAAATAGTAGTTTTAGCTGTCTTAGCAGTGTCATTCTTTAAGCTTACGTTTGACTTGTGAGATAATGCCACCCATGATCCACAGTAGACTCCTCTATGGTTTTATTATGATCAAATTTGAGTAGCACGTTTTTGTCATCGTCTCCAAGACTGTTTGCATGCTAAATCCAAACATAAATCCAAGGTCATATTTCAATAGGCCTACAATAAAAATGTTTCTTTTGAAATTTGACAGAAGATACGCCAAACTGCAACCATGTCTGAAGCGTAAGTATCTCATTCGTTATTGCAAGTTTGCAACTTAAGTCACTCTGGTTAAAAGCATCTGCTAAATGCGTAACTTATTTATAAATGTTGTTTTATCCCTGTTTTTAACCATTCAAAATGTAAAATTCCTGTGGAAAACATGGATGTAACAAAATGCATTCTTCTCTCTCTATGACTGATTGTGGTGCCATGTTCATATACTAGGCCGGTAAGTTTATGTCCCTGTCAAATCTAGAATAAATACATTTTCAAGTAAATCATGAATTCTATTATAGGCCTAATGGATCTAATAAAGATGAATTATGAAGAGTGGCTGTATTCTGTAGTCTGTAGTATTTGTGGAGATGATTTAATTAGTTATTCAAATAATTAACATGACCTCAAGAACAATCTTTTTGTTCTATAGCTATTTAAAAAAATACAGATGTCTCAAATTCCTCTTTTCCAGAAACCAAAGCCAAAGATCTCTGCATCTCGCAGACTGTACTTAAAGGTACAGTGTGTGTGTGTGTGTGTGTGTGTGTGTGTGTGTGTGTGTGTGTGTGTGTGTGTGTGTGTGTGTGTGTGTGTGTGTGTGTGCGCGTGTGCGTGTGCGTGTGTGTGTGTGTGTGTGTTTGTGCGTGCGCATGCATTCGTGCGTCTTCTATGTGTCTGTGCTCACGTGCCGGTGTGTACAAAAGATTATTTTGACTGACTTATTACTGGCTATGAGCAATACATTGCATGTGTTCATTTTAATGCTGAGTGCATTTCAAAGGATTTTATTATGTAATCAATAGTCACTATGCATGCATGTACACTGTATGTATGTATGTATGTATGTATGTATGTATGTATGTATGTATGTATGTATGTATGTATGTATGTATACATTCTGCAGCATTCCCTTGCTACCTGCTCATGCCTTGAAGGCCTCACTGACCAAAAGCTTGCATTAAATGTTTTTGTTTTTTTAATGTGTAGCTTTTTTCATTTACTGTAATAATAATAATAATAATAGAAAAACTGTCATTATAAATTACATACGGGTATGGTGTAGATGGCACTGGTAAAGAAGGCTACGGCCATGCTGGAGACTGATAAGGAGGAGAGGAAAGCAGAGAGAAAGAGGGTCCTAGCAGAGAGGGTTCCACCACTCGCACTGTCTGGCCTGTCTTTGCAAGATCTGCAGGTAACAGTACGCACTCTCACTGTCTGACCAGTCTCTGCCAGACTTGAAGGTAACACACACTCACACTGTCTGGCCAGTCTCTGCCAGACTTGAAGGTAACACACACTCACACTGTCTGGCCAGTCTCTGCCAGACTTGAAGGTAACACACACTCACACTGTCTGGCCAGTCTCTGCAAGACTTGAAGGTAACACACACTCACACTGTCTGACCAGTCTCTGCCAGACTTGAAGGTAACACACACTCACACTGTCTGACCAGTCTCTGCAAGACTTGAAGGTAACACACACTCACACTGTCTGACCAGTCTCTGCCAGACTTCAAGGTAACACACACTCACACTGTCTGACCAGTCTCTACCAGACTTGAAGGTAACACACACTCACACTGTCTGACCAGTCTCTGCCAGACTTGAAGGTAACACACACTCACACTGTCTGACCAGTCTCTACCAGACTTGAAGGTAACACACACTCACACTGTCTGACCAGTCTCTACCAGACTTGAAGGTAACACACACTCACACTGTCTGACCAGTCTCTACCAGACTTGAAGGTAACACACACTCACACTGTCTGACCAGTCTCTACCAGACTTGAAGGTAACACACACTCACACTGTCTGGCCAGTTTCTGCCTCCAGGTAAAAGTACACGGGTGACGGGAGTGACGGGACCACTTTAGACTATCTCTTATAGACTGGTCCTGTATTTGAATGTCTTTTTACTTTTATTTTTACCTTCCCCCAAATATAGGGTGGTATATATATATATATATATATATATAATTTCTGTACCAATGTCAAAAAGCCTAAAGTAAATATCCTCATTATATTTATTGTATGATCATAGTTGTCTGTAAGCAACATGGTTGTACAACAACAAAGTATAAATTGAGCTTCATTTCTGTATTTTATGATAATAGAGCAATGCTGCTTCTGATACAAGAACTCTCCCCACAGAATATCTGCAAAGAGCTATCTCAGAAAACCGATACTGTTGATGAGGAACGCTATGACATCAGTTTCAAAGTGTCCAAAAGCGATACGGAGGTACAGTGATCGTTTTATCTGTTTGTAAGGCTTTTGTTTCACTGTTTGTTTTTATATTATGTGCATTTATTATAATAGTTGTCATTGTTATCAATTTATATAAATATTATGATTGTTTTATGCTTGCACAACACACTCATTCAACCACGTAACCACAAAAAAATACAATCGCTATACCTGAAGTGTTGTGAGCTCGTAGATTTGAAAAAAATATATAAAATTTCTATTTTCACCTACCGGTATATTATAGGCAAAAAATATTTTATAATTTAGATTTATATCATATATATTTTGTAGGTCCTATAATGATGCCCACAAATATTAGTGCTCTTGTATCACTTGCTATGCAAACCCTCCGTTTATCGATAAGGCTTCCAGAGGGAGGTCTCCAAAAACAATGCCCTTTGCATGTTGGTGGCCCAGGGGTCCTTTATCTCTAGATCCGGCTGATAGAGGGTATGCGCATGCATAAAGTGAGTGGCAAATTGAGTTTAACGTTATTTAATGCAATCAGATAGGACTTTAAGGCCAGAAAGTAGTTGATTGCCACTCAGTAGGAGTTCCCACACAACTTCCAGGTATGATGATGATGTTGCGCGCATACCCTCTATTTAGACGCCATGGTTAAATTGGTCAAGCCCTTCAATATCTGTGTCATTTTAGATGTTGCTATATTCTATACTACAGCAACATAAGATCTTCTTCAGTAAAACTCAAGATTTACCGTGCAGATTCTGGAGCTGTCTCAGAAGGTCCTAGAGCTGAAGGGCAAGATGAATAAACCAACCCTGAAGAGGGTGAGGGTCTCTGCCGATGCCATGATGAGCGCTCTGCTGGGAGCCAAGGTCAAAGAGTCTGTCGACTTCAAAGCCAACCTGAAGACCGTTAAGAAGGAAGAGGAGAAGGTCAGTACTCAGTTCTGCGCTACAACTTACATTTAACTTCAAGGTTGACAACAAATGACAAGCATACTTTTATATGTCTATATATGTTCTAGATTTTTATTATCAGATATCTGCTTCTGTTCAAAATATGTTAATATGTTGACATTGGACTTTAGGGATGTGGGTTCAACTCTATCATGAAAATGTAATATGGAGATTGGCATGAATATTGAAAATACTTGTGAATTAATACATTACAACTTGATATGTGTGACGTATGTATTCCTCACAACCATTCTATGTTGTTGTCTCCCCCCACGCACACACACACACACCCACACAGAAAGAAGAGGTGACAGACTGGCGTAAAAACGTGGATGCCATGTCAGGAATGGACGGCAGGAAGAAGTTGTTTGACAATTAAATTGTCAAACAGCTATTTAATAAAAAATTAAATAGCAGATCTGTAAGCTCGAAACGTGTCACAATGCGACCAGTTTGAGCTTATAGATCAGCTATTTTTAATTATTTTGTGTGACACCGTAGATTAGAATGACATTAATTTATGGAGAAAAAAAACATTTAAAAAAGTTACAATATGGAGATAAGACGTTTCTGCCCGACACCAAAGAAAAGTTTCTAATTTGAACCGTTTACTCATGGAAATTATAACACAGTGACCTCATAATTCTACCAGAAGATTCCTGCCTCGCATGAAATGCTCACCAATACAAAGTGTAATTAGAAAGCCTACTTTCCTTAGTGTACGCACTTTGAGCCCCCCACCACACATATAAATGCACATTTTGGCAAGATATTTTAGTTACTCCACTGCGCCCTCTACCGATATTTTCAGGCCAAAAAGTGCATTTATTTGTGTGGTGGGGGGCTCAAAGTGCATCCACTAAGGAAAGTAGGCTTTCTAATTACACAACCCGTCTTTAATTGTATTGGTGAGTAGGTAAAACATCAGCAGCAAGAGCAGTAATGCTACCAGAAGATGTAACCCTTTTGTTTTGTGTAATCTAATGGATTATAAAGATGAAGTCTCCTTCATGATTTATTTGAGAGTATCATTTCATTTGGCTTTGCTTGTAGATTTTTATCACAATTAGCTGATGTTGCTTTGTTTTTGTCTCATTTAATTCCTTTACAAACAAGTAACAATTCCATATAATGCAATTATGCCAACTGGACACTGACCAACTGCATGTTTATTACACCTTTTTTCCATAGAGCCCGACTGGGCATATTGTATATTTGTCTGTCATTAAATGTTTCGATGGATTGAATACAAAAGGACCCCAATGGAAACAAGCCATAGGCTTCCTTGAGTTTAAAATGTTTTGTATTAAAGTGTGAACTGTACTTTTCCACCCAAAAAACAGCTATTACAGTAGGAGAACGGGGTAAGATGAGCCAGCGTTTAAGTTGAACCACCCCCTTTATCTAGAAAACTAGAAACCTGTGTTGCCATGTGACCTTAAATCTATAGTAAGCATCCACAATTTACACCTGGCTGTGAAGTTGGGAAGCACATGGGGAAAGTAGAAAACATTATTTTACACAAAAAACTGTTTTTGTCGGTCAAAGTAAAATTTCGACACATCATGTAAAATGACTGCTATACAAAGCAAAATGTAACTAGGTCTAAAATGTAATATCAATCACGTTGATGATTTGCCAATGGATAGAACCATGTTAATCATTTAGCAGTAGATTATTCTAGTCATTGTTTTCTAAAATGGTGGCTATGGGTAAGATGAGCCAATGTCCAGGGGTAAATTGAGTCAATGGGAATCACTATTCATATTTTTTATTAAGTCTTTGCTACTCAAATTATACTGAATGACCTTTAATTTGCATGTGCATACTCATTTAACAGAATATAAGGTTCTGAATAACACACTTTATTTAATTATCTTAATAGTGTTTAAATAATAAATAAATAAATAAGACTATTTTCAAAAGGGAAAACTGTTATTATATTATTATTGATAAGTGAATACATTATCTGTTCAAGTTTAAGCTTTTAACATTAGAATATCATGTGGTTCGACTTGCCCCTCGACTTGGATCAATTTACCCCTTACCTGGGGCAAGTTGAGCCACATGACCACTTTTTTAAAAAAGGTCATATTTTCATGGCCCTTTGTCATAGATGCTTAATCATCACTTCAATTGATAGAAGACATCCTGAAATATGGGTAGATCATTAGATTTCACTGCCATCTCATTTCGCCTTGCTTCCAGCCTTCCAGGACAACTTAAGCAAAAAGTGGTTCATCTTTTACCCCGTTCTCCCCTATTCAATGAATCAAATATCAAAATGAATATTTTTGAATAGGCTATACAATGTAAGATGACTATTGGTACTTTCGCAAAATATTTACACAAGCAGTTTTTTAATAATCATTAGTAGCCTAATGGCCTGGGTATAAAATAACTAAGTGGAAGTAAGGTAGAAATAACAACTAGATGTTACAGTCAGATAAGTTAAGTTCAGAAGAACATTACATCATTACTTTACTGTTATGCATACTGCTCAGTGCCCAGCAGGCCTACTGGTTTGTGGCATTTAAAGGCAACCCTTAACCTTTTGCAGAGTTGTTGCCTTCTCTGTTGTCTTGAACTTCAATTAAGCAGAAAGCACACATTTATTAAGGTCAGATAAGTTAAGTTCAGAAGAACATTACATCATTACTTTACTGTTATGCATACTGCTCAGTGCCCAGCAGGCAGCAGCCCAACTATGAAATCCACCTAAAACTTTGCAATTTATTTGAAAAGTACTCATTTTAATTAGTCTACTTAATGAATGAATTGGCAATTAGCTCATGTACATTGTTTCAGAGCAGACCCAGATTAGGTATAGCCTATAGTTACTTACTAGGCTATCAAGACAAAATCTGTGTATCCAATGACGGATGATGTAAAAAGAAATAGGCCTACACAAATCCAGCCATGCTATTAACATTACACAATACTGTCTATAGTACTACAACTCTACAAGTAACAAAAAACCTTACAGGAGGACATGCGAGTTCTCTTCCACTGCCATGGTGTTGAATGTTGATGTTGACGAAGTACACACACACACACACACACACACACACACACACACACACACACACACACGCCATGTGCGCCGCTGCCACCACGCCTTCTTCGTTGAATTATAAATCCACTTTCACTCTTCGTCGTGCGAAGGTGTCGTGCGCCAAAAATAGCCGACGTGCAAGCCTTAGAGTATATATACTCTAAGGTGCAAGCTCACAGCGCTTCGCATCACGACAGCGACGACGCGCAGTGAGCTTGCAGATCAGCTATTTCCGCCACGCGACACCGCCGTACGACGCAGCGTGGATGTGGGCGGTGGGCGCTCTTCCAGCTTCCATATATGGACCGCGAGACACAACGTCCGTCGACGGTACCGCCCTTTGTGTTACATTGGCCGTTTTCATTGGGCGAAGGGAATGACAATCGCATGCCGTCAACGGGAACCCCTCTCTCCGAGGACTGGCAGTACAAATCGTGTACCGTTCCAAATAACAGTCACGTCTGAAAAACAACTGCAACAGGACAAACAGGTAAAACCCACAATTGGGACATCGTTTTGTTCCTCGCTTGCAAATATGCATAATAAAGTACTAGTTACAGGTATTATGTGTAATACCTCCTCGTTTACGTCTAGACGGCCATAGTATTGTATCCGCTATCTATACGATCGTAGGCCTACTGTCTGTAGCCTACTTTTAAATGCGTGTGCGACCCGATCCATCCCTAAAAAAATACTCCCTATTTAACAAGGATGCGGGTTATACACGAGTTTGAAATCTGTACACACACACACACACACACACACACACACACACACACGCACATTTATAAAACAAATTACATTCTTCTAACCTACTCTGCAAAGAAGGCCTACTGGTTTGTGGCATTTAAAGGCAACCCTTAACCTTTTGCAGAGTTGTTGCCTTCTCTGTTGTCTTGAACTTCAATTAAGCAGAAAGCACACATTTATTAAGGTCTGTGACAGTGTTTATCTTTATGACAGGATGTTTGTTTCTCTTTGTATGACATCAAGGTTATTGATGTTGATAACTGACTGCAGCAAATATGTTAAATTGATTTGTTATTGCATGTGTGCAGGTCTCCACTGCTGGTCCTTCGGATGTCCAAATACAAACTCTTTCTGCTGAGGCATGGCGAGGGGGCATGGAATAAGGAGAACCGCTTCTGCAGCTGGGTGGACCAGAAGCTGAGCGAGGACGGGGTGAAAGAGGCACAAGCATGTGGCCGTCTTCTGAAGGAGCAAGGCTACGAGTTTGACATTGTGTTCACATCACTCCTGAGCCGCTCCATCCAGACAGCATGGCTGGTCCTCGAGGCCATGGGCCAGGAGTGGGTCCCCGTGGTCAAATCCTGGAGGCTGAACGAGCGCCACTACGGCGCCCTGATCGGCCTCAACCGGGCAGAGATGGCCCTCAACCACGGCGAGGAGCAAGTGAAAGTGTGGCGGAGGAGCTACGACATCACACCGCCCCTGATCGACGAGTCCCATCCGTACTTTCTGGAGATCTACAACGACCGCAGGTACGCCACCTGTGATGTGACAAAGGAGAACCTCCCCCGGGCGGAGAGCCTAAAGGAGGTGCTCGACAGGCTCCTGCCGTACTGGGATAGCACCGTGGTACCGGAGATAAAGAGCGGTCGGGCGGTGCTCATTTCTGCACATGGCAACAGTTGCAGGGCCCTGCTGAAGTACCTGGAAGGTCTGCTCCTATTGTCAACATTGTTTGAGTTTCATTGGATTGCACAACAGCCTACTTGTAGGATTTTCAACTATGGTTGTGGGGAATCACAAACCACTGCTGGTGATCATTATAGACCAATTCAGTTATAAATATATATAAAACATGAAGCAGTTAACCACATGAATCCTAACATCACTAATATTCGCTATATTCTGGGGGCGAACATTTGGCGAAATGAGCAGATCTACAAAAACACATTTCGGCAAAGAGATTTGGTGTAGGAGAAAAAAAGGAGAGACTTAATACAGACCATGGGAGCCCGGTCATTAAAATGTGTATATGGTTTATACGTGTATGGTTAAGCATCATTTATACTCCGTTGTATGCCGGTGTCGCGTGCTGAAATTATTTTCTTTTTGTCAAGTATAAGCTTCAGCTGTCTTTCTTGGTCCCTACCCTGGTATTGCAGTAAATGCTACTCTACTGTAGCCTATCTAAATGTTTCACATCCAGAAATGGAAAGTTGAACTTCTGCAAAAAGGCCAGTGAGTTTATGTTACATTTCATTGGTTGCTGTGATGAAGTCCAGTCCACATTGACCTTTAAGAAAACTCTGTGGACACACCACACGTCACTGGACACTCTGCGACTTTATATAGACTGTTACGTAACATTAAATACAGACAGGATATGCTGCTTGAAATTAATTGACAATGGTACACATTTAGTAACATTGTGTAATTGTACATTTGTCATTTAAAGCTACGCCCCAGGATTTATTAGCACATTTGCAGTGGTTGTGGTCTCCCTACTCTTCCATTGAGAATTCTTTACCCTGCTATTGGTAGCACACAGACTGGTTGACAATGTCATTAAAGTTATTTGAAGCAGATAGTGCACCAGATTGATTTTATTTATTTATAAGATCACCAATAGCTTACTGTGTATCACAGCAGCTGCTCTTCTTGGGGTCTCAAATCAGACACCAGGTGCACCATCTTGTTTATTGTAATTAGCTAGCACAATCTTCTTTTTTGTAGTATGTGGACATCATTGCAATTACTTCTCTCCACAGGGAGAGTAAGACAACATACAAAACAATTTAGGATTGTAGCTTAAAGATCATTTACTGTTAGTTTTATCAAGTGTCATTTGAATATACGTATTAGTGCACTCATGATAACTGTCCTTCTTTCAAAAGGTGTATCGGATGCAGAAATCGCCAACGTGACTTTACCCACTGGGATACCAGTGTTGCTTGAGCTGGATGAGAACCTTCGCCCTTTGAAACCCCGGCAGCTATTGGGAGACCAGGTGAAGATTCAGGCGGCTATTAAGATGGTGGAGGATCAGGGGAAAGTCAAGCCGTCCATCTGAATGCTGTCAGCTGGCTGTAAGACTTGCAAAAGCCCTTTTCAGATTGCCTATGCACAGTAATAATCAATAACAATAGACTGCTTTAGTGAAATTCACAGGAAAGGTCCAAGTCTCACTTCTGTATGGTGACGTATTTCCAAATGAAATGAGATAGGCAGGTTTTATTTGAACATTGAAAAGTGGGCGTGTCATAACAAACCCTACATAAGCACATGTAGGGTAAGCAATGTTGTTTTACAGGAAGAATACACAATTCGATTTTGATATAAGAATGCAAGGAAACCTCTTGACTTTATTTTACTGAAATATTGGCATGGGCTAGATTGAGGTTGTTACAACTACTGTATTACTAGTCCGACAGTCGAATGAAAGACTCAAGAGACGGGTACTGTATGTATGTGTCTTAGCACTGTGATCAAATGTGTCGTATAAGCATAGAAGTGTTTTAGATTTGATCTGAATGGAAACCCTGTAAGTTATCTACAGCAGCGGTCCCCAAACCTTTTTGTCCGTGCACCTGCACGGACATGGTGACCTAGCTGACAACGCTAAGTCTTGTTGTATTTGGCCAAAAATGATATATTTTTAATACGATTATGGCAAATAATCAAAGAATGTCACTGCACTGAGAGACATGCAGCTGCTGTATACTCCCGCAGCTGCTTTATACATCTCCTTACAACAGTGTTTTACCGGATTTTGCCGTTTGTGATAAATAACACCATAAAACCGCCATTACCCTTTTCATGTCACACATCCCCTAGAGGGCGTTTGCACACCACAAGGGGTGCATGCACCACAGTTTGGGAAGCCCTGATCTACAGTGATGTAATAATGGTAATGAGAGGATGGTGACCATCCTATTTACCGTTTGTTGTTACTGAAGGATATTGAAAGCGTTGGTCGCTGTTACATTGATGCACTTTGGGAATATCCCAATGCATTTTCTTAAACACGTGCCTTTAGTATTAATTGCTAAGAAGTTGAAAGTCAATCACTTCCTAAAAGGGTTTTTACAAGTCTTAAGTGCGTTATTTATTCAAGAACAAAACCATTTTGTTAACAAGCATTACCTCATAGATATCAATAGCCAGGTCTTTCATTCCAAGAGTGGAGGCTGATTCTGTGCCACAGAAATCCTGTATATATTATGTACTACTGAAACTCCATCCGATATGAGGTCATATTCCTACATGCCCTATATTTTGGTGATCATGGTATTTCGTATAACAGTAGTGCCAATACAAAATTTGTGGGGACGAAACCATTATAATGGCCGCTCAAGCATTTTCTCCTGCATTAAATTGTTATATCTGTGCATATGGGACAACATATATGCTGATACCATATATTTGTGATATCCAGTATATATATATATATAAATGCCAATGTCTCGGTTGGGCTCTAATCTCATTTTGTGGAGTATTTCCCCCATCAAGTAGGCTTAATGTGATCATTTGTTGAGGTTTCACACACATGAGACATGTTTGTTGCATCCGGGTCATACCTTAATCAAGGGCAACAATGGTCAATGGATGATGAAAAATATTTTGGATTTGAAAATGATCATTTAACAATCAAGACTATAAAGTCAGACTATTTAACTAATATCTTCAGTGAATGAAGATGGATTGCCTCAGTTTTATATAGTAAAAGCCTCAAGCTGCGTTACTGTTGCTCATGTACTGTTAAAGTTAGTGGAATATTTAAATCAAACTAAACATTATCGTCTAAGTCTGTTACGTATAATTGTGTTTTAGTATTATTTCAGGTGTACCACTGTACTGTATGTTTGTTTATGTAAGTACTGTAACTATCCTGTATGTCATTTGTGTCTTTACCTTGCACTGCCTGTGTGTTATTTCACTGCCATGCTCATTTTGTACACTATTAAATGTTACACCCAGGTATGATGATCAGATATAATCCCGTAGTCAACCTACTGTACTGTACCAGTGCGTTATCTTCCCTCAGATCTTAACACTTGATCTCACCACTTGATAGTTTGCATGATGAAATAAAAGGGAAGTTAATATTTTCAACATGTGATGACAGTGTTTCCTACTTTGGCGTTTTGGATTTGTTCATCAATATGGCATGTCAGAAACTATACTGCAACAGAAATTAGGACACTCATGTGAGGGGACTTTATTTTTTGGAAGTTGTAGGATCAAACCCAATCAATGTGATGAACAATTGAGTCTGATTCCTTACCACAGATGGATAGGGAGTGGTCCTTTGCTTTACTATTCCAGTAATGTGCCCAAACCAAACCAGTGGCTCCATGCCAGGGAAAAACCCATTGACCGGGTGGAATGTCTCTGAATAAGGGAGCCCAATGCAGCATTCATATATACTCTATTCCCCTTTCTCTGACAGTTATGCACATTAGTGTTTATGGAAATATGTTGTGTAGTGTGGGTATATTGAATTAAACGATACAATAAAAGACAGACATTGTCAAAGCTTTGTATGCTTCAGTCAGATTTTATGCGGATGTTGAATTGAACTGCTGAAAGCAGAGGATAAACGATTTGATGATTTTAAACGAGCTATTCATTTTAATAGTGTATTTCCCAGATGATTAAGATACAGTAAAGTGATAAGACTGGGCCACGTTAAGTCTATAGTGTCCCTATATATTCTGGGGAAATTGGACAAACATTTGGTAAGAATATAACCAATCTACAAGTTCAAGTTCACAATGTGTTGTAACCCATTGTGAGCTTGTACTTGGCTGCTATTTTTGGTGAGCCCTATAGTATTAATGCCAAGCGAAAACAGGAGGGGTCCATAGATCGAGCCCTGGGGGACTACAGTATGTATAGCATACACTCCTGCTGGGACATGCTGCACTCACTGTTTCACTTACAGTTTGCTTAAATCCTCCACAGAATATAGCCTACTTTAAAAAAAAAAATCTATCACCAAGGGGAAGTGCATTCCCACCTGGGCTAACATGGAGAAAAGTCTTGTTTATGCAGGTGTGGAATATCACTGAGGAAAGACAATAAAAAAGTAATATCAGAACACCATTTGGGACATCTGTCAGACTGTGACCAAAGCTGTATACTATAGTGTCACTGTCATTCAGTCACTAACAGGGTTGAAGACACAGGGACTGCATGCGAATTCTGTTCTGTCCACCTGGTGGACCACCTCCACCTGAAGGTTTGTTGACAGAATGATGCACTTGTTATTGATTTAATTAATGTTCCATAAAACCTCATAGTGAGAAAGGACTACAGCATTTGAGAACTCACTGATGCAATCATGCAAATAAATAACCAAACCGAAAATGCTGCGCGCACGTCACACACGCACGAACATGCACTTTCCCAATGATGGCATTTATAAGAAAGACCATAAATGTCTATCTAAATTTAAACTTGTTCACAATATAGAAAAATAAAATATAGCCTACGCATAATCCGAGTTACACAGACTCTGCACTCACAAATTCATAGGCGCCGCCTGCCTTATACTGTGAACCTTTCAGGGCTACTGTGAACCAAAACCAAATACAGTATATGACCGAATTTGCAGCCTGCAGGACAGGAGGGGCTATATGCATGCTTGTGGTGTAGCGGTTATAACCCCTCGACTCTACATGCGCTTTCTGTTGACTTCGCACAAGTCAAGGAGCCAGGTACCTTACAGCCGGCTTAGCTCTACAGTCTGCAGAACTGGTAAGTTTTAATTTAAAGACAAGTTTTTATATGCGTGATGCTCAACATTTAACATGAGAAGTTCAAGCTCATATCATGGCTTGTTAAAATGCATATTTGCGCAGAAAGATATTTCAGTCTACCATGCAGTTTGCATACATGTCATTGCGCTTTTGGTTATAACTTATTTTATTTATCAGTTGACTATAGTGATGAGAGTAGCATGTGTGTTTGAATTGCATATAGTGTTGCAGCAATAACATCCATCCTGCGATTCCCTCATGCTCATATACCATTACCGAGAAATAGGCTTTGCGTATGCTGATTAAATCATTAAGTGAAAGTTTCCACTGATATTCTAGTTATCCCATCCGCTTGATTTGTTTGACACGATCCATAATTATGCTCAATAATAGCCTGTAGCTATAGGCTACTATTTTAGAACATAGGTTATTCTTCAAGCCTTTGCAGGTATAGGACTATAGGCACTACAAAAGCCATATAGAAAATTGCTGATTTATTTTCCATGCACATGGGGTAGTCTAACATATTCCAGACTTTGTGGAATATGATAAAGGTGAAGTGCCACTTATTTTTCTCTTTTAATGCCATATATCTAATAGCTCTAATCTTTAAATGCAATTTCTGGGAACTCACTCAAAAGCTTATGGTTTGACTTCCAATTTATTTTAGTCAGATATTATGGTGAAGGCAGCGAACCAGAGAGTGGATCTAATTGTGCAAGGGAAATGCAGACAAGGCGAGGACAGAACAGATGGGCAAGTTTTGAAGCAATCCTTGGTTCTCTTTTAAATGTGATGGAAAGCCTTGACTATATAAAGTGCCCCTCGGGCACAGCTCTCCACCAGGGCAGGTCAGGTTGTGGCCTCCTGGTGGCGCTATAATAGGCCAATGTCAAAAGGGTGAGATATATTCCTCAGCCTAGTAGGAAAGTCTATGAAAGATTTCACGTAAATTGCATGCTGCGTTCATGATTTGAGGCTTTTTGTTCAAAACGGGCCAATCCTGCAAACTTTGAAAGCCAATGTTAGCCAATTAGGATGGAATATGAAATATCGGACAGATCCGTCTTGAACACATGACTATAGAATGAATAGAATGTATATATAGAGATAGTGTGTAACAATTTGCGGAATTTTTGGACAGAATCTGATATCCAAAATTTTTCAAAAGTCGGCCTCCTGGTGGCCCTATAACAGGCTGTTCTGGAAAAATTCGGGTTCATCGTTGGCATCCAGGGAGTGTGTCTGCAAAATTTGGCATCGACCGGGTTAACGGTGCCGGAGATTAGCTGTACAAAGACGGATGGACACACACACACACACACACACACACACACACACACACACACACGTGTGCAAAACATACTCTCTTCCCATGCCTTCGGCCTGGTGGAGACAATCATTTTTGCAACGTTACCCATGCAAAGTGAATTTTAATTGTATGTCATGTAATGGATCACATACTTTAGAAAGCACTTGCAATCATCTTGAGTCAGTGAGTCATTTCCTGAAAAGGCAGTCTTGGATTTAGACGATTAACATTTTTCTTTCAGCATGTTTTCATATGGGATACATGGACGGCTAATTGCAAGCCACTGCATCTTAAACCACACCACCAAGTTGTAGTAGGCCTATTATATGCAGAACACTGGAAGATGTGGAACATGTATGTGCATAACGGGACGACAGAAACATGATGCATTCCCCAATCATTAAGCAACGGTAAACTGAAACGCATGGATTTTGTCAATGTGCAAATTATGTTATAAGTGGCTTGCAGATGTTATTCTAGTAACATCAAAATCTAAAATTCCTCTTTTTCCTCTCCGAGAGGCACAGTTGCATCTGGTCTTACCCAAGGCAGAAGTGAATACTGTAATTTGACTTTACTCTGTGTTTGTCATACATTAAGCAGAAAGCAGGCGTCTGGCTGTGGAAAAGCTGTGGGCTTTTGTTCGACATGCCAAGTCAGTCTCCTATTCCTTAGATGGTATTGAAGATAGAGGCCGGGTTGGTGAGTGCGTTAGCATCAGCGCTGCTGATGAACAATGACCTTGTCCCATGGGTGATGGGGAATGTGCTTTGGCTGCTTACAGAGGTATGCTTACCACAGCATCCTATATATCCTCATCCTCGTCATTGAACTCAGACTAAAGCCTAATTCATACTTTGTTGTCGTATGGTGAACTATATTAGCCCCAAAGTCTGTGGTCATCATGTGAAACTATATATGACAGTGAGACAACAAACTATTGATTAACCCTATAAAGTCTGCGGCCATGATGTGAAACTACAGTACCACCAGCCTCTCATGGTGCCATAATTAACATATCTCACTACAACTGTATAAAGCGAGACAGCTTTACAAATACCAATTTAATGTTCCTCTGAATGACTTGCATGTCCGGTAAGAAAGCTGCAACAAATTAGTTTCACCCAAACAGAACTTTGCACGGGGAACGATGATTGTTTTACGAGTTGACGGGAAATGTGGTAACTTGTGAAGTGGAGCGTGCACATGCAGAATAGATTTTAAACAGTGCGGGACCCTTGGTGAGTTAAATTCACCAAAGTGAGAAACTGATACAGGCCACAATTTCAGCCACAGGGATTTCAGTCTGCCTGAGCACAAATAGACCTCTGTAACTGGATGGTGGTTTGGGCTCAATGAGGAGAAGGCTGTCTACTCGGTGGTTATACAGGTGTGACAGTCTAAATGGGAGAGGAAATGCTTTTCCACATGAGCAAATTACAGGAGGGTGAGAGGTTAGTGTTAGTGCGTCTGGCATTAATGGACTCATTCATCAGCCATCAGTCTGCCATATCCGCCCACTTAGATGTATGGTAGATATACAGTACATCATTGGCTCTATTGACTCTAATGGACAGATGGCGACGTAAGCCCTATATACGACTTAAGCCCTATATACAACTTAAGCCTGACTTAAGCCCGATATACTTTGTTGTGCAACAACAGATCTACAAGCGCACTACGCATCACGACGTGGGACGTTGTGACCTTATCGATTTACAAACTCGGGAACATTCTTTGGAATTTCTTTTTAAATCTTTGAACTTTTACAACCGAAATAGCGATGCCAGGTTCAAAGTGGTTAATTAGTTTAATTCGTTACTGACACACGCCTGCTTTCAACATCTGATATTAGTTGAAATATAGTAGCTGCATGGGGCCTTTTCTGTGTGCTGCAGACAGATGTTTTAGGTCAAAATTATGAATACTCCATACAGACATGATTCCATAATCTACCTTTGATTATTGACAGCTATGGTTAATTTCAAACACAGATCTGCCCTCCAGTATTATTGTCTGCTTTCCAGATGCTTTATGGAAAATTGGTTCAATGCGATCACAATGGAAACAAGTTATTCTTAGATTGCCCGTTTGGATAGCAGCAGCAGGTATTTCCAAGAGCAAAGGACACTTTTGTCCATATGGCCTTGTGCCTCGCCAAGCTGGGACACTACAACCGACATTGGCTGAGTACTACTTCCTTAAAAGGAGAGCTAGTAGTACACCAACTCATTTGATGGGCTGTGTACAGGGAGTTGCACCGTAGGACCCCACTTGAAGAGTAAATTATAACGTAATTGTATTTCTTGTCACTGACTCAATATATCTGATAATTTGGTCAATTTCTGACCATGTTTTAATCACTTTCACCCTAGTATCCCTGTTATAGACCTGTCAAAATGATCAATACTTTTTCAATAGCAGACCAACAGCTGTAAATAAGCAATTGTAGAACAATTTTGATTTTTTTTAACTTTTATTTAACTTTTTAAATAGTGGATAAAGTTACATAAACGGAAGTTGGTCATCGGATCAAATCCAAAATGATGGATGGTCCGGATGGACTCCATTCTGAGCTCAGGTTTGTCTCTTTCTATTAGATTTCAGTCACTTTCATCCACTGGCACCGACTGACAGTTGTGGCATTTGCTGACCAAAAAAACAAGCCGGGTGCTGAAGTACTCAGCAAACAGAGGAAGATAAGATCACGCTGAGATGTTGACACTATAGACGAACAGGATTTCCCTGCGAGTACATTGTGCACATGCCCTTTACAGTATTGGTAGTACTGTACTGTGGCTGTCAACCACAGACATACACTGTTCAAAAGTACTGTACACAAACTCTGCCGTGCCGTGCTGTGATGTGCTGTGCTATGTTATGTTAATGCTGTGGCTGCAGCACACCGGTTGGAATCTGCGTTCTGGTCAAGGAGTTTTTCATATGTGACCATGTTTGGTCATGTGGAACAAGCTGCTGAGCCTTCTTGATTGATTGCAAACGCCTTTTTGACTTGTGTTTATCTATAAGTGTGTGGAGGCCTTTTCTTTATCATTTAAGTGTGTGTGTGCTGTGGCTGATGTGGGGACATACAGTAGATGTGAGAAACATTATATACATTGTATGCATTTAGCTTTCAAGTTACATCATTTAGTGCAACAGTTAAATAAATAATCTTTTACAAAAAAAACACAAAAAAAATCTAGAACCGGTCAGATTGACCCCAAATTCGAATCACATAACGAGGGGCTTCTCTACAACACATACAGTAGGGGCGCCACAAATGTGACAAATGTCACGCTGTTTGTTGCAGAAATATGTCTTTTCTTTAATCATCATTTAATCATCACCAAATTAGATACACTTGACTTTGTTGGGAGTCATGTGGCAATGATTCATGATTGATGAGCTTTTTAGGTTTTACTGTTTGCTTTACTTTGTTTCCGAAATTAGTGGGAGGAGCCTATTCTCATTCAAATAACAAGACAGGGTCTAATAACGCCCAATTCCCCATGTAGAGACCGGATGTCGGCCCATTCACTCTCGTTCAGACCGATCCTCTTATGGTGGTATGTCTTTGTTTTTAAGGCCCCCTATCCCTCCTATGTCCAGCTTTGAGGGTGCGTGTAAACACAAACTTTGATTCAGCGGCGGAGCCTTGAATCTGTCAGGAGAGACAGACATGGGCCAATGGGCGTGTCGGTCGGATCGGCACTACACATGGATCCTCGCGATGTTTGCAAATTGCGGCTGTGTTCCAAGTTTGAAGTCAGACGGTCAAAAGGTTCTTTAGATATGTGAACTAAAAACACACACACACAGACAGACATAATAGATAGTAGGATGTTTCATCCCGATCCAAGCACCTTCGACTTCCATTTTGTGAAAATAAATGTGTGGATGTATACCCTTTGGCCTACTACGCCGAGACACAGACTCACAGACACAGACAGACTTCACCTAGAATGGCTAGCCTCCTAAATCTACATTAGAACGGCCTGGCTTCCTGTGAATCTCAGAGATCCCGTGACCAACATGAGACATCATCTAAGTCAGATATCAGTCATCTATCTCTATCGCTATCTCTATGACGTATTACTAAAAATTGTCCTCATGCTAATCCGAGCTAAATTAGTGGAGCTATACTTGTTTGACCTACTGGCAGTGTGTATAAATTAAAAATGTAGTGCTGATTGGTCCATTTTGCAAGATTAGCTCCTGACATTCACAACCGCAGCTTCCTATAGGGTCCTGGTGGCTGCCTGCAACTGACAACTAACGCAGCCCTATAGGTAGATCACCCATCCTGGCAGAGATATACTGGATAGTACTGTAATGATTGTAAAGAAATAATGACTAAAGTTGATCTAAACATAACCTGGAGGATATTTCCTGACAAAGCTTTACAGTGCCTCACTTTGACATCTGTGATTAATAAATTGGCATAAATGATTTGAAGAAGACTTCATCCAGCTGGTCGTTACAAAGCCACGATATCATACAAATATAACATATAGTTTGTACACAACATTCTGGAATGCACAAATTCACAAGGGAGAACTAAGTGTTGAAACTGTTATGGGATTTTATTGGAAGTCTTTAAACTTCTATTGCACACTGTGGTGCATTATTATCTCGTAACATTTATTAGAACCTGCAGCTGGCAGCTTGAGCCATTCTTTGGCCAAGTCCTTAAGCAACAAAGGCTTTCAGTTCCTTTTTATGGAAAATACTGGCACTGGTCACTTATCTGACAAGTTAAAACAACATACGTTAGGTACATTTAATCGACAGTTGATGAAGGGAATGATTCATAAAGCTATTCCAGGAACATGAATGATTGCCCTAGAATACATTTGTCTAGTTCACTTTTTAAGATGATAGGGTTCTTGACATGAAAACACTTTAAACACGTAAATGTCCAATAACTCTGCCTGGATGCACTCTCTGCACTGCGTGCGTCCTCTGACCCGCATGCAGCCATGCACCAACCCACTCAACTTCCAGGAAGCTTTCTCTTGCGTTTTGCAGCTGTTGCGAGCACTTTATTATTGCCGTTGCTCTGTCCTCCTAATGTCATTTTCATGTAAGGTAACTGAAGAGTCCTTGGTAAATAAATTACATTTAGAGCAGGTACAGTAGGATGTCGGCAGTTTGAGAACATATGTTTATATTATTTACTTAAGTTCCAGATGATTTTGGCTGATGATGATGGCATGTCCCAACGTAACATAATGTCCTTCCAAACTGCAGGACTTTCCTCTCCTTGTACTGAGGCATTTATATTCCGTCGAACGACAGTGCTGTGTGCCGAAAGTAGGAGATAAACACAACGTTTTGCTTAGCAACCGTATTAGGGTATTAGTGTTTGTATTAATTTTGTTAGGTTTTCAAGTTCAAACTGAGGCCAAAACGAAATGGTTCTACACAGACAAAGAAACAAGTTATAGTATCTTTCCATATAAAACATCAAATTGTAAAAAATCATATTATACGTTTAATATTGTATCATTCAAATAATTAGCCAAGCATTTAGTAATTTCCTAATATTAAGTCAAAATATCCATTCAAATTATTATTCTTAAACATAAGCCACATCACTGGAAGTAAAGTAACACTGGAACATTAAACCAAATTCAGACACATGGAAAACATCATGCAGCAACACACAACAAACACACAGGCGTACGTTTGTGCATGTGTTTAAAGACAAAGGGACAATGGAATGCAGGCCCGTTTGTGGTGGAAGGAAGTGAGAGGGAGGCACTACCACAGGTACCCCTGAACCAATTTGGTGTGTCCTTGTGGAGCGGAAGAGAAGTGAACATGAGCATCGCGCCTGTCACAGACATGCACAGAGCAAGTTCAGTCAGGAAAATCATGCATCGTTCATTGGGCATCATGCATGGTTCATTGGGTTCAGCATCACGTTCTCATTCACATGATTCACTCATCCAATCACACACTCATTCCAGCTTCATACCAGCTATTTAAACTGGAGGTTTGCACTGCTCATCCTGCTTGTTTGCTGCTGCATACTGGTACTGCTGCGCTGCTGTCTGCTTCAACTTTTTCTGCTCACCCTCCTCCACCCCAGCTACTACCTGTCGTTGTGGATCTGCTGTTTAGGTACGGGGGATTCGAAGTCCCTATGGTTGGGACTGATGCGCTTGATCAGAGTACCTAAAAAGCAGATCCAATTAATCGCCAAACCCTAATAAATATATTGCTCATTTTATATTCAATAAATATATATTCCATTTATGAGTTGTCCTGACTGAACTAACACATTTGAATGCTGAAATTCACAACATCTTTAGTGAATAAAATGTTAACCAATCTGTAGATTATGTTCACACAATATAACTAACACAACTGCGGTGGTTGGAGGTGAAGACCAGTCTTGCCAGATGTACGATAATTATCGTATTTGTACGATCATTTTAGCCTCTGTAAGATATATCAATAATAATAAAAAAATTCTAATTGTAACCCCGCTAATAAATATTTGAGACAGGACCCAATATAATAAAAGTGCATTTACAAAAGACAAGAAAACAGGCTTACCCCTTGACAGATCGGCTCACACATCCCCTCTCACCAACACTTACTGGCAGTGTTGTGAGGCCCCATGGATTTCTGACCTGCTACCTACCTGCCTGTTCAGAAAGGCTTTAAATACCCCTGTCACTTATGACGTCACATATTGACCTATGCCTCCCTCTAGGGGCTACATAATGTACGATCATTTCCCCATATCACAAAAAAGTGTGTGAATTCACTAAATCCCCTGGCTGCTGATTCGGGATTCGGTTTGGCTTTTCAAAATAAGTCAGCAAATCAGGAGATCTGACTTGGAGGCATTAAAAACACTGGTCGTGTCTTACCAGTCCAGTCCAGTTCCAGGCTTTTATTTGTGTAAGTTCCAGGAAGTTGCCTGCTTCCATGTAACATAAGTGTTTGCCTCATAGGAGTAAGGTTGTTTCTTACACAAAATACACAATTTCCTTTTTTGTTGTTGCTGTGTACGATAGTTAGATACGATAATCTTAAGCCTCCGGTACAATAATTCAGCATTTCCCATCTGGCAACACTGGTGAAGATCCTGTGGTAGGGTACGTAGGAACACAGATATTGCATGAAATTCAAAGCGAAATACCGTGCCTTTCTAAACCAGCTCTCCGTTATAGCTAAATGAGCGAGCTCAGGCTGGGTTCTAATTCTGTGTATGACATGAAAAAACATATTGCAGCTTTAACTATGGATGACTCGTCTTGAAACTCAAAGGTCACAGGTTTGATCCCCATGACAAATAAGTGTGTCCAGTCCATCAACAGCTGTTTGTGTTTCTCCATGTCTCCATGAGCAAGAAACTGAAACCCTAGTCTGTAATACAGTTTTGAATATCGCAAAAAAACCCCACTGCAGACCAAACCAAATCGTTTCCGACAATAGACTGATTGTAAAGTTCTTGTTTGAATATTCATGAGCATGCAGTGCCTGGTGAGTTGGAGTTTGCAAATGGTAAGCCAGTGATGAATGTCCAGTGGCATGAGAACAGACTGACCATGGGTGAAGGCTGAGAGATGGCGGGGGGAGAGAGAATAAGAGAAAATTGTAAAGATAGCTGAGAGAGAGAGAGAGAGAGAATGGGTCCCGTGCCAGCTTGCTGTGAGTTTGAACAGCCAGGCCACAGAGGGGAGTTGCTAGGGCGACATGCCCAGAGAGTCAAATCAGTTACAGATGTATCATTTAGAATCTGTGCTGGCCGCCTGTCATTCGTGAAATGATTTGTGTATTTGACTATACCTTATGACAGGAGGACGGGGTACTACAACAGTAGGGGGGGGGGGGGATCTGCTGAAGCAAGCTGCCCATGCATAAATGAGGAGATTAGTGAGTATCTTTTACGGTTTACGTAAAGTGAGCTTTTTGTTTCCTTGTTCAAGGTAGTGAGATGCATACATCACTGTTTGCTCAAAATCAGAAGGAGAATTCTACAGGCCAAAAGAGTTGCTTTGTAGAAAGCACACAGCAAAACTGTTTATTGCGGTGCAGAGGGTAGTATGATCTTCATCATCATCATTTTGCTGTGAAGTCTTCCATTTATCTGTGTGTTTTTGCTGTACATGAGCTGTGAGAGGAGATGATGCCAAGCCAGTGCCACACACACACACACACACACACACACACACACACACACACACACACACACACACACACACACACACACACACACACACACACACACCGCTTCTCAAAACATCACCTGCTCCATGATGAATGGATACATGTTATCATTCTGTGACATGATATGTGGTGTGTGTGTGTGTGTGTGTGTGTGTGTGTGTGTGTGTGTGTGTGTGTGTGTGCGTGCGTGCGTGCGTGCGTGCCTGAGTATGTGCGTATGTGCGTGTGCATGTGCACGTCTGTATGGGTGCTGTAGTATGTGTGCAGTCATGCACATATTAAGCTTGAGTGTCAGGGAATAGTGTGGATATGTGCGTGCGTGCGTGCGTGTGCATGTGCGTGCGCATGCGTGCGTGTGTGGCAGTTGCCTCCGGCAGCCAAAGTAGGAGTTTTCGAGTCCCGCACATGTGGAGCCTCATTGGCCTTCTGGACTCAAGCCAACCCAAACAGGACTGGAGCAGCACTCTGACATGTCTGTGAGCTGTTAGCCTGCAGGTCAGCCTTTGTCTGCAGCTCCATAACGTCCACACTGCTCCAACCTCCAGGCTCCCAAACACAAACCAGCTTTTGTCACACCCCAGACCCTTAATTGGTCCCATATAAGAACGGCTGTATGGGAGTGATGGATAGCAGTGTGTCACATGTCTGATGACTGAAACTGGGGTCAGACAAAGCAGCAGTCAATCAAAACAAAATGCATAGTCAGTTGAATTAGGGAAGGTTGTGGCTATAAATAATGATGATGAAAATGATATTGAAGACATTACTGACACTATATGAGTGTTGGAAATGGATGGGCTTAGACTATGTGTGTTCAGTGGCAAGGCACAAGGTGCCCTTGATTGGATAGTTGACTGATGTTGTCTCTACATGCAGGGTAAAGGGGGGTGCACATAGCTGGAATGCCTCCTACATCACCGCTGAGAGGGACACTTTGTGTGATGATGGAGGACCATGGAGGAGGAGGCAAGGAAAGGAGACAGGGGTTGATTTGAGTCAAGGAGCACGCATGCTAGGAAGGGAGGGAGAGATTGCACTTCGTTTGTGTATCTACAATGGTAACTCTGGCTGGCCATCTGCATTCTGCACCTGTGAGCCCCTGGATTCCTGACCTTGTCAACCTGCAGACTGACATCTGACAAGCATCTTGACCAAGTCGTGCGATAACATTCTTTACTCAGCAGTCAGCACCCTACAGCAGCTGGACAGCGAGTCACGGTTAATAAAAGAAAGGCTGTCAAAATCCGGATTGTTAATTTAACTCTGTGAATGTTGCTGTGTAGGCCCTACTGAATGAGTGACTCTCTCTGGTGTAAACTTCAGCATGGCGGATGTTGACAGCTGACAGAGATTTGCCAAAGCTGTTATAACATTATGTCTTGATAGATGTGTTCGGTCAGATATGAGCATACCTGGATGTTATTAAGTGATTTCCTTCCTTTAAATAATTTAACCTGCCAAAGAAAATAGCCAGGCCAGACCCCTCACTGTCTCTGGCAGTCATTCTTAGGCTCTACTGTTACATATCATTATGGTTTAGACCTCGGAAATAACCACCTACTTCAAACCACTTGGATTTAGTAATATTTTTTATAAATGTTGTCCAAAAATATTTAATAAAGTAATGTAATAAACTTTTTTTTCTTTTGTTTTTCCTGGGAATTTAATGTGGATAAGAGTGCCATGATTTTCCAGGAGTTGTTATGTGTACTCGTAATGCCTGTGCTTCACATTTTAAAGCAGAAAAAGATCCCTTCTGGCCCATGGTGTTTTCAAGCCTCTGTGACTGTATATGGTATTGGTCATTGTGGAAATCTAAACCGTCATACACTCCTGTGTCCTGTCCCATTATCGGCCAGTGTTCAGCACTGGTGGGCTGCTCTTCAGACCTCACAGATCATATAGATAAAAGGAAGGGCAGACGATGAAGCCTGCCACTTATAAGTCTGTATACTGTTGTGTACACGCGGCTACACTGCCTCATATGGTCAGTGTAAACAGAACCAGGCTCTGGGCTGGACTGCCTTTTTACTGACTGAAATGTCAATGTTACGACCATTTTATGGAGTCGTGAGTTGAGCAGCTGCTGGCCCCTTCTTTCGAGTGTTGACACGGTTAGTGACTCGGTTCTGATGTCAGTCCTCTATGCAAAAAAAAAAGAAAAACATTGTTTGCAGTTGTGCCTTGTTATCAAGAGGACAGAAATCTATTAATGCGAGTAAAACAATTAAATGCATGGACTATGATGTGTCAGAAAAACACGACTCAAAGGTTTGCAGTCTCCTACAGTGTGTGTGTGTGTGTGTGTGTGTGTGTGTGTGTGTGTGTGCGTGCGTGCGTGCGTGCGTGCGTGCGTGCGTGCGTGCGTGCGTGCGTGCGTGCGTGCGTGCGTGCGTGTGTTTTCTGTCTGTGTGTGAAAGAGAGTGAGAGAGATAAAGAATTGGAGCAAGGATGAATGTTTGTGTGTGTCGGAGAGATGGAGAGTGGGGAGACAGCGATGGAAAAGCTCATTCCTGAATGCCAGTGCATCCCAGACAGAATGTGGCTTTCATCAGAATTCCAGATCCTGTACTCAGTCGGATTCCTTCGTCGTGTGCCGGGATGCTGAATGTTTTCCTTCACCACTGTCTACTCTATGGCCTCATCTGCATTACATGAACGAGACCACCCACACAAAACGTTACAGCTTGTCCAATCTTTTTGGTGTATCAACGTGACCCATATCCCCTACCATTAGTGGGGGGCTGAGAAGGATAGTGACATGCTCTAGTAAAATATGGAAGAGGTCTTGTATCACTACAGAGACAGAATAGAGAGGAATGTTCCCAGTGGAAGTCATCGTCTTGTCTCACTACAGGGACAGTCTCGGACAGAATAGAGAGGAATGTTCCCAGTGGAAGTGATCGTGCTCTACTGACGTTGCTACTGTACAGCATGTGACTGGCTTAAAAGGATACTACACCCCAAAATGGCCTTTCCCCACTATCAATCACTTACCCTGTGATGTGCTGAACTGTTGTTGTTTTGTCGCATGCCGTAATCGAATTAAGAATCCCACAACAAAGGAATGTTTCATGAATTGAAGTAAATAGGGGTCCAACATGAACAACGGCAAACCCACTGCAAACTGGAAACCTTACCAACTCTTGAAACCATGCCTATTCTGGGGGGAACATTTGCCATAAATAAATAGCAGAGATATACAAGCTCCAAGTACAGTTGTAACTCAGGCAGGCCCATTTGAATGGTACAAAGCCTGCAGAGCTATAGTTCAGGCGGACAACTCGAGGTAGTGTGACAACCCTGATCAGGTGATTCATTGAAATGCACTCTTCAACTGGTTAGGGTGGGCTATTTAAACCTCCCTGCTTACCTGATCATGCCTTGCTTTGCCTCCTCGCTATACTGTGCTACTCTGCTGTCTGCTGCTGCCTCTCTGTTGTTTCGGAATCCCATTACCTCCCCAGCATACACCTGTGTGCTCTGTTTCTACGTTCCCCTTTGAAAAATAGCAGATCGACATGCTCAAAATGCGTCGCTTCGCGCCACGTTTCGAGCTTGTAGATCTACTAGATCTGCTATTTTGGATACTTTTGTGTGACGCTGTAGGTTTAGGTTTTTAGGTTTTTAGGTTTGATCAAGTAGTAGGCTGTAGTAGGGCATTGATTTGTGGGGAAAAAAACACAAAAAGTTAAAGGGATATTTGAACACCACGCCGCAGTTTTTAAGTTGCTTGATTCAGTATTTAGATATTTGATATTCATTTCAGTTGCCACGTATTCCATTGTAACGTCAAACTCCATTTTAACCAGGATAGATTCATCGAAAACACCCGTCCTTTTTTATGGTGACTGATACTGCCCTCCCAATACGTGAGGGGCATGAGTTTTTCTCATTTACTTTTAATAATTATTTCGTGTCCTCTGGCCTCCTCCTGCTCCTTATTCTTTTCCAAAACAATTATTAAAAATAAATGAAAACAGTAAATGATCAAACACAGGAGGCCCCCTCACGTATTAGGAGGACACTAGTGAGTCACCTGAAAAAAGGACGGGTGTTTTCGATGAATCTCTCATGGTTAAAATGGAGTTTGAAGTTACAATGGGTTTGTATGGGAAGGGGGTTGCATGGGCTGCTAACATGAATATAAATATCGAAATACTGAATATTTTATATATATATTTTAAGTTTTTCAGAAAATGTGTGCATCTGAACTCAGTTTGTGCTGAAACCCACAGGCGTGCTTGCTCCTCATTCATTGCACGACACTGTTTATAGCATCATCTGAAACACATCATCTGAAATAATAATCCTCTGAAATAAGAACAGAGTGTCGTGGACAAAATCACACAGTTTCATCACCGTTAGTCAATCACAGTTAGTCAGTCCTCCTTGTGTCAAGCATGAACAAGTGTGCATGTGAATAATTCTGTATTGCATTACAGTCAATCAGTCAGTCTTGTCATCTACAATGTTCAGGAATGCGTAGTAAGAAAGCTGAGGCTGTAAATAAAAAGAACACGCTGGTGCTTTTGATTTATTTTCATTAGATTTGAAATGCAAAATGTCCATATGAACTAAACACAGCTGTGCAGGTAAATTTTGGATAATTTGACATTTTCATGGGCGTGCAGTGGGTCAAACGTCCACACAACTGGAAAAGAACCTGGACTAAACAGGACGGCATTACTGTCATCAGAACCATTTGATAAGGAATTGGAATATTCTTTTTCCTCAGGAATCCGAGGACTGAACACAATATTACACTGCATCACTACTGACAGCATATTGTCTGAACATTTTACTATATCCATGCATCTCCAGCATATTCTCTATCAGCTAGTGAAAGGAGTTAGTGTCTTGGCCCAGGGTTTTATGACCTTATAACTAACTGAGATTCAGAAAATTACCCCCTGCCCATACAAACTTATAGAGATTTATTATTACTGTACTGTATTTGGCTGCAGATTGATTGCTGCATATGTAGATTGGATGTGGATTATATACTTTGGCAGCGACATACTAGAATTTTCCTTTTATCTATAGCCTAATACGGTATCTGTAATGTGTTTCACATGCATGCATACTTTTTCATGCTTGACACTAGGAGGATACAATGTCATAGAGCCTCAACTAAAACTCTACACAACAATAGTAAGACATGGAAAGGGAATATTCATAAACGTTATTTTTAAGCAGCGGGTTTTTTGTTGTAGCCCATATTACGTAAGTAAACGATAATGATATACCTGTCCACTCTTAAAGTGAAACCTCACAAACCCATATTTCATATTTTAGTATTTAGTGGTAAAAGGCAGTGATGCCAAGATAATATTTTGACCATTTACAGTATAATGGAAAACAAAACAAAATAAAAACGTCCACTGTTGCTAATAGCTGTAGATCTTTCTTTCTGTTTACACAGACAGAGACACTCTGGAGACTACATCATTTTACGGCGCAAACAAAACTTGCACTACTTAGTACCATGAAGTGAAAAACAAATAGTAGTAGTAGTAGTAATATTGCATTGCAACGCAGCCTTCCAATCAGCCCTGTCAATTATTCTGCCTCATCCTGTACGTCCACTTACCACTAGTTGGTAGCAGCTAATATCACTGTCATGTCACGTTGACCTGTGTTGTTTGTTTGTAATTGTTCCCACTGCATTGTATAGCATTATGCTGCCTCCCAGTTATACCTTACAGTAATTTCAAGACAAAGTCAAATTGTTTAATCACGCTGCTTTTGTGTATTTTTCTACTTTACAGTCTTCACCTCCCTCATTTCCAGCATGGGATATTGGATGCTGGTTTTAGACGGCGGGGTAATGGAGGCATTAGTAGGCTGAAGGACTTATTTTTTAGTAATGGTAATGACCTTTGAACAAATGATTGAGAAATATTGTATATCCCGTCTTCTTTGATTACCTGCAGATAAGGCATTATGTAATAATAATAAAAGATCTGTTGAGAAATTGTTATTTTTAACAGCTGGGCCGATGTCTAGCAGTTTATATTATGAAGCTATGCGTCTTACACCCCTGCCACTTTACAGGGCTTTAGGCACATGGAAGAAGGAGCTATCTGTCAATTGAGGATGTTGAGTGGAAAGCTACGGAAACTGGAGACATGCTAAATCAATTTCATTTTGTGGTCGTGCCAAAGCAATACAGTTTAAGATCATGCATAGATTAGAATGTATATATCTCACAATCACAGACATAATTTTAGCCTTATGATTTCCACCCATGTGCCTTAAATGCAAGACAGAAAGTCTATAACTCACTTGGTCATGCTGAAACTGCAAAGTTACTTCTCTAATGTATTAACTTGAATAAATTAAATAGTAGGTTTGAAACTCTAAATGGACCGTCAGTCCGTCACCCAGTGTCCCTCATCTTGCCCTCCCCCAAACAGAAATGTAACATAAACAAATTAGAGACTGTACTGTATGATATGAGTAAAAAGGTTTTATTGCAGTGGATTGCATGAAAAGGCATCAACTATAAAAGACACCAGTTGAATTTAATGCCATTACCTAATACCTACACTAGAACGGTGCCCGGCTGTAGAGCACAGAGTCGGTAACGATGGAAGTTGGAGATGCCCCACCCGGCTATGCAATACCCGTTGTACCCGTGTCAGAGTACCCGTTCCACCCATCTGTCTGTGTCCCTTTTATGTCCATATATGGCGATTTCTGTATCTGTCTCCCTGTATCCCTTTATTCCTATATATGGAGTTCTGTGTCAGGCATGCCCAGTATGAAGTGTTGTGATGTGATGTCAGAACAGGCCAGCTCCATATATGGAGATATATAAAATGTGTGACATTCCCAGTTCCCACACAACATCAACGTGAATGCGCTTGTGGGTTCTCCTTCTCTCCAAAGACGAGTGCCTGTCTCTTTCTGCATGCAACGAGCCCTTATGAAAACCTATACATGTCATGCAAATCTGACGTGAATTATTTAATCCAAATTAATCAATTAATTCATTTGATTAACTGGGAGACAGAGGAAAGATATGGACAGTGCCGGTCAGTGGTGAACTTTGTGAGAGAAACGGGTTCAGATATGAAGACACAAAAAAATAATGCATAGAGTGTAAGCTATACGTCGGGTGGGGAGAGAGAAGGTCACAGAGGGTATTTGAAAGAATGAATGGGAAAGAAATAGACAAAACAAGAGAAATATATTTCATAGAGACAGTCAGTGGAAGCAAGAGGTAGAAGGAGAGAGAGAGAGAGAGAGAGAGAGAGAGAGAGAGAGAGAGAGAGAGAGAGAGAGAGAGAGAGAGAGAGATAAAGAGAGAGTCAGGCAGGAGGAGGAGGAGGGAGACTGAGTATAACACTGAGAAAGAGGAGGCAGGCTTTGCCTTTTCTGGTAGTTAAGGCTGTTGAAAGAGCAAGCAGGAATTTGTTGTGCTGCAGAAGGTTCTGCTGAGATATAAACCAGACTGGAGAAGTAGATACAGGGAGAGAGAAGAGGGAGCTTGCTGTCCATGGACTAAACATCAGCTACTGTCAAGGTATTGTAAACTAGCAGGCGCTCTTTTAACTACGTGCCATAATGCTGTCTTGGGTGGTCGCTTGGCTTCATGCGTCTCTGATGACGTTGGAGCTCAGCTGTTGCATATGGTCTTGCCTATATGGCGGTGCATGTTGTTCTGCAATCAGGCCAGTCCATTGAAATCAGTTCAGTGTCATTCTGTTATACTGTTAAACTCTTCCTTTGAGTACAATCGTTTGAGCTCCATCATAAAGAGATGGCTTACAGTCATACTAGGAGCCGTGCTACATTTGGTGACCCTATAGTACAATTGGTCAATATTGATTTGTGTCTGATTTGTGTCTCAGCGTGAACACAAGGAGAACCTTTGGACATCATGGACGATGATTTTGAACGCCGCATGGAGCTGAGGAGACAGAAGAGGGAGCAGAGTCGTCAGGAGTCAGAGAAGTGAGTGACCTACAGGCTCTTTTATAAATGACATATCTTTGACATTTGCAACAACACTTTGTATGATTGTTATAAATTCTTGTCCTTTTGTGTCCTGAGTTTCATATTACGTTTGTTTTATTCACACACCTTTTTGGGAAGCTCAGTTTTTCACTTCAGTCAGGCACTTAGGTAGCTCTGTTAGTGTTGGGGGCCTAATCGTAAACTCAGTGAACTCACATCAGGACGTATTCCACTGTGTCTCGCATTGATTTTATTCAATGAGTGTCGTCGTGATAGTCATAGTGTATTTGCACATTTTGTATGTATGTGCATCTGCACACGCACACACGCACAAACAAACACTGCTCTAGTGTCGTGTAGTGGTCATGTTCATATTGTTTATCTCTTAGATGAAGGATGAGTCAATAAAGTGTAAGTAATGGAAGTGTGCTTTCATGTTAGGCCTATAATTATTTTAAATCACATAGACATGGACACGTGCATTCAAACACACAATCAGATAGATATGTACACATGCGCAGTGGTGTAAAGTAACTAAGTACATTTACTCAAGTACTGTACTTAGGTACAATTTTGAGGTATTTGTACTTTACTGGAGTATTACATTTTTTGAATTTCAGTACTTTTACTTCTACTCCACTACATTTCAGAGGGAAATATTGTATTTACGCCACTACAATTATTTGTAAACTTTAGTTAATTTGGAGATTTTCATTTTCATTAGAAAACCACCATTTCGTCCATTTGAAAATATCCGATCTCACAATGTGTCGCATTGTGGACTTGTAGATCTGCTATTTTCTAAAGATTTTGTACACATTTTGAACATTCTGCAATATGGGTACTACTTTAAGTACATTTTGATGCTGATACTTTTGTACTTTTGTTGAGTACATTTTTAATACGGGGCTTCTACTTGTAACGGAGTACATCTACATTGCAGTATTGATACTTTTACTTAAGTAAAACATTTGAATACTTTTTCCACCACTGCAGGCACACACACACACACACGCGCGCGCGCGCGCGCACACACACACACACACACACACACACACACACACACACACACACACACACACACAGACTAAAGCACGAGAACTGGAGACATACCTTTTTCATTATCCACAGCATCATAATTCAAAGCCTCATTAGTTTCAACGCTGTCTGGCTGACTTACTTTATTGCTCACAAACAAAATGTGATGCATGTCTGCACCTCACCAGGGCAAGATGTTTGAGTGGCTGAGCATTCATTACATTCAACTACTTCTGGTGGAGGACATCCCCATTTATAAATTATAATGGTTATTTGGCACAATAATCCCATATTAAATATCCTTGTTGTATCCCCTGTTGAATTTTGATCATTAGGAACCAAATGGGGGAGTCGAGGCTGAAATGTCAGAGTGGGCTCAACTGGGTAGGTCTTGAAAGAACCACTAAAACTGAGTGAAATGGACATTTAGTCAATGGCCTATTCGCCTTATAGGAGAAAAAGTCAGGAACCAAATCCATCAGACAGAGTGGGATAGGTGATGCGTTTTGATGACGTCATCGGAAAAAACATCCGTCGCACTGGCATGCAAAGGATTCTAGGAAATTGAGGCCCAATGCATTTCAATGGCTGCGGTGGCGCGCAGCGGGCGCGTTCCTCCTCCGCTCTGTTGTTGTTGATCGCCACTTTGGATTATCTTTCAAAAGGATCACACTAATTTAAAGCGGATTTTCATGATGAGGGAGGCCTGGCAGAAAGTCCTGTACAATGAAGTCGCAGTAGCATCCATAACATGGACCTTTAGACCGGAGAACAGGTATGTCTTTACATTTCCACACCAGACCGCATCAAGTCTGCATCAAAATACAATACAATACAACGCTGTGACATACATAGAATCTAGTTTTGATGTTACTGTGTGTACAGTCTCATGGTACAGCATGTACAAAAAATAACCTAACCAATGACATCATTTTCTACAGAACTTCCATGGGCGACCTATAGAGTGGAAGGCAACATCTGTTCCCCCCTCCATGAACAGGAACTGATCACTGTCAATATAGTGTTGGCAAATAACACCGTCGTCCTTCATCAACTATGAGAGCAAATATCACAGATCACACAACATTTCAAATCCGTGTCACTGTGTCAGTCTATCAACACTCTGCTGCAACTTGCGTCAACACTTGCAGCGGAGCTGTACGCAGTTAAAGTCAAACAACCTTCACTATGACTATGTGCAAGTATATGTTAATGTACTATACTGTGATACAGGGCCAGATCAATGGCCTTGTGATTAGACTGTCCTCCCTGAGATTGGGAGGTAGGGGTTAAATCCCAAATGACTATACAAATTAAAAATGGTGGTACTACCTAATGCCTCCCTGCTTGGCGCTCAGCATAAAATGTTGGATTGGGTGTAGGTCCCTGCAACATATAGCGTCATGTCCAAGGGGTGTACTTTACTTGTACATCATGGCTGGGGGGTGTACTTGTACATCATAGCGGGGTGATGTACTTGTACATCATGGCTGTGTGTGTGTGTGTGTGTGTGTGTGTGTGTGTGTGTGTGTGTGTGTGTGTGTAGTAGTAGTAGTACGAATTACTGCACACTACCTATAGTACTACAGATAAAAGCAGGCCATGGGTTTAACTTTATTGTCATCTGGATTCATGTTAGTTTCCACCGGGCTGCTCTGACTGGTTCACCAACAACAATAACTTCACAGTTCTACAGTATACTAGTCCCCACGTACTCCCTATTTCTCTATCTTATTGAGGGATTATTTTCGGCTTGCCGTTGGAAAGTGTATGAACCACATACCCACTTCTGCAAGGAGTGGAAGAGGCATGTGGAGACATTGAGGTGGGGTCAGCCCAGGCTTGGATACAGCACACATTTTTTCTCCTATTTTCCTCCTTGCCTAGCCAGGGACATTGCTTGTGATGTGGATGAGGTGATTGTGGTCAGACCCTAACAGAAGAATGTGGGATCCATAAACCATACATACTGTACAGTGCACCCCATCCCATACAATACTATCTTTTGTTTTTACCATGGCACTCAAATGTTACTGTAATTATTTGTTGTTTCCGTGAGTACTTCAGTGAGTACAGTACCATATTGTATTGGTTACTGTACTGTATTTCTTTGTGTGTTTTGAATTTAACGTTGTTGTAAAATCATGTTGGAAAAGAGTAAACAAGCTTTGTCTGAAGATTTTCTATTCTTGAGTTCATTGAAATTTGAGTACTGGAACAGTCTTTCACAGAAGCCTGTATAAGAACAATAAAAGCTAATACAAATACAAAGCACTAAAGAAAGCAGTGTTTTGTATCAAGTACATCATCAGTGTGGAGTTTCTGCTCTGAAAGAGCCATTCAAATGGTGCATGTCTTTATCATTCTGTTAGAAAAATGTTATACTTTGTTTTGAGATAGAAGTGAGATGTTTATCCCTAAGTGTTGTTTCTTATTTGGCTTGTGTGGAGTTTTGACACAGTGAGCCAAATTCCTAAACAAGTGTGTAAGCAACACGCACACGCACATGCGCACGTGCACGCACATGTACACGCACACGCACACACACGCACACGCACACACACACACACACACACACACACACACACACACACACACACACACACACACACACACACACACACACACACACACACACACACACACACACACACACACACACACACACACACACAAATCAAGGACTCTCTCCTCACCAATTTCCAATTTGATCTAATATCCTTATAAGGGCTTGGAAGCAGATGCAAAGTGATCAAAGCTAGCTTATACAGTACATGTAAGTTTGTATTTCTATGTTTGAGTGATATGTGCGTGATTATGTCGGTTCAATCTTCCTTTCTTTTGCATAATGGACCATTTGAGTGACTTTGGGTCTGACCTCATCCATATGTTACAGACTAAAGTATACATTGTGGAGCTGTCGTGAACAGACGGGACTTGGATGGTGTTCAGGAGATGACGGTTTGATGACCTCCATTGACCTGCCCACTCGTTATAGAGAGTGGTTTGCCTGTGCTGATGGATAACTGGACCACTCTCTGTCTGTCTGTCCATCTACCTCTGATCTGGATAACTGGACCACTCTCTGTCTGTCTGTCCATCTACCTCTGATCTGGATAACTGGACCACTCTCTGTCTGTCTGTCTGTCCATCTACCTCTGATCTGGATAACTGGACCACTCTCTGTCTGTCTGTCTGTCTGTCTGTCCATCTACCTCTGATCTGGATAACTGGACCACTCTCTGTCTGTCTGTCCATCTACCTCTGATCTGGATAACTGGACCACTCTCTGTCTGTCTGTCCATCTACCTCTGATCTGGATAACTGGACCACTCTCTGTCTGTCTGTCTGTCTGTCTGTCTGTCTGTCTGTCCATCTATACCTCTGATCTGGATAACTGGACCACTCTCTGTCTGTCTGTCCATCTACCTCTGATCTGGATAACTGGACCACTCTCTCCCTGTCTGTCCATCTACCTCTGATCTGGATAACTGGATCACTCTCTCCCTGTCTGTCCATCTACCTCTGATCTGTTACATCTCTGCTTTTCACAAAAGGGAGATTTCTCTCATACTGTAAACCAGTGTCCTCTTGGTTAATAGAAGCTGGGACTCTCCCAGGGCTCCTCAATGCACTGAGAAATCAAAGTGATCCAATGGGGATGCTTACTGGCCAACGATAACAGGGCAAAAAGGGGTGAAATAATAGGGTGAAAGGGTGAGGGTGTGTTCAACAAGCTCTTAAACTTCAAATAACAGAGCTTCCTGACTATTCACCTACAGTATATTCCCAAATCATGTCTGTGTAGAAACTCAAAGTAAAAAATACATTATAAACATACTGTTTATAATGCATTATAATCTATAACGTGTTTTATTGTTATAAAGAATTATGACGCCTATACTTATGTGCAAGTTATAGTTATAATTATACAGTGTGATACAAAGATTATAATGCAATATAAGTATGTTTTTGATTAATTATAGACATGGGCTTCATAGAAAGTGTTACCAAACTCATATATTGAGTAGTCAATACATGAACTTGCGGATTCTATTGTTAGATTCAAAGTAATAGCCCGTGCCGAAACAGCAAAACAGATGGGCTTTTCTGCCAGCACTAAACATCTGTGTTATGAGCAGCGCTGTTTACACCTGTGTTGTTGATCGGCTTATTCACTTAATTACTCAACCAATCAAACGAATGAACACACAGCTGGATGGGTAGACTGTTGTGATGAAAATAAATGGCAGATTAAATGTAATGACATCTTACAACACTGTGCTGTGAAGCAACTTTCAGTCCTGAATGTGTGAAAACATCTGCGCTCCTCCAAGCTGATCAAAGAGAACCATTAATTCAAATGGATGCTCTCTGATCTCAACCTCCCGATTGGACAAGGAGAACCAATTTGTCTGTCTTTATAGTTCAGCGAGATGATGATTGAATGATTGAAAACATGCCCCGGACGCTGAAAATATGTACGGTTGGAATGTGTTGACATGAAAGTGTCACATCTAGCTCAATCCTTGTTCATTAAAGTGGTCTTTCAATCTTTCCGTTCTGAGGGACATAACTTCTTTGAGGATAGTACCGCACATGAGGATTAGCTACAGGATTATAGATGTGGTTTTGTTGCCTCTGACATGGCCTTTCAGCTGCATGGTAGGCTAATATGCAACATTTAGCTGCTTAAGCCCTATACAAGGAATAGTGAAAATAGCCAATCTACAAGCTCACGTTGTGGTGCAAATTGCAATGCAACACATTGTGAGATGTAGAATTGTAGATAGGATATTTTCACTATTTTTGAAACATAAAGAGAGCACATTACATTATTTATGAATAGAATCTTAAAACTTTTGACAATTTTTGAAAATGTCCTCAAACAAGGAATATGTACCTGGGTTAATGTGGAGCTAAGGGAGACACTTTTGTCTGTTACCAGATTGTTTTATATGGTCAGTAGAGTAGAATCAATCCCTTATTTGTTTTGTTTCAGATTAAAAATCCAATGTTTATAATTTCAGAAGCCTTATCAGCCTTTTCTTCTGCTGAGGGTCAAAAGGGGCGTGCCAAACAGCTTTCTCACAGTCTGCAGCCAGAACCTAGCAACCCTGCCTTTCCTGGCCAGAGTCGTTGAGCCTGCCTCTGCCTCCCTTTTCTGAACCGCACAGCAGGCAAGATCCAAGGAAACACTGCAGACACTGGAATGTTTTGACTGCCGTTTTTATTTCAGAGCTAGATATTCAACTCCCAATGTTCCAGCCTCCTGACAACTTGAGTGGAGTATTAACAGTCAGCCTCAGTCTCTCTCTCTCTCTCTCTCTCTCTCTCTCTCTCTCTCTCTCTCTCTCTCTCTCTCTCTCTCTCTGTTCTATTGTATCCATCTCTTCCCATTTCCCCTCATTATTTGCCAACTGGAGCTAGTTGGCTAACAATGTTAGCAAAATTAGCCAGCTGTGTGTTTTTCATCCTGCTTCATCCTGACAGTCTGTCATCGCTAACGGTGTGTGACATTTCAATGGGACTCTTACAGTATAGACCTGTAATGCTGGGCAGAGTAATATTTAATAGAATTACTTCCTCTTTGGAAAAAAAATCTATTCCATTCGGAAGAGCCTTGCCTGAGGATTCATAGGATTTCCGTCCTGTTCGGGTCATCGTTTCTGTTCCAGAGACAGAGACAGAGAGGATTCTTGTGGTTCCCATTCTCACAACATCTGTAAATCATTGTGTCGGGGATTCAGAGGAAATAATATCCAAGCTCGATCAATGGGCCATTTCAAGTTTTCTCCCCGCCTCTTAAAGACTGGTAATGCTTAGAGAGATACATCCCCGGCCTGGCACGTCTACTGTAGTCTGGACAGATGCAATGAGAGGAAGATATATACTGTAGACTAGGAGAGAAAGCAGGAGAGATTGCTGGAATTGTTTCTGGAACACTTTGTCATGCTTTAAATCCTGTTCTTAATATTCTTTTCTTATGTAAGGACAGTTTTCCCTTCACTGAGCGTGAGTGACACAGTGAGGAAAGCTGATATAGGAGATACCACAAGGGAGGACACAGATCCTTGGGAGATGGCCAACTGAACTGAGTACTGAGTCTACTGACAGCATGCTATTTTGGGGAATGCTGTTATTAATATCCTTTAATGTTTTTGTTGTAATTTATAGGTGCAAATGTATTCCTTTTTATCTCCCCCTTTTCTTTTTCCTCTGTCCTATCATCTTGTTCACGTTCCCCATCCCTTCACCGTGTAACTTGTGTTTATGCATACTGACAATGAGTGAGGGATGCTCACTAGGTGTATTCTTTCTCTTTCATCAGTGTGACATTTGGATGTGAGACACATGCAGGGTGTGTTATTAAGCTTCTATCTCCAGCATCCATGGAACCTCATCCTGTCTTTAGATGGTTTCTCTTTGGAGGTCAGGAGGAGCGTATGGGACATGTGGATCAGGATATTGCATCGGGGCTCTGGCCATGTGGTCTCATGCATAGAGTTAATTATAGTGACTGGCAAGAATGTTAAGTTAGTGTTTCACCGAGGAACAGAGCCTTTCTCGTTATTCTTGTGCACTCAAATACCTTTTGAGACCAGTCAGGTTTAATGTGCATGATGTTATTACAGCTCTATATGGACTAATGTGTTTAGGTTAGGTGATACGATGAAATACTCCCTTCCACCCGAGGGAAAATGTTTGTCTGCTACGGTGCAAGATCTCCGCTATGCTTTTCAACAGGGCTTATCAATACACCAGTGTGTATTTCGTCGACTAAAAGTAAAACCATGAGTCAAATGTTTGTCGACTACCTTTTTTCACAGACGAAAACTACATAAAAACTAAATAAAAACATAAATATATTGACAATTTTGTCAACAAATAAAAACTAGACTAACCACAGGGGACATGGAAGAAGTAAATGACAAGTCATTTCACCTTTGGTTGCGCTCCGGTGTTGCACTCTGAAAATAGCCGATCTACAAGATCACAACGCATCGTGCTACGACGTGTTGTGCGCTTGTAGATCGGCTATTTTCAGCATGCAACCAAGTTTAGTCCACACAATCAACTCTTGATTTAGTCGACTAAAATCACACCCATGTGAACTGAGTGGTGCAACTCCGTGTGGAGGTCCCCGGGGGGTCCGGTTCCGGCGAGCCGCCGAAATGGTCGAGAAATGACAGAGTTACCGTGTGGGGGCTAACGGAGGCTTGTAACACGGCGGGTGGTAAGTTTGACCAGTCTATTCCACTAACCCACATACTTGCTGAAGCTCTTATACTTGTCACTTGCGAAGAAAATCAAGGAGACAAAGAATGATAAACATTTGAATGCTTTATTGAAAACTGACTTTGAGTTTATTCCCCTGGCCTGAACTTTTGTGTTAATAAAATCCGCTTCAAACTGGTGCCTCCTTGTCCCGCAGTGATTATTGGTGTCAGACCTTCATAATATATATATAAAAAAGACATTGACACAGCTTTTCTCCCAAACTACGAAAACACGAATACCCCAAAACTGGACTATCCGGTAGGACGACTCAATCGAGACTATTTGCGGGTTACAAATCACCCGTGCTGCGGGTTACAAATCACCCGTGCTGCGGGTTACAAATCACCTGTGCTGAGGGTTACAAATCACCCATGCTGAGGGTTACAAATCACCTGTGCTGCGGGTTACAAATCACCCATGCTGCAGGTTACAAATTACCTGTGCTGCAGGTTACAAATCACCTGTGCTGCGGGTTACAAATCACCCATGCTGCGGGTTACAAATCACCTGTGCTGCGGGTTACAAATCACCTGTGCTGCGGATTACAAATCACCCATGCTGCGGGTTACAAATCACCTGTGCTGCGGGTTACAAATCACCCATGCTGCAGGTTACAAATTACCTGTGCTGCAGGTTACAAATCACCTGTGCTGCGGGTTACAAATCACCCATGCTGCAGGTTACAAATCACCTGTGCTGCGGGTTACAAATCACCCATGCTGCAGGTTACAAATTACCTGTGCTGCAGGTTACAAATCACCTGTGCTGCGGGTTACAAATCACCCATGCTGCGGGTTACAAATCACCTGTGCTGCGGGTTACAAATCACCTGTGCTGCAAATTACAAATCACCCATGCTGCGGGTTACAAATCACCTGTGCTGCGGGTTACAAATCATCTGTGCTACGGGTTACAAATCACCCATGCTGCGGGTTACAAATCACCTGTGCTGCGCGTTACAAATCACCTGTGCTGCGGGTTACAAATCACCTGTGCTGCGGGTTACAAATCACCCATGCTGCGGGTTACAAATCACCTGTGCTGCGGGTCACAAATCACCTGTGCTGCGGGTTACAAATCACCTGTGCTGCAGGTTACAAATCACCTGTGCTGCGGGTTACAAATCACCCGTGTTGAGGGTTACAAATCACCCGTGCTGAGGGTTACAAATCACCTGTGCTGAGGGTTACAAATCACCTGTGCTGCTGGGTTACAAATCACTCGTGGCTTCCATTGATGCTAGGGTTAGGTTAGGGTTTGGGATAGTGTTAGTAATGGGAGGTCGGACCAATGTATCTATGCACTCAGCTACAACTGCCCCACTTTCTCGTTTAAAGTGAACTCTGAGAAGCTCTACTCAGAGTAATATTGTGTTTGGCTCACTAAGTATGGTTTAGTCTTACTACAGTAAGATGGAACCCTGAAAAATGCTTTTGTATCACCAATAATGTGGGAAACACGGAGCTACAAAAATATGTGGGGATCACAACATGGGCCCTTTCACAAACATAGCAGGGCAAAGACATCTGCAGCTAATTAAAATAATAACTGTTTGATTTAGGTGTGCCAAAGAGGAAGCAGTAGCCAATATTGTCACAGTTCGCTAACTGGTACACCTTATTATACCCACTATTCATTATTCAATTAGCTGCAGCTGTGTTTACGCTGAATGACATGTCTGTGAAAAAGGTCCATTATTTCTCTCAGTGGTTTGTGGCTGTTTCGCTAATATCACCAATTTTAAATGTGAGCTGTACGTTATGCTGTCTCAGGCTGACCGGTGGCGGTGCCGCCAATGACGATGACGACGAAGAAGCTGCTCGGGAGCAGAGGAGGCGTGCCAGAGAGGAGAGGAAGAAGATGAAGGAATCAGAGGAATCTGGAAGTGCTGAAGTGATCAACACCCACAGGTAATAACGTTTTCATTTTTGTGACATTTTTGTCACTCAACAAAGTAGGCCTACAAATGAGCCATAATACTCTACAGGATGTAGTGCATGTTGCGTTTAATTGAATGTTATGCTTCGGACCTCCTAAACAAGAGATACTCCTAATACAGTACATGTGTTGTTGACAACATTTTAAAAACGCAGACAATATTATTGCTTGTTCCATTTGTAGTTTGAAGATAAGTTAATGTCTGCATAAGTGACACTGTCATGCAACAGCGTAAGACGAGACAATGAATGTTGTGAATGAGTGTGACTTATGTCCCCCCGTGGTAGCGTGACGGAGACAGAGACATCCACCTCCACCGGGGGTGGCGAGACTGGAGATGACGACCAGGCCCTGATCGACCGTCTGGCCAAGAGGGAGGAGCGCCGGCAGAAGAGGATGCAGGAGGCCATGCAGAGACAAAAGAGTCAAGAGTTTGACCCCACAGTCACCACCAACGGCACAGAGGAGGACTCCTCCGCCCACCCAGAAGCAGAGGAGCGAGAGGAGGAAGTGAAGGAGGAGGAGGAACCAGCTCAGGAGGAGGTGGCAACCTCCAAGACTTCAAACTCCTGGGGGACGGAGGTGGTTGAAGAACCAGCGAGTGTCCCTGAGCCAGAGGAGGTATAAGGTCTAGGGGTCCTGCATGCAGCAAAACAAGTTAATATAGCATAACAATCATTTCAACCACTTCTGACCAGGGCTTTAAGCAACTAGTCGACTATTCACCTAGTCGACTATAGTATAGTAAATCCACTAGTTGACTAGTTGATAAGATTTTTTTCCCCTCGTTTTTGTAGGCCTCAAGATCAGCTAGATTATAAATTATAGTCACCAATGTACACACTATAAAAACATTTTTTACATACAGTAATAGGTAGGCCTAGTTAAACAACTAGTCGACTAGTTGTTTAACTAGGCAACTAGTCAACTAGTAAAAATCACTAGAAGTGAAAGCCCTACTAACTACTACAAGGCATCGACACTTTGAAAATAGAAGATCTGCTACTTTCAAAAGATCTTGAACAAAAGATGGGGGGGGGGGTCCTGGCACTATATATTTTCAGATGGGGGTCTGTGGCCAAATAAACATGAATTTGGAGTATCCTTGACATTAGTGGATATTTTGCATAAAAACATACCGTTATGTAATATTTGCTTTCTGTATAGATGTACAGATGACAGTTCATTTATGCTCTGTCACACGACCTGATCTTATAACAACACGACGTGATCAGTTATTGTTGGCAAGGGACACCGTCATGTAAATTGAGCTTTACTACAGGTTGTTGAAGTGTGTGCTAATTATGAGCCCATGTTTGACTTGCTGAAAAAAACAATTATCTTTATCCCAATGGCAAGATTTTTACTGCCCTCTTTTTACTGCCCAGAATGCCTACATTTTGACAACGATATGAATGTTCCAATCTGAGAGCTTCTGAGCCAAAATGTAATACCGGTAGTTGTTATTACAGACTTAGAGCAAATTGACTAGTCAGTTATTACGGTTAGCCAGTGGTGAAAAGTATATCATTTACTCACAATTTCACCTCAACTGTCTAACATAATCTTAATTCCCCCCTCCCCCTTTCAAGATGAGTAAAAAACACATTAATGGTTAAGCCCCCCTTTTAATGTTTTAAACATGTTAAAGCGGCTAAAAGGCGAGTCACGAGTCAAGAAAGTTGAAGCCCCTACTTTTGTTTTGAGTTGTTAATCGTCTTTTCCTATATGAACAGGCGCCTGCAGAGGAGGAGTCATCGAGGACACCAACCACCAGGGCCGAGGTATGTACTGTATTCATGTCTGATGCACTGTTACAGTATCAAGGTTTGGAGATTTCAGATTTTCATAACTTTTTGTTTGTTTGTTTCTTTTGTTTAGTGTTTGATTTCAGTTTAGATTTAGTAAATTTTTACGATTATGTAAGTCGTTTCAGTTTAGGTTTTACGTTTCAGTTTAGTTTGTATTTAGTTTTATTATTATGATGAAAGCCTAGATTAAAAGAAGCAGAAAAAGGTAGGGTGAAACGATGCATGACAACAGATATGGTTGGTTAGTTTGTTAGTTAAATTGTACATTTGTTCCTCATTGTTTGTATTAAATTTTCATTTATTTTATTTTATTTTATTTCACTTTCGTTTTCATTTTAGTTCCATTTCACGACATTACGTAACCTGTTTAGTTTTAGTCTTAGTTTTAGTCAACTGTAACCTAATGTGAACATTTAAGGGATGACAAGTTGTTTTAAAATAATGGTCACAATCAAGTAAATTAATAGAAAAAAAGACATGCACCTTATCTTACCATAGGAGGAGGTTGAGGAGGAGGAGGAGCCTGTAGCTTCAGAACCAAAGATAGAACAATCAGATATAGGAGAGAGAGAAACCGAAGAGGAGGTTGCTCCTGGCGCTGACGCAGAAGAAGAGGAGGAGAGGAGGAAGAGAGAGGAGGAGGAAGAAGAAGAGAGGAGGAAGAGAGAGGAAGAATTAGAGGCGGAGAGGAGGAAGAGAGAGGAAGAGGAGGAAATGGGACGAAAGGAGGAAGAGGAACAGAAGAGGGAGCTGGAGGAAAGGATGAACAGGGAGGATTCTGAGAGGCAGCTAAAGGAAGCGGAGGGACGCAAGAAGAGGGAGGAAGAGGAGAAGCGAAAGGAACTGGAGGAGAAGAGCAAGAGAGAGGAGGAGGAAAAGCAAAGGAAGGAAGCGGAAGCAAGGAAGAAGAAAGAAGAGGAGGATGAAAAGCGGAAAAGAGAGGCGGAGGAGAAGAAGAAGCGGGAGGAGGAGGACAAACGGAAGAAGAAGGAGGAGGAGGAGAAGAAGAAGAGAGAGATGGAGGAAAGGAAGAAGAGAGAGGAGGTATCATGTGTCTTTTAACCGGCAACCGCTCCCAAAACCCGGGTAACTCAAATGAAGTCATTGGTTTTTCTTTGAAAAGTAACAGAATACAGACGTTACAATCTAACAGAAACACATCCTGATTAAAGAAGATTAAATGTCTATATGGGTGTGTGCGTACTGCGTAGGGGGCAACATTTGAGTTATCCAAGCTTTTTATTTTTTACTTTTTTGCACAGTGTGGTCACAGTGTTTTGCTTGCCACATGGATAGACGGGCTGATGACACACTTTCCCAGCTCACAGCACGCCGTGTCTTCAGCATCACAGTCTTACATCTGCAATGCATTCACAGGCAGGCCTTTGGACGTGTTATGTATTACTGCTTCTCTTGTGGGCTTTGGCATTCAATGTGTTTCCACTGAGAACCGCTTTCATTGTTTGATTAATAATCTCTTTCCGATTTCTGTGTCTTCTGTGTCAAAAGGAGGAGAAACCGAAAAAGCTTGGTTTCAAAGAAAAGGTAAAAGTGAATATGTTTTTACATGTTGGATATTTATCACTCTTACTTTGATAGGATTTAATTCCTCAAATTTTTTATATAGGCTATCTTTCTCTGTTATATTCATTCATGTTATTGGAGACTGGTGCCTCTCAAAATCATACAAAACCTAGCTCACTTCATCAAAATGCTGTTCTGATATCTATTCGAAAGAACTGGGATGTGATGTTGATGTTCTCACCTAGACTTAGTAATTAAGGTTGTAAATTAAATCAGCTATTTTCACTATTTTAAGATATTTCTAAATCAATAGTAATAAAGTAACAGTTTTGGACAGCAACAATATGCATGCATATATGCATGGGACTATGGGCCGGGGGATTAGTGTAATTTAGACCTGTACATTTTGCCATAGACTAATCGGCAACATCAGAATACCATTTCGATTAAGTGAGGTAGATTTAATGTGATTTCAATATGAAAAGCCTGATATGATCTTTTAAAGATTTGACGAGGCATAGTATGGTAATGTTGTACTCCAATAAAATAACCATTATTAAATTATTATTACAGCCATTAAAGTTTGAAACCACAATGTCTTAATATTTTATTGGACTGCTGCCCATGCTTTGATTTTGTATTCAGCCATTTTTGGGGCTGAGATTCAGCACCCAAATAAGACTATCTGGGGACAGTTGAATGTGTTGACACTTCATTATTATATGTAACACTAATCTTTTTCCTTTGCAAGTTTGAACCAGTTAAACAGAATGGAGCTGTCCATGACAACAAACTTAAGAAACCAGAGCAGACTTCAAGGTGAGGTTTGTTATACTGACCCTCTTTCTTTCCAATATGGCTGCTGTGCAGTGTGCATAGGCTGTGCCCATCACTACTGCACATCACTACAGCCTCAGTCTGTCATCACTCATGGGCTGTTCAACACAACCCTCTCTAGAAGAAAGCGTAAAGTTTTTTATTGTGGGAGATGAGGGGGGTACTAACTGACAATAAGTCATTCATTCAAACAAATGTTTGTAATAACTTTGTTTTGGAAAATTAAGTACAATTCTGCAGTATATATAACTGTACATTTCTCACTACATCTATAAAGTATACATGATCAACATTGATCGAATACAATCAAAGGTGCCCGGAACGGTCTGGGGGTTGGTTACGGGACGGCTTTCATGTAGGAATGGGCGTAACGCCTGAAGGCCGGGTGCTTGTTTCTAGTCATCCTAATAAGTATTGTGTGTCACAGCTTCTATTAATCATCTGCTCATGTGTTGCTTTGCAGCCGGGACAATGTGCACGCATCCAAGGCGGAGGAGGCAGAGCGTCTGGAGGCGGAGCGGAAGCTGATGGAGCTGCAGCGTCGACGAAACGACGCAGAGACCGAGGAGCTGGAGAAGATGAAGCTGAAGCAGCAGGAGACCGAGGTGGAGGTGGGGGAGCTGAAGAAGAAGAGAGAGGAGAGGAGGAAGGTCCTGGAGGAAGAGGAGAAGCAGAAGAAGCAGGAGCTCGTTGACAAGAAGGCCAAGGAACAGGTGAACGACAAGCAAAGGAATGGTACCATCTTCAATGTTGTATGAAGTGCAGTGCTTTCACTTGGCTACAATATAGAAAGGATCAAAATGGAAGGTTGTTGTCTTATCAGAGGGCTTTTTTCACAGAACTGGAGAGTGAGACGACCCTTAGTTCTAGGAGTGTAAAGGTCGCAACAAACGAACAGGAGAAAATGATTTAAAACTGAATATATATTTATTACTATGTAAAGAAGAAATAATTACAAAAAAAGTACAAAGTGAAGAAACAATACCTCACAGATCTAAACAACGGCAACAATTTAATCAAAATGGTTGGTTTGGGTGAGAGGACAGAGGACGTGATTCTCTGCTGCCAAAGCTGACTTTTCTCCTCTCCAAACACTGAATTCAGAGTGAGGCTTTTATAGAGTCCAGCTGGGGGCCTCCGCCAATCAGTGGGATGAGCAACAGTGGAGCCAGCCAATAACAGACAGGGATCAATTCCACATAAGCAGTGCTTAATTTGTTAATTATTAGGTGTCGGAGCTCTCGTGCGTGCATGACTGCACGTACACGTGTACGTGGAAATGACACTAGTGGCTTCAACTTGTAGCATGGGCAAAGAAAATAAGAAAAACCCGCTTTGCCCATGCTACAAGTTGAAGCGCACTAGTGTCATTTCCATCGACCAGCTGTTTAAAAACCTGGAAGAGACGGTGCCATGTCATTGTTCCGACCTCCCATTGTTCCGAAATTACTATCCCTATCTCTAACCCTAACCTAAACATAACCTCAAGCACGGGAGAAGCACATGTATGTTCACCAACCAGCAGCGCAACTGCGCAAGCACGGGAGCAGCGCATGTTCGCCAACCAGCAGCGCATGTTCGCCAACCTTTCCGCATGTTCGGACTTCGGCTCTATGGGCAGTCCCCGAAGAGGTGCTGCCCATAGGTGCTTTCTTGACGCCTCTTGACGCTACTGTCCCCCACGGGGATAATACAGAAAGAAATACAGAAAGTAAATGCACAAGGCCAAATATATAAATAAATACAATACGGCTGGCCGTATGACAGGGACACAACTGTAATTGTTTAGAATTGTCATCTATAGAAAATATGTTGTTTTTGTGACAGGAAGAGAGGAAGAGGATGAGGGAGGAGATCGAGAGGAGGAGGTCGGAGGCCGCTGAGAAGAAGAAACAGATGGAGGAGTCTGCAGGGGTGAAGCCCTCTTTCAGTGTCGGTCCTAAAGGTTCCTCAAAGGTGAGTCTCAGTGCAATTATTTTAGTGAAAATTAAAGAGCTGGAGTGATGGGGAGACCCTTACTGAACAAATACCCTGTAGCAATGATTACTATCTATCTATAAAAAAGAAGAATATATATATCACTTACACCAACTTTAACTCTGAAAGTGTTACGGTAAATTGACTGTGATTTGACTGTGTGTGTGTGTGTGTGTGTGTGTGTGTGTGTGTGTGTGTGTGTGAGTGTGTGTGTGTGTGTGTGTGTGTGTGTGTGTGTGGAGGGGAGAGTGATTCTAGCTTAGAAGAAGCCTTTATGACCACGGTCATTAAATACCAGCCGCTCCTCCAGACCATCATATTCATAGAGCTAGGCTATACAGTAGGTGCAGTCTACTTGTGTTTATCTTTGGCAGCCTAGGACATGTACAGTACATAGGTTGGTTGTAAGAGGCTTCCAACAACTTTTGATGCCAAAAAGCAGCTAAACGGCGTGCAAAATTCTGTGCAATTTCTTCTACTATCGGTAGCCGCCAAATATGGCGAAGACGCAGTTACTTGGCATTTTGTTAACTGCCTAATGCTGCCAGTATATTTCCTTATGCTCTGTTTACAGTACAAGGCTACAGTATATGTTTTCACCATTTTACAGTCTATTGACTGTGGACACATGCAGCCCAGTCTAAAAGTAGACCACATGGCAGCCCAGCGAAAATACATATTTGAACTTGGTTCAACAACCATCGCAAAAACTGGTTTGGAAAAACCATGCAGGAAACGAGAATGTAGTAAACCCACTTGTGTGTTGTTGTTGGGGTTTTTTTTCCCCCTTCAGTTTTCGTCTTTTTTATATTTTATTTTATTTACTTAATCCCACTTAATCCATGTGCATCTAATATTGCCTTCGTGTTATTGAAGCTTGAGAAAAGGTCAGCATGCTCTGCAATTTAATACTCTGTGGTGGTCTGTTTTCAAATGTTCCCATTTTATTATCTGTTTCTAATTCCTCTGGTTTGCAGGCCTTATATACTTGGATGACAGGGATAAAAAATGAATATGATGTTGCTGGCATCAAATTTTTGTTTTAAAAATATCTGTTTTCAAATGAGGACCATGACAGGGCAATTTTCTCACTGGGGTATTTTTGGAGGAATGTTGTGGATCGCTTGTGTTACGTACAGTCTTGTGCGCACACATGTGAGTGTGGTTCTAGATGAGTACAGATGCATATCTACATGTAAATACACTGTGTGTGTGCGCGTGCGCGTGTGTGCGTGCGTGCACACGTACATCCAGCTCTGAAAGTGTATACCAGAAGCATAATGAAGACTAAACAGAAATTGTGGGTTTACAACCTACAACATCCTACAGCACATCATGTTTGGGCTGACAGCTCTTAATTATCCTGGCTCCCGACAACCCAAACCTTCCGCAACCAACTGTTCATTTACCAGGCGGTAAAACGTACTGGTTCAAAACCTACTGGGTCTGCCACTCTTTAGTTACGAGCCGTGTCCGCTGAGGCTTTCCCCCCCCGGCTGAAAACGCCATGGCGGTCTTCTAAAATCACTTCCAACTTGCCTAAGTTGAAAATATTTTAGCTCTCAGCAAGCAGAGAAAAACCCATGCTGGGCAGATTACAAGGTAAATGCCCAGTGCCACACCACACTGATGGGGTTTCCAAAAAGCTAATAAACAATTAAAAACATGAGGCTGCGCTCAGGAAAAACATAAATTGGTGGACACGGGGCCTGAGTCTTAACTGGGAGACAGAAAGTGGAGAGCTGTTGTTTATTTCAGTTTTTGTACATGAGTGTAATTGTGAATGAAATATTGATATTACAACTTTACAGATCGGAGAGAAGGCAGAATTTTTGAACAAGTCAGCCCAAAAAAGGTGAGCTATAAAGCCATTTTGTTCGGCTTCATGTTCCAACTGAAGTACTGTAATACGGCCGCATACAGTGTCAGTGTCACTGAAAAAGAGCATGTATGAGCAAACTTTACCAAGACACTGAATCTTTCATTTACTATATAAATCCTGGTGGACACTAGGTCATAATTATCTAGCATTTGTGAATAAGTTGCATAAGTTTCTCTGCTGGGTGGAGAATATAAATGTTGAGAGAGGGGGGGACTAGTAAGTGTTAATCGTTGTGTCTGGTTTGGGAGGACATCTTCTGCCATTGAGCGGAGGTAAAGTGACTTAACCACTGGGCTATTTTGTTCCGTTTGATACTGTTTTGGTTGTGTTGTTTGTTCCGTTGGACCGTTGTGCATTCTATGTTTTACTTGTGGCGTGTGTGGAGTATAGGCCTATATGTTGTGTCATTTTGGTCCACCAATAATTCACCATATCTTAATCCTTGCCAATCATGGCTGCATCATTAACGCAGCAAAACAGGGGCGGGGTTAGATTTTGCACTTGGAACTGCAGAGGCATCAATAATCCTGTTAACCACAGTAAAGTACTTCATCATCACTTGGGTGCTCGGGTGTTTTTTTTAGGTTTTTAGTTTTACAAAAAACCCATCTAGAGTACCGGATCAGACGAAGCTAAAGAGTGGTTGGATTGGTCATATCTACCACTCTTCTTTCCAGAGTAAAGATAGAAGAGTGACTATTATATTACATACAGTAAATGTGTCTCTTTTGTGTGCTCCAGGGTAATAGCAGTTCCAAATCAATCAATCAATCAAAACTTAATTGTTAGCGGGGAAATGTTCAAATAACACTCCGGTGTGACCCACCTTGACAAACAGTAAAGTCATTGGGTTTTTTTAGATCCTTGTTTGCTAGCTTTCCAGATATGGCTTCTCGATTCCTTATCTTAGGTGGAGATCTAAACTGTTGGATCTCTTCTAAGCTGGATCGCTGATCCTCCACCAGAACTCGTACACCCCTGAAATCCGCCAAGGTGATTCAGAACTTTATGGAACTCTATCTGACCCATGGCTTTTATTCAACCCCTCTAAAAAAGAATACACCTTTTTCTCTAACGTACAGTACATCACACGGTACACCTCGATTACTCTCTACTAGTAGATACCGGTAATAGAATTATTCTCGAGGTCACATGCACGCATCCGCCTGGGTGACAGCAGACTGCTGGGTGACAGCAGACTGCTGGGTGACAGCAGACTGTTGGGTTACAGCAGACTGCTGGGTTACAGCAGACTGCTGGGTGACAGCAGACTGCTGGGCGAGCGCTGGCGCTTTGGCTTGGGGGGGTCAGATCAACATATGGAATGCATTCTGTACTGGCCATATATGGAGCGTGTCTTGAGTGTACAGGGTTTGATGACCTTTTCTAGGCTAACGCAGAGGGAATCACTTTATTTTGCAGTTATCCTTGAATTACCCCCCCACACTTTTTAACTACAGACCCAGTGATGATCAAACTAAACTATCCTTCTGACTTCAAGTGGTGAAGCTACGGTGTGACCAAAATGGCACTGTGTGTGTGTAATGTATGTGATTTGTTTTTTCCCTTGTGTTCCTCCTTCCTCTCCCTCATGTTGTTATGTAAAAAAGAACAATACAAAAACATTAAAAAGAGTCATACGATGGTGTCCCATGTAAAAACTTGCAGATCTGTGAGCTTGTAAATCAGCAATTCTTTCTACTGGACACGTCATATGCTCAGCATAAATCAGGCTTTAACCATACTAAAGTCCACTTTGTTGCTCATCTCATCTACATAGTGGCACAGTCAGGGCGGCCCACACTCCGATTGTCTCCAGGATCGGCAACAGACTGGAAATGTACACTTCTGCCTTACAGGTGAGACACACCCATCTACAGCAGTGGTTCTCAAATTGGGATCCAGGGCCCCCGAGGGGTCCTTGAGGGGGATGCAGGAGGTTCCCAGCAGAATTAGTCAATTTGTCAGAATTTGGAATATAAGAAAACATAAGAAAACATAAATATTGCATGTGCAATGCATTACATATTTTCAGATGGGGGTCAGTGAGCAAATACATATTATTTTGTCTCCCCGTGACCCATTTTCACTAGTGAAAATTGCAGATACGATACGACACGTTGTGAGCTTGTAGATGTGTTATTTTCACTATCCCTAAAAAAAAATTGTAATTTATGGAATTTAATTCATGGAATGAATACTGGGCCTCACGTCAGACTATTGGCATGTCGGACTATTAGCTGTCGGACTATGTACTCTGTACTGTACTGCCTTGCATCATGTCTCTCATCAACACATTGCTGTTCCTTACTAAACAACACTCAGCTTTGTCACCTGTTGGTACCCTAAACAGACAGACAGACCCTAAACAGACAGATAGACATGTTCATTGGAGTGGCTGCACCACTCAAAAACAACCCATAAAAATGTGTCCGGGACTCACAAATGGGTCGACCCCACAGGCAGGCTACCATGCATCCTCATCCGGTGGGCCATACGGCTGCCCATGACAAGACAACACGTAGACTACTGTGACCTACAGTACAATAATAGCACCAACACAGAATAATCCATGTTTCTCACTTTCTTTGTGTGACTATAATGACATGACTATAATGTATTTCTGCAGGGAAACAAAGACGTCAAATCCCCCAAGTCTGCTGTGGCAGACATTCCTACAGGAGGGACACGCAGCATTAAGAGCATGTGGGAGAAGGGCATTAATGTCAGCAGCTCCCCTGATAGCCCTGCTTCCTCTAATAAGGTAAGGGAAACACAAGCGAGACAGACACACAGACAGACACAGACAGAGAGACAGACAGACATGCTATAGTCTAGTCTACACCTCCCGAAATGCGATTAACAGATGATATACGAAAATATATTTTAAAATATCTACATTTTATTTATTTCTATTTTTGCTAAGCAGCAAGCTATATAGGCTTAAAGACTATTTCAAAAGAGTGTACAGAAAGTGTTAAGATTATGCTTTTATGTTGCCACACCCACCAGTTCATTGAGTATGCCTGGTTTTCAGCTGTCAACGTATGATAAAGGGGATGATATTGTGATGTCACAATATGTGTATTTCGATTAGGCCTTTTGACTCAAAGGCTTTCAGCTTTCAGGAAGAAACCAAGAATACACAGGGAAGACATATTTCGATATTCTAACTACACCTGGGGGTCTATTAGACTCGAGTAAAGTTAACTCCATAGACTCATACAAAACAGAAAGTAATTTTTCTTTAAATCACGGCACTCCATCTTTATTTTTTTAATTTATATTAGGTTAAATGTGTGCGACTGTAAAGACGAAAAAGAAAATGTGTGAGACTGTAAAGACTAAATGGAAGTGGGTACTAGTCATCACTAATTCATCAAAAGAGCTTCCGTGTTCCAGACTATGACCGAAAGCATTTGAAAATTGTGGTAGGCAACAGTCTGGCCACGCGAGACTAAAGAGAGATACCTTTGACCATATTTAGCTTGCTGTCCCCATGTTGGGCAACTCATTGGTGGAAACTGATGAGTTCACTCACTATATAGTGAACTCAAAGTATACATGTTTTGGACATTACACGGGTCGCTGTGTTATTTATGTTTTTAAACATGGCAGATTAGAAAATTGATACTGACCATTGGTTGTACCCTACCTTTTGCGATACATTGTGGAATAAGGGTGTTAGGTTTTAAAGTTCAAACTGGAGCCACAAACTACCAGGAAACAAGGATTTCAATTATCCAAATTTTATTTTGCAGGATAATGAATAAAGGTTGACATTGGGTTCACATGATTTTTTTTAACCTTTATTTAACCAGTAAAATCACATTGAGGAACTGGCCAAGAGGCAGAAATAAAATGACACTTCAATACCACATCGTCAATGTTACATTTTGAACCAGCAAATACAACATCCATAATACACCTTAAAGTACCTATGCATAACAACAAGTCACCTGTCCTACTTTTTAGTAGCAGGGCAAAATACACCATATACACAATCTACACGATCTGAACCAATATAATAAATATATAGGCATGAACATAGGCTAGTACATATCCAAACATGTGCAGGTGTTGGACTGTACATCAAAGATGTTCCTTTTGAAACTTCTCAAGGGAACTGTCAAAGCCAATTTTAGTCTGGACTGTAGATCATTCCACGACCAAGGGCCAAAGAAGGCCAGACATTTTTTACCCCCCTCGGATTTTAATGCTGGTACTACACACCGCAGCCAAGCATTTGACCTGAGGTTTAGGCCGTTTTGGACGAAGTCGAATTTGGATAAAATGTAAGACGGCAGGTCACCCAGAATGGCTTTATAAATGAAAATATGCCAATGCTGAAGCCTGCGAGATGCCAATGAGAACCAACCGACTGCAGCATACAACGTGCAGTGATGTGTTCTGAAAGGTGAATTAGTTATGAATCTCAATGCAGCATGGTACAAGGTATCCAATTTGGTCATGATTGCCATGGTTCTATAAAGAAACAAAGAAAATAAACTTGTTATAGTATCTTTCAATATAAACATTAAATTATAGTATAGTATGGCCTTTAATCATATATTTAATATTGCATATTATTCAAATAATATTTAGCCATATATCTAGAAAGTTCATGATATAAATAAAAATATCAATACAAATGGAATGCATCAATTCTTGAAGATAATCCACATCATTGGGGATAACTTACATTGATACAAGATCAAAAGACGCATTGGCAAACATCTGCATGCACAGAGCGAACACAAAGGTGGCTGTGCATGTGTTTGAAGACAAAGGACAAGGGAGCATCATCCAGGCCTGCTTTATTGGGAGGAAGTGAGAGGGAGGAAGTGAGGGCACTGCCACAGGTACTTCCTGAACCACTGTGGAGTCTCCTTGTGGAGCGGAGGGGAAATTAATCTTGCCGTTTGTGGGTATAATAATGATCACTCATTTCATTAGTATACATTCACTAGTATACAAACACCACTCAAATTGAATAATCACTACTGTATATAGTGCACTATAGGGAGTAAGGAATGTGGAGTGATTTCGGACACCGCCAGAGAAACAGAAAAACGAGTTGACAGTGAAATAGGAGGGGGGAGACGGTACTGTAGCTCTATTAATGACCGCTGATATCTCTCCCAGGATGCCGCTGGGATCAAAGTTGGCGTGGCTGGACGCGTCAACAGCTGGATGGCCAATAAACCTGCAGAGGTGGAGAAGACACAAGCACCGGCCCCAGAACCTGAACCGGTCAAACCAGCAGAAGTAAGGCCTTAATCAAAATGTCCCCTACTACCCTCATGGGCATTACATTCACAGGCAGGAGGGGAATATTTTCTTAACCACTTGAAAAGTTGAACCGTATATACCTAGCTGACCAGGGCTCCTCCTTCTTTCCCCTCAGCACCTAATCTCTTCACTGAAATAAGCTCACAATGTGTCGCAATGTGGCACGTTGTGAGGTTGTAGATCTGCTATTTTCACCAAACCTTTGCTCCAGAATAGAGAAGCTAGGGTCCTTAATGGTACGCTGCTGGAAATAATCTGATAAAACTATCTTGTTACCTACCGTTCAGTCCAACCGATAAACAGTACACACACTGTTTCTCGTGCCAGGTGGCTGAATGCCAACATATCACCTTGCACTTCTGTTTTCGGCACCCTTCTATGGCCACAATAACTCATGTTGACCTCGGCAGTTATTTTAAGATTAACTTACACCTCATTCTTTAAATTCACTGTAGTAGGCAAAACAGAACTCTCATTGTTGCAAAGCGTGTTTTTACTTTACAGTCCACGTCTGGCCAAACAGTCTCTTTTCACCATTTACACAACAAATTAAGCAATTATTTTGTTGAAGATTCCTTAACAGAATTTTATATACAGTATATACAAGCAAAAAGAAAAAGTTTCATAAGCATTCATACAGCAGAAATTGTGTGTAGTTTCGTTGCCTGGCATTGTACTTTATTGTAGTAATGGCTTGATACCATCATAATCCATCATCATAAATTGTAAAGGATTGGATGAATGAGGCCATAGTACCTAGTTTTATTTTTATTGAGATTTTCAGTTAAAGATATCCCAGGATCAGGTAGACACAGTAATAGTCATGATCACAGATCATATTCCTTGGGTAATATGACAGATTTAAAGTAAGTAGAAGGAGGCCATAGTAGACATTGTATCGTCTTTTCTTTTATTAGGGACTGCTACCAGTTATACCAAGGACACACTTGGCTACACTGTGTCTGCATGTGTAGGGGCATTGCTGAGTGACGTATTGCATTATTCCTACTTGAAAGTTAGGAGGGAGATATCTTCAGTGTCATATGTCTAGAGGAATGGTCATAACCTTGAGTTTACTGATGTTACAACACTTCCACCCCATGGGAAGAAGATGTACAGCAGTCTACTACTTGGAATTATACTTAGGACAATTACTACTACAATTGTTACATGATTAACGCTTTTATCCAGAAGTGTGAGATCAGAGTACTGTAAAAGTCATGAAGCTTGGTCACTAAATAACAGATTTTTGATGTGATTGAACCACTGTGTTTCTGTTATAGTTGTTATTTTCTTCTACTTTTCTAGCTTTTCAGCTTTCCCTTTCTTCAGCTTCGCTTCCTTTCAGACTTTTCTGTCCTCTCCCTTCCTTACTGCTGACATTGGAAAAGGTACAGAAAGCGTATGTTTACTAAAGTACTGTACAATTTGGATTGTTAATTCAACTCTGAGAATTACAGACCTGCAAGGGTTTGTTTCCCCTCTATCAATCATTAATAGCTGGGGACCCCCACTGGAATCCCCTAAGGACCCCTTGGCGGGACACCTAGCCCCATGTTGAGCACCTCTGCAAAACGCTATTTTGCTAAAAGATGATACGTTATAAGAGTTTATCAGGCTTTGCCCGATGAAAGGACACAATAATGGGGATTACTATGATTAGTATCAGATGATAATATTTAGATTTCAGGGTTGTAGCTTCAAGTACAGATAATATTTTTTGCGATTGATTATCACAGGAAATGAAACCCAGCGATGTTGGCAACAAGCGTGGCCCCTGGGAGACAAAGAAGACCTCCACGCCTGCTAAGGTACAAAGAGCAAGCTGAACACAACCTGCAGAGTAACGACAATTTCCATCTTAATCTTGTTGAGCTTTAAAGTGACGTACATGCTTGTTTGTTTTATTCAGTCTACCTAAAGGCGTGCCTTCAGAGGTAACTGTATTGTAATGTGGCTTTAACACAGTGATTCTCAACCTTTTGAATTCAAAGGACCCTCAGTTTGATATGTATTTATAGGCCCATTTGATACGATTTCTACCCCAATCTACACTGTCAAATCCTCAGTGTTAATATACTGTAACTTCGATTTAAGGGTCAATTTTGTCCAATTTGTATACACGGTCGGAGTTACAGACCTGTAAAGGTCCATTTGGTTCCTGGAGACCCGCTGGAACCCCCTCAAGGACTTCTAGGGGTCCCTGGACCCTGCGTTGAGAACCACTGGCTTAGTGTAATGCACGTACCACTCTGCACACGGTGTGTGATCGCTGTGGTGATTGCACTTGGTTCCATGAACCCTACAACCTATCACCGTGTGAAGTGTTGTGACTGCATCATGCCGTATTATGCATCTTTTATAAATGCAACATACTGTATGTGTATGGCTATGATTATTTGCCAATATGGCCTCAAGGAAATTTAATTGCATTCTGGGATCTGGAGTTCTGTGGAAACATCTCTGATGTGGTTTCTCAACTGGACCACGGAACGGATCTTTCCTTGTCATACTTGGCGATGATCTATGCGATGTTAGGGGATAAGTTGGCTGCACGACACGGCAGTTTGGCATGGATAACTGCATTACAGAAACAATATAACGGTCAGAAATACCATACAGTATATAGTTCATGTGGTTATGCTTTGATACAATACTGCAAAACTGTTTGACATGCAATTTTCACCCAATACTCAACGTGTGTGTAGCTCTGTGTGTTTATGTATTTAAGTTTGCGTGGGATGGCTTACATCTGGTGAGAATTTTGCTGAATGCATCTGTCTTTAGGGAAATAAGAAGTGGCTTTCTTGTGGATTGCTTTAGATAGTATGATCTCACCCTGCACTGCACAATCCTGAGTGTAAAATTAAATGAAAACTGAGAATTTTACAGTGCACCCCACCTGAACCCACTCACTGCAACTACAGTTTACACAGTAAAATAAATGCCATGTGTTAATTTAACTAGGAGGGTGTAAATATTGATCCATATGGTCATTGTTACTCCCTCCCTCCCTCAGACTTAGATTTGCACCACAGATTTGACTGCATTAATGATAGACCTTTTTTGGACATCTCCAAAACTGGATTCCGTTAATCCTTAAGAAGGTGCAATGAATGGTGTTTCTATGGTCAGCTCCAAATAAATGAATAGTTCCTTTCCAATGTGTTTACAGGTGGCCGTTGGAGGAAGGAGCAAGTTTGGCGCAAAATAATGGTAAGTGTAAAGTGTATGTTCGGCACATCAAACTAAGACCCTATTAGACTTAAAAATAGCTGTCAGGAGAGGTGTCAGGAGAAAGAGAGCGTGTCCTTTAGGTTAGACTCTGAGTGAAGGAGTGAGCCAATGAGCCATGACAACGATTTTATAGCCCGCTGCAGTGGACACAGCTATGCCCCTGCCAAACCCACCCTAGCTGTCCACCCACCATAAATAAAACGTTCCACTTGAACATTTTGACACCGGTCCGTTCCATGACTAACGTCACCATGACCTTGTTTCCCAGTATAAAGAACGTTCCGGTCTTAGTCAGATGGTGATCATAGTTCACCCCATGCCACCTGCATGGGCCCGTCCAATGCCACATAGCGTCGTTCCACGCTGCAGCTGCTTGATTGTCACATTACGGCGGTGTGTTGGGGAGGATTACTAACTGTTAAGGCAGCAAAGTAGCCTCAAACGCCAGGCTTATTCACTCAGTACTAATGGTAAAGTCTTACAAAGCTTTACCCAACTTAAAAGCTGTTATAGCAGAGTTTGCTAACTAAGCAAAGTAGCAATTGTAATGACGATAAGCAACATTAAATAATAGATTATTGCCACTAATAATGTAGCGCTGACTTTGATGAGATAATACATTTCTTCCTTACTTTATCCTCAAGCAGCTTACCCTAAATGCCAATTCAAAAGTAGTCCTTGCCCTATATCTTGTGCCACCCCTTACTCCTTATCCCTAAACATATTAGCCATTTTTTACTATTTTAAAACATTTTTAAATAGTACAAATAGTCGATCTACAAGCTAACAACGTGTCACACACATGCACACACACACACACACACACACACACACACACACACACACACACACACACACACACACACACACACACACACACACACACACACACACACACACACACACACACACACACACACACACACACATACACATGCACACACGCACTGTTGTGCCAGAGCTAGAACAATACAAATGGAAAAGTGTTTGTCAGGTTTTAGTTTCAGCCCTAAATAGTGTTCCTCACTTGTAACCTCCCCAATTCTTGATCAGAAATAGACCCCTGAGGAATGAAGTGAAGGGCAAATGACAATGTTACGGCTTCCACACACTCAAAGCAGAGTCAGTCTCTACTGCAGTTATGTGTCAACAGACGCAGCACATTGCGCACATGACACACACAAGCACACACAGCACACACGCACGCACGCACGCACGCACGCACGCACGCACGCACGCACGCACGCACGCACGCACGCACGCACGCACGCACGCACGCACACACACACACACACACACACACACACACACACACACACACACACACACACACACACACACACAGATATGAGCCTTAAACCTTAATCATGAACCACGTGCAGGACCTTTTTTCAAATGCTACTACATTTGACCCTCACAAGTACGCGCAGTCGCGCACGCACGCACGCACGCACGCACGCACACACACACACACACACACACACACACACACACACACACACACACACACACACACACACACACACACACACATCAGTATTTGAAGATTTACCTCTTGGTTAACAGCCAGGAGGTTAATAATCTCTGCCACCTCTTAAAGTTTGATGGGCTATGCACATGGTTAAAAGCAATACTGATTAATTGAAAGGGAAATATATCATTTCTCTAACTCTCTCTCTTTCACCATCTCTATCTCAGCAGATGTGAGACCTTGGCCATCGGGATCCCACTTTGAAGGCCCAACCAAACCGAATATCAAAATCTAAACATTTTGATTCTCCTATAAAGGTTCTCATCAATATTGATAACAGAGGGACCAGGAGAACAACCTTTGTGCTTCAAAGTCTACAAATTATTAAGTTGCTTTTGGCATGGCCCTTTTAAATTAGTTTGTTGTGTAATAGGACTGTTCAGTGTTTTCATTGTTAACAATTCAGCCACTGCTGAAATATTGCATGAATAAAGGTTAGAATAATAGCTAATGGAGCAGCCACCTATTATAACAGTCTTACTCTTAATTGATTCTAGTTGTTGTGTTGTGTGCTTTCTTTCTGACTATGCAATAGCCTACCTACAATATTTCAGGATAGATTTATATAATTCATTCATTAACAGGATTTGATGATTTCTCATCTTGAGTAATATGCAACTACTCGGCTCTAGTTTTATATTCCATATACCATCACTGCTTGTTCTGATTATATTAACCATGCTTTATTCAATGTGATATCTGAGCAGGCTGAATTTGCTGTGTCATGGCTAGCATTTTTATTTTGTGACAGTACAGTGTATTACCAGTGAACTGAATGTGGTTTGACTTGCCTGTAAATACTTGACTTTGAATTTGTTTTGCTAAAGAGCGGCGCTTCAATAGATGACAGAGCACGGGTAGAACATAATGTCACCGGCACATTCAGCCCTGGACTGCAGACAGAATACCACATTTTGCAAGCAGTTGTCTTTGTGTACAACATGGGGGTTGTGCCTTTTCGTCATGTGCAAATTTAATAATGGAATTATTTTTTGTTTTTTTTGACTGTTTGTACAAGTGTATTTACTGTAATATCTGTTAACCACATGAAACCTAGTGTCCCTATTCTGGGGAAAACATTCAGCTGAAATTGCTGATACAAGCTCACTACGCATGGCATTGTGGCAGGAACAAAGGACGGGACTCTGGTCAACAAATATAGGATTTCAGTGGTTGACAGAGTGACATAAAGCAAATGTCTAAATTAAATTCTCTATGACCAAATTCTACCAAATTCGGTTCGTTCTACCAAAAAGGAACTGTCATTCCAGCTTCTTGTTTACAATTGCCACTTTGCAATTATTTTTGCATTGCGGCAGGAGGGATGTTGATGGGACAAGGGAAATGTTCACCCTACTGTACCAAAGCCTGTAATGAACAGATACTGTACTCTGGTGCTTCAGAGGAATGCCTTATTGATCTCTATGTGCTTGAAATCTGCCATAATGCATATTGTGGGTCTTTCAGATGAACTGTTGTTATGAACGGCTTTATTTTAAGGTATGAACTTCTACTTTGTACTTGCTTCAGCAATAAAAGAATGGAAGCCATAATGTCATTCGGCTTGCTTTTATTTTTGGTGACTGACAGGAGAGGCTTTTATTACCCTGCTTAACCAGTGATTAAATCATCTCGTGCTGAAACATACCATGATGATGAAAGCTTGGAACGGATGCCTGACATTTGACCTGGGAAGGGGTTAGGGTTAGTGTGCAGGGTGTACATACATCAATGTGTCTCTGCGTGCATACAGTACTTGTATACATAACAGAGCATTTTCCTTGTTTCTTTTTTTACTAGTGTGTTCCTTAGGAACACAATTCCACTGACAAGGTCTTTACTCTTTACATGACGTAATTTGTGATGGAACTTTATTGTTACACTTTACTAACAATAGACAAAGTCTCTCCCATGCCGTTCAGCCATAGGACAGTGAAGTCATATGACTATGAAGGGTTGGACTATGTACAGTATCCTCTATCCTCAAAGCTGAACTTGTTGGAATTGTGAACATCAAGGAATTGGAGTGTGTCTCCTGTTGACCCTTTGTCTCTTTGTCTGTGTCACAGGTAAGGATTCTCTTATGTAACTAGTGAAATTCCTATTCCTTTGATGTGCCGAATTTCTTTGAAATATGGTAATTTAGAAATACAATTTTCAAGTGCATGGTTTGTTAAAAAAATAAAACATAAATCCAGTATTTTGTTGTACAGACTCATTGCAGATTTAATTATGATAAGCTTTATTTCTACAGACCTTATACTTTCCTGAATTCTGTTTATTATCTGTCTATTGTCTATAGCAAGAGTTTCAACATTAAATAGTCATCTTTTCTCAAAACATCTCACTGTAAAAATGTAGATCCTAATGGTTGTCAACGCTCTCACAAATCTCACACATGAATCAAGGAGCATGAATTTGGGGCAGCCTGTCAGTCACTCAGAGTAACAGCCTCTCTTAGTAGACAGGTGTCGACAGAGTTTGAGTCATTAGCATGACTGACATTAAAACAGACTCTGTTTGTCTATCTATCAGTCTGTCAAGGTTAGAAAGACTTTTAACTGTGATAATCTTAATCCATCTGGGAAACACCTAACATTTTGCTCTTTGAAAAGATTCCAGTGACGTCACATTACGTTATGATATTGAGTATGGCATTCATCTGTTTGTGAATGTTTTATTGGTAATGAGCAAAAGGAGCTTTGATCTAAAAATAATACAAAGAATGTCAGAACTGTCAGATAGGATACTGTAGGCCTTTGTTAGTGTTACAGTAGAGTAAAAAAGCAGCCTGCAATGAACAATACAATACAGCAACAAAATACATACAGAACCTTTTTGCAGCCAGTGATACTGTTCTAGAATGACATGTAAAGGCTTGCTATCCTTGCTATCCTATGCTGTATCATTCTTAATATACACAGTAAAATACCCTGTGTTAATGTATCCATTTTTAACTCCTAGAGTGTAAAATGGATTTGGTTACATTTGTACACGCTCCGAGTAACACTCAGAATTCTGCTGTGTATAGGCTGACAGAGATCTATTTTCCAGGGTTCACATAAAAGAAAATGTCTGACTTCACTGAGGAAGTGATGGAGGAGGAAGTTGAGTATGTTGCCGACTTTATACTTTTAATAATGAGGATCACAATTATTTATTCAATAAGCACAGTTTATCTGATTCAAACATTTTCTCCTTTCCACTACTTTAATGAAGAGAGGAAGAAGAAGAAGCAGGTAATATGATATCTGTAAACAAGAATGAATAGAATAGTACAATAATAGTATAGTAACACTAATTGAACACAGTTTAATTAACACTGTAATTAAGTGCGGTGGTGAACAGTGTACCAATTGGCACCGCTGGAAAAGCACGTCTCAGCCCTCAGCATGTTTTCCGGTTGAAAATAGGTTGAAATTAAAACGATGTATATTTGCTTTAGACCATGAGCCGGGGGGTTGGTCGGCACCTTCTGGGGGAATAATTCTCATAGTGATTTTTGTGAAGGTGTACAATACAGTTGTGATAGCATAGCACCGGTTTTATGGGTGCTATCATGCATTTTATTTTATAACAATACAGTAACAATTGAGATGGGTCATTATGAAAAGAACTGGTTCAGAGAGACAGCAACTTGTCAACTTCTCTCTCGTCGTGGAGCATGAAGTATTTCTTCCTTGCTGGAGTGTGAAGTATGTGTGATATCTAATCCAGTACCTGATGAAGACGCATGTGTTCCATGCCATAGAGGCTAAGCCAGACCTGGTCTGTCAGCACAATTCTGCAACACTGTCTCTGCTCAACAGTCTTTTAAGCAGACTGTCATAAAAATCAGCTGAGCGTGTGCATGTGTGAGTGGACTCAACAGTGTTGATGATGGATACTGCATTTGGTCGTGATGAGGCAGACATTGCAGGGTGTGATACACATGCTCAGTGCAAACTGATGTGCTTGTCTTGTTGGTGAATTGGGGTGTATCGGGTGGATCTACAGTATGAACTTTATACTGTACTTTATACTATAAAGTACAGATGGAGCAGGATGGGATAGTCTTGTGCAGATCATATCTTTGTGCAAAGGCAAGATCAGAGCACAAGACACTTTGCTGGCAGGGAACTTCCCAGGCTACCCTGTGCTGGGTGAGTTGGGTGCCACAATTTAGTTGGGTGCCATAATATTAGTTGCCCTGTCGCACCACGTTGAGGGCTCATATACAAGTGATGTGGAAAATGGCAGACCATCAAGCTCAACTTGACAAGTCGGCTGATGTCACAAGATTTGGATGGGAGATCCAAATTGTGCTAAGGGTGACCAGCTGGCACCTGATGAGATGTTCAAGCTACACAGATGAGGAGATATGTCGATGAAGAGTATATTGAGGTGAGGTAGACTAGGATTTGGGTAAGATAATACTATCAATCAGGAAGGCGAGGGCCAGGAGGATGTGGTGGGTTGACTTTATGATCCTATGATTATGAGAGAAATATTATCATAATTTTATGTTACTAGAGCAGTGCCCGTGTTGTGATGTCAGAACAGGCCAGATGGAGATATAGTGTGATCAGGTCCAGAGCCCGTGGCAGAGGCTTTTGTGTACCGTAAATGCATGCACCTATTATGTAGTGCCATGCTCTGAAGACGGGGTTTGAGAAATAGTTTGACACTAAGGTGCACAACGGCTACATAGGCCATACAGGTCATGCAGTCCAGACTAAAAGTCTACCAATAGAAGTCCTGGCCACGTTGACTAACAAAGAAACACACATACTACACAGGTCTCCCCTATGACTCTACACACAACGTACATGTTGACACGCACACAAGCTACAGTATCATCACAGATGCAATGCTATCACATATTTCCTAGCACTAGGGATGTATACCTTCCCAAAAATCACTGAGAATGATCCCCCCCCATTGGTACCGACGACTCCAAATTTGGGGTCCTGGCTGGCTGGCTCATGCACTAGAACTAGATCGTCTATTTTTTATTATTGATGTACTGATTACTGATTCATTGTATATTTTGTGGGTATCAGTACAAGAGGAAGTGACAGAGGAAGCACCAGAGGAAACAACAGGTAAAACATATTTTGTAGATTCCATAACAACTTGAACTCAGGGGCCTGTACACCTCCTTTTTCACTCAAATTCTCCCAATAAGCTCACAGTCACAACACACTGCAAACCTGCAATGCAATGCGTGGTGAGCTTGTAGGCTGTTATTTTAACTGAATGTTAGCCAAATATACCCTGAATAGGGTTCAAGTGGTCAATCCTTTACTCATTTATGCATAGTTCCACAAAAATGTGTTTTTATTAACAATGAATTTATGTCTGTTCCTCATCACAGATGAATCAAAACCCAAGCCCAAGTAAGTGATTGATTGATTGATTCCATGTCATTGATTGTTTGATTGATTGATGGTTTACATGTAGGATTGATCACGTTCACACATTTTTCATTTACACCAACAGGCCATTTATGCCAAATGTTACGGCACCAAAGATGCCTGATGGAGGAGACAAAGTCGACTTTGATGTGAGCTGATGCGCACGCACGCACGCACTAGGGCGTGGGGGTGGGAGGGCAGCCGCAACCTTCTCCCAGAGGGTGAGGAGGCCGTGGCCAGGCTCCTCAATGCCCTGGAGTCATGCAGGGACTTGAGGGAGGGCAGGGGATGGCCAATCACCCTCTCCACAGAGCATATCACCCGCTGCAGCTTGGCCAGATCTTTTTCAGCTGCAGCGGGGAACCAGGTGATGACGGATCGGATGGACTCAATGATGGCTGTGTAGAACTGGGCCATCGTGGTCCTTGATAGTCTGAATTTCCTCTGTCGGAGGAAGTACAGCCTCTTCTGGGCCTATTTCAGGAGGGCCATGACATAGACATATAAAGGTAGACGCCCCTTTCGGCTCTGGAGCGTATGTGCTCAGGGGAGGGAAACATTTTCCCGAGATTCCTTGCGAAGCATAGCGGAAGCATGAGCGTGCGTCACAGAGCTTATGTTCGGGTCTGATAAGTCCCGGAGAAGATGCGTTGTGATTGGCCAGTAGTCACACTTGAGTGGCAGCGTGACGTAACGTGCCTTCCACACTTCCGGCGCACTTCCTCCCCAGTGTAAATTGTTCCGCCCCTCCTTTGACACATGAACTGCAGCGGCCAATGAGGCATCTATTTTTTTTTTATATCTACGGGTCATGATGTTTAGTTCCCACTTCAGGTCCCGAGAGAGGATTATGCCCAGGAACGGGGATCACCTGGGTGCCTCCCAGCATGATGGGAGGGGGAAGGGCTGCGTTCCTCCTGCAGTCCACCACCATCTCCACTGTCTTTAGAGCATTTAGCTCCAAGTTGTTGTTGCTGTACCAACTCTGCAGCCGCTCGATCTCCCTCCTGTAGGCCGACTCATCCCCCTTGGCGTTGAGGCCCACACATCCAAGTTGACGCTGGTAGGCGTGACAGCCTAGTACCGGTGACGTCAACCCGTTTCACCACACAAAACCACACAGTGAGGCACAAAGTCCAAAGTCAATGTTATTTTATTCCATATAACAATAATAGCAGTGGAATATGGGGCAGGGAATACACCAATTCAATGTCCAATGAAAGGGGGGGGGGGGGGGTGTCTTTCGGAGCCGTCCAGTCATTAAAAGTACTGTAGGATGCAGAATGCAGTCATTAAATGCCACAATAGCAGATTAAACTGCTTACTCTCCAACGGTGGCCCTTAAATAGGGAGAGGCTTCCAGCCAAGTCCATCATTAGCTCATGCCCTGCACCCGTTCAACTTACTTGTCTAATTGGAGTCATCAATGCTGACCTGCTGCCACTACCAGTAGACTGCAGGCTTCCAAAACATTGCAACTTGTAACTCAAAATGAAATAATAAAGTAAAGCATGCATGCACACAAAATCAGGAACCAACATGAAATCAGCTATAATACAAATGAATCAGCAGTCTGTCAGCATGACACATGCACGCGCGCGCGCGCGCACACACACACACACACACACACACACACACACACACACACACACACACACACACACACACACACACACACACACACACACACACACACACACACACACACACAGTCCTAGTGGCCGAGTTTTCATTTTCAGTTTGTTTTTTCATCACAATGTAAGGACTTTAATGAGGTAAATGTTCTGCCACGGATTTGGACACGAGTCTCCTTTGTGCAAGTGCTGACATGTTTACCACTAGCAAGCCTGCTTAGCAAGCCTGCTTGCTATGGGGAGAAATCTATACCTTTTGACCTTCAGGTCACACAAGTTGACCTTCAGGTCAAATTTTGTATCAAACCAGAAACAGGAGGTGTCAAAGGTTGTGTCAAGACACAATATTCCAAATGTCTCAATAGAAGAGCAGGGAGACCAAATACAAACTCCCCAATTGTATTAGTAATATTGTATTAACATACAATACATAGCATTTTATTCAACAACAAGTTACATACAGTACTGTAATACAGCTTTAAGTATTTGAACAAACGCTCTCGTTAGCTACTGACTACCTATTGGTTTATGCTGGTACCAGGATATCCACAGGAAGCGCCTGGAGAAGGATCTGTCTGAGCTGCAGTCTCTGATCGAGGCTCACTTCATCCAGAGGAAGAAGGAGGAAGAGGAGCTCATCGCCCTCGTCCAAAGAATCGTGAGTTCCAACTATATAGAGCAGTGGTTCTCAAAACTTTTCATGTCAAGGACCCCCAAATGAATACTCATAGGCGAGGCTAACAACCCAGGGACGGACTAATCCCCACGAGGGCCCCTGGGCCAGTATTTTTTGTAGGGCCCCCATAGTGTGCGTGCGCGCAAACTTTTCAGTGTGTTCATCATGTGTGTGGCCCTGCAGGACAAGCGCCGTGGTGAGAGAGCAGAGCAGGTGAGGATTCGGACTGAGAGAGAGAAAGACAGGCAGACCAGACTTGCGGTAAGGAGATCTCACTCACCGCACCGTCTCATCTCGCATGCCGACTCGGAGCTTGCAGCTTTCGTTGGTTAAGTGGTTCTTCTTTGCTGGTGTTTTTGGCGTACAGGAGGAGAAGGAGAGGAGGGAACAGGAGGACCACCGTAAGAAGCAGGATGATGACATCAAGAAGAAGAAAGCTCTCAATACCGTGACCCATCAATCAAAGGTTATTCAACATCTGCTCGACATCTGTCATGTAGTCAAACCAAACGTCACAGGGAGGAAACCGATCATTATGTCCAATCACTCAACCACTCGGAGAGATATATTGGTCTGTGCAGGCACGTGCAAACTGGGCTGGGCCAAGCCAAGCTTTCTCTCAACTGGCAGAGAGATTGAAAGACAGAAAGAGATGTTCATCTTCTAGTACTGTAACTTCAGCAATTCTTGCTTGCTAGGGGCCCCCCCCCGGCCTGAACATTGGGCCGTAAGTGACTGCTTTCCTTTTTTTGACGATGGGTTCCCAGATAGCTTATTTTGCAGCTGTCTCTCTCTGTCGTGCTACTATTCAATACAGCATGCATTCCTTGGCTGCACAGTAAAATCCTTATAGCATCAATTTAACTCAAAGAGTGTAGAAATAGAACGACAATGGTCCATGTTTTCCAGGACATGCCTATAGCACATCTATTCCATGCACAATACATAGATCTGCTATATTCAGCACGCGATATACCGTCCGTCATCATACTAGACTCTGAGTATAAATTACGCTTTATGTGTGAACGTACAGTATAGGCTCCGTTGACATGGGCTGTGGCTATCAGTACAACTTATATATTTTTATAATCGTTTTTTATCGGGGACAAATAAATAGCATATGGCAAAGGTAATTTTAATAATCACTACTATCCATATTTGTAACTCATCTATTAAATCCATACACTTTTGTTTTGAACGAATTGCTTATTTCTTTGTTACTATCCTCATGTAATGATTGAATAGGCTATTTTCTTCATATTCCCATTCTAAATCAACAGTCTCCTGTTGATCTGGGATTATTTTATGTTTTATCCGGGAATCGAACCCTGGTGTCCTGCATCTATATAGAGTCCACATTTCTACCACTCATCCAAAAGGCAGTCCCCCCTTGTGTTCGGGAGATATTGCAACTTCTGAGCTTCAGAAAGGCAGCACTATAGGCTACTTGTCAACCAGTAGTCCTACCCAGCACCAGGTTCTACATGAAGAGTAGGGAGACCACCTCCAATACACAACAGATAGGCCTACAGCAGGATAGTTATATTGTATTAACATGGGCCTACAGATTGGTTAAAATCAGGTTTTATTCATTCAAATAAGTACCAGATTGCAGCTTTAACAACCCTGTTTCAGTCCAGTTCACATTTTTCTCCTCACATTTGACCACTGCAGGGTGCTGAGGGGAGAAAGGGAGCCAAGAAGCAAACGGAGAGGGAGAAGAAGAAGAAGATCTTGGCCGACCGCAGGAAAGCCCTCAACATTGATCATCTAAACGAGGAAAAACTCAAGTATGTCAGCAGTAAAACGTTACAGCTAACCACACCATGTGTGATGTGTCCACTGTCCAGTGGAGGGAAGTAAAGTTATTCAAGTACTGTAGGCCTACTGTACTCGGAAAAATATTTGAGATATTTTTTTAGTTACAAGTTATTTTGTAGACTTAGATTATTTAAAAAAGCACACACTAATGAAAGGTTTGAGTACATTTCTATATAATTTGACACACTTTGGACAATGAATTGCTTTGTTTGTTTTAGGGAAAAGGCCACTGAGATGTGGAACTATATGATGGACCTGGAGGCAGAGAAGTTTGACTTAACTGAGAAACTCAAGGGTCAGAAATATGATGTAAGACAGTCAAGAAGACATAACTCAAATGAAAATGATCACATTCAGTCATTACACACATCTGTGATACACCATGACCTCTGCAACAATATGCTATGCAAACAATGGCTTGCGTTAGAACCACATGAATGGAAGGACCACAATTTGTTCAGAACAAGAACATTGGTGGTCACCATTACTTCACTGTTCTCCTGTCCAGGTCTCTCCAGTGTCTCCTCAATGGCACATTTGTCTTATAGTTTTATGTTAAGTCTATATGGCGTCCACTTAGGAGACTATTTGTGTACCATTTCACATGTAGTGGTGAAGGGTGGGATGGCGGGCCTAATATAATTGAGCATCGACAGATTTTAACTAGAAACACTCATGGTTCACATCTGCTGCTGAGCAAAGCAAACAAATCTATGGGAACTGGACCGGAATAGGAAACGGATATGCCACCTTCTGGAAACGGCTGGGATAGTTATGCACACTTGCACAGGGGCCTATTGTATCAATAGACTTCAAGATTATTTTGTTACCGATCAGATCATTTGATGGACTTGAATGATTTAGTCATGCTTTTCTGCATCTTTACAGGTTAATCTGCTTCTTGCTCGTGTCAGGGACCACCAGAGGTAAGCACAACTAGGAGTACAAAAGTATTTTTGATCTAGATCAACATTGACAATTTGTTTATGAAAGCAGGCTAGTTACGACTTCCAACTCTATTTGCCTCCCTTGTTACTACTTCTAATCTCCATTAAGACCATGGCAAAGAATGAATCAGGTCATTAAGGATCCAATTTTATTTGAACATATTCTTCAAATGCAAAACAAAAGAAAAAAGAAAAGCAAAAACAATACTGTATCAAAGCAAAGAATAACCTTGACATTCTGCAAGGCTACTAATCAATGTGCAACCATGTCCACGCTCAACACACTCACGCTCAACACTTAATCCATTTGTACCATGTGTGAATGTTTGCATTGCAGTCTGCAAGGAGGACCAGACAGAAATGTGTGTGGGTGCAATACAATTCATAGTATAGTGACAGTCTGAAATTGTAGCAATACATCACACAAGGATGCCTTTTGGTTTATGGAGGATTTTCCCTTTCCAAAACATGGCCCAAAATAAATAAAACCCTGTTCCCTGGTGACAGCATTGACAAAACATCATAAAGTATTATACATACTCTCACCCAGGCCATTAGTCATTTTGACCCCCTCCCGCCCCAGGTGCTCCCCAGGAGTGTTGAGTGACTTCCATTGGTGCCAATAGCTGAACTATGCGTGGCTTGAATGTTGACCATTTCTGGTGCTCTTTACAGCGCAAAAGGCCGTGGCAAGGGCAAGATTACCCGGCGGTAAGGTAAAGATTACCCGGCGGTAAGGTAAAGATTACCCGGCGGTAAAGCAGATGCCGGACGGCAGCAGGGCAGACGATGACTCAGTCCGGGGATCAGCCCATGTCTCCTATGTGTGTTCATATATGCCGTTATGTAGCCCAACATTTCTGTAGTGTTGGGCTATGTGTCAAACATCAACGTATCAAAATAAATAAACCATTACAGATACTGTGTTGCCTTTATTAAAAGTTGCATTGATGTTATTTTGTCTTAAGTGCCTTACCCGGCTGAAATGTAGCTACTACTTGTGATGTACTACTCATAAAACACCAAGCGCAACAGCATCCAGAATTATTCAGCAAGTGCATTTTGAATAAGGTGGTAGGATGGGAGACCTGACAGTTACAGTAACTATATTGTGATATCATACAGAACAAGTACAGGACATGAAATCAAAATGACAACTGAAATTAATCTGTTTTAGCTTTGTTACACATCATGGAAGCTTGTACTGAAAATAAATTTAATCACCTTTAACTTGAGACAATAACCTTGAATGTGAAGGAAGAATGCACTGAAAACGGAACACTAACAGCATGTAAACTATATGGCAGGGTAGTTCATCTTACTCGTATGGTATAAACAACACAAATAACCTAATTAGGGTTGCATCGTTTAAGATATATCCTCAGCACACACGTTATGTTACGTCATATACTCTTAACAGGAAAATGAAAATTCATGAACACCAAAGTACTTAATCTAGTCGGTTTGTCTGTAAATCTACAATATGGACAAATAATCCTCCGCTGAACCCCACATGGTGAAGCTTAATGTACTTACTGTACTACTTACATACAAGATGTGTGCATGTGCTATGCAGATGGCGGAGGCTGGGATAGTGATATGTGCTGCCTTGTTGATGTACTTCCAAGTCCATATTGTACATATAACTACATTTCCGTAATACACACTTATTGATACCAGTGCATGTTGGGGGTTAGCGTCTCTGTGGACTGGGACGCTGGGAGACAGAGCAGGGTCCATGTAAGATCATCCTCACCATAAATGAGTTTCCCTGATCTCTGCTATCACCTGGCTGGCTTTCTGCAATGCCTGGGGACAGGTATGAAAATGAACAGAGTGAACACAAATATATCATAACGTTGTACATTCACTATAACCAAACACTCCATATTGATTTAAACACCAAGCTCATACTTGGAGCTAATTTGACTGCATACTGAATGTATTCTGAACCACTTTCAACCTGGTGTCCCCATTCTGGGCAGGTCATCATAGGTTACATTAAAAAGTAATAATTATTCTTTCATTTTTACGGTGTGGCTCAGAGGCTAGCATCTACAGTATGAGAGCTTCTGTGGTTGTGTGTGTATTTCTGTAGCTAATCTAGCAAACTGCTGGACTGATACAAGTCAAACGTTGTATGCACGCTGCCAGTAGACCACAGAAATGTGTCTAAAATTGACATTTTGAAAATTGAATTTACAAGCTCAAAACGCCTTACATTTTCACGAGGCACTTGCGTACAACAAAGTACATAATAGAGCTCAAGTGGTTAATTGTTACACTTGCCAGTAAACATGGTTACCTTGAGCAGTGGTTCCCAAACTATTTCATGGCAAGGATCCCCAAATTGACACTAATTAGCCCACAGACCTCTATTTGAAAATATATGCCAGGGAGCCCATAAGAGAAGATTTCTACGGCTCCAGCAGAGATTCTCAACCTGTTTAATTTCAAGGACCCCCAGTTTGACGTGTGTTAGTCTACAGATCCCCATTTCATGACATATCTATCTCTGGGACCCCCAATTTATATTGTAAAATCAATGTTAATTTAACATTGTAAATGGTAAATGGTGCATTTATATAGCGCCTTTATCCAAGGCGCTTTACATAGATTGTGCATTACATTCACCCATTCACACACCATTCATACACCGATTGCGGCGGAAGCCATGCAAGGTACCAACCAGCACATCGGGAGCAATTTGGGGTTCAGTGTCTTGCCCAAGGACACTTCGACATGTAGACAGGAGGAGCCGGGATTCGAACCGCCGACCCATGGATCATTGGACGACCTGCTCTACCTCTTGAGTCACAGTCGTGTACAAATGGAACCAAATGTACACCATTTGTACACTCTCAGAGTACATTTGGTTCCAATCTGGGGACCCCCTGGAACTCCCTCAAGGACCCCTGGGGGTCCCCGGACCCCACTGACCTTGAGCATGTCTGCGGCCTCATTGCGTCTCTGGGCCATGTCCTCAGACTCTGTGAGGAGGTCGTCCAGCAGGCCTGCCTTGTAGAGCTGACCCACTAGCTCACTCTGAAGGCAGTCCTTCACATGGTTGACCAGGAAGTGCATCACTGCCTTGGGGACGCTGGGAGTTCATGTGACAAGGGACCCAGGAGGAGGAGGATTACCAAGACAACAAATGGAGAAAAACATCATTATTTTTATTAAACACATTTAGACCTGAGGACGATTCTATAAAAGTTGTCTAAATCGTGATAGTTTTCTGAAAAACCTATGTTTCTATGCAAGTCGTTCTCAAACATTTTCACATAAAGGACCCCCAAAAATATATTTAATTGGCCACAGACCCCAATCTAAAAATATGCTGTTCCAGCGACAACCCCCCAGAAGAAAAGATTTGAGTTAAAAAAGTTAGCTCGGAAAGAATACCGGTATATATTCAAAGATGTGCACCACATTTTCACGATTTTTCTAAAATAGCAGACCTACAAGCTATGAGCTTGTAGATCTGCTATTTTTCAATAGCTAAAGTGTAACATAATGCTTAAAACACCAAAAGGGGTTCCCACCCAGAATGGGTTAATCTTTTTACCTAAATGTCAAAACACAGTTATAAGAACAAAGAATACAGGAAATATAAAGAAAATTTGCTTTCTATTAAGACAAATATTTTGGATTATGTCACTGTTCTGTTAAGGTTATGGTGACCCATACCAAAAACTCAACAGTAGTCAAACTCTAGCCTGGAAATCAGACAAATCTGCCACAGGAAAGGAGTCCATATTTGTCTGGCCATGCCAGACTAGATAAACTCCCTTTCACATTCACGAATTTGCTTATTGCTCCTTCATTTTGCACGTGAAAAAGGCATTACATCTAAGAAATCCAAAGTAATGGAGAAGAAAATAATGATTTTAATACTGATTTTAATATCAGTAAACATTATTTTAACCAATCCTCATGATACAGTATGTTACTATAATATAAGACATTCACAATGTCAAGTTATTTGAAACAGACGGCACAATAGATTGGACGCCTAGCTGCAATCATGCACTGCCATTCTTATTGTAGTTCCGACATCGCAATGAAACTTGACATGAGATTGTACGGATACATAAGGGGTAAAGATGTGTACCTATCCTGGATGTTTTTCCGTACGATGAGGAAGTAGGACTTAATGAGCCTCTCAATGACCTCGCAGTCTCTCTGCTCCCGAGCAGACAGCTTCCGGGAGACTGGCACAGGCTGGAAACACAACCATAAGCAATTCTAATTTATTAAAGACTGAAGAAATATGATGCAACAAAGTGTAAAACAAAACAGTAGAACAGTCATAAAATCCCTGTTTGGAGATGTACCAACTCTCTGTCAAGATCCTTGTTTATAAAGTAGCTTACTTCATTATTCATAATTATCGCTAGTATGGTATTAATGGCTCGTCCACACAACTATAACTATAAACGTATAACTTGTCCACACCGAAATTTTAACATCAGTGTCTGTGAATGCTCACATAATTAGCATTGTGGCTATAGTGCTTGGTGTGGACAGCCCTTAAACATGGTGTATACCTAGGCCTGGAGTACCCACCACATCTAGCAGGTTGACAGCATAGCCCCTGGCAGAGCCGGAGCCCCTGTCTACAGGCATACCATCCTCTCCCTTCTTCAGCATGCCCCTCCAGGTGCCGGTTCCCCCATCCACCTGTTCACTGAGGGAGCCGCTCTGGGAGCCTCCTGCCTGCAGGGAGGAACGGATGGAAGGCTGTCAGCCAGATACGGTATGGGACTTGCCATGCATTTGAGTGATACACTGGCACAAGGTGCACACACAGACAGGCAGTGACGTTAATAGGTTTCCGGGAGGGATTCATAAAATGAAAGACAAATGAGTAAGCAATCAAATAGACACAGGTCTTCTTTGATTGGAGAGATGTTATTTTCAACATGTTGCTTATTTATGCAGTCTTCATTCTTGGCTCCAATGTTGCTCTCGGACTTCATGTGGCCAGCATCTGATGTCAACTATAATATATCTAATTTAGACACATTTTGAGCCTGATCAGAGCCCTATTGACTGCCATTATAAAATTAAAATAACTCATGTGTGAAGTGAGGGGCTCTAATATATTAATTAAAGCCTAACTCATGTTGATTAGGTGATGTAAAACAAACGGTGCAAACAAACATTAAACACCATTAACAATAAAGAGACAATATGACGTAAATGACACATGACAACGTACATTTTCCCTTCATTGTCAATGTGTACAAAACATTGAACAAACATTAAACCTGTGTATAGGAGCGGCTAGCGCCCCTCAAAAATTAAATATTAAAGAAGTGCAAAAATAAATATGTTAAAAATAAGAATTAGTGTATTAATTTAGAGCTGATAGTTCCAGCGGTTTCAGAGGTCAACTCCAGACATACAAACACACAGACAGACCAACGTATAGATAAAAACAGTATGCAATGGACAGATACACAGCAAAATCTTCAGTGTTCATTTATCCATTTGTAATGTGTCCAATTGGTTACATTTGTACACGCAAGAGCTAATTTAACATTGAGGATTTGACAGTGTACCGTCCAACAAGGCCTTCATGAGAGACTATGGTTATAAAGGGGGATGTCGGGGGGACATTTCAGCGAACAAAACAAGGGTTCTAGTTAGGCTGGGGCAGCAAGACAAGTGTGTGTGGAGTGGGTAGATGTTGACCATGCCATCAGCAGGCAGTGAGGGCACACACCTTGGCGGCCTCCCCCTCAGGAGAAGGTGGTGCAGTGGGGGAGTGACCTGGGTCCTTAACAGACTAGAAAGAGAGAGAAAAGGAGGAAGAGAGGGGTGGAAGGAGAACTAAAGAGCTTGATATACTTTCTTGCGTGCATTGTCGTGCACCAAAAACACAAGCACACCACACCACCACACCACACCGGGTCACGCCGCCCGCTGCAAAGATCTGATATTTTCGGTGCGCAACTCTAGCACAAGTACAATTCCAGCTTAACAGGACCTAAAAGCAGAGGTAGGAACGTGTGCGTGTCTCATTTACAGTAGGCCAAGAAAGTGTCCCCATAAGTTTGCTAATTAGATCTTAATCTTAAATCTTGTTAGCTTGGAGAAAAGAACAGAAAAGAGGGGGGAAGAACAGGGGAGGAGAGGAGAAATCCTGACAGTACCTTATCTCTGGGGACAGCAGACGGCATGTCTCTCATTCTGTTGCGTCGCTGCTCCTGTGAAAAACGAGTGCAATGCTGTTATTCACTGGCCAACAGCAGAGTTGTTCTACGTTGCCCCTTAGTGAATACGTGGAATGAGGTTCAATTCTTACTTCTATGTTATTGTTCATGACACCACAGGCGTCAGCGAAATCTGGATGCTTGGTGTTGATATAGGCAAGCTCAATTGCTACCAGATTATGAACCTGAAAAATAAATAAGAAAGACAAGATACAATCAATTTGAGCCCAGAAAGCATCAATTAAAAATACCCAGGCATCTTGAGGGTAAACAAACAAAACTGACCATGTCATTGGTGACTGGTAGTCTTTTCCTTAGCAGGGACGTGACCACTTCTACAATAGCATCGTGGAGCTTCGGAAACCTCAGCAACTCCTGCAGGGATGGACAAGAATAAAAAATAAAGTGTATAGTGCACTGTAAAAACATTTATTCCACCTGTTGTATGCAGTATAACACCAAATGAAATCAAAGCAACATTTTCCTTCATTCTTAATGGTAGGCCCAGCACTAAATGTGCTGAACAAGTTATATATTTGGGTCCCATGTGCAGGAATAACTAGTATGTGATGATGACGTTGTGTAGCGCCAGTGTTGCCAATTTTATGCACAGCAAAGGCCAATAGGGCAAAGCAGCTCTGTTCATTTGTGACCGCTGACTAGTATGTTAGTAGCCTGGCCCCAGCCCTGAATTGCTAGCCACGGCCATTAAGAAAATATGTTCTGGCGATTCAGGTCTGGTGACTCTCCCTACAACCGTGTCAGTCTCAGTCGAAAATCTGTTCACTGCAGCCGATTGCATTGGCCATCAGCCCCCTCACTCAACAGCGTCAGACAACAAACATGGCTGCCCCCACTGCTGTGACTGAGTGACTCACGACCGTATCAATCTGGCTATTAAATCGACGTATGATAAATAGTTTATTTACAGAAACGACAGGTTTATAGAGCCCAGGATCACATTAGATGATTGACACAGGGGTGAAAAAATGGGTTACAAAATCGTGGGATAAGAAATATATTTAAAAAAAAAAGAAACGACAGGTTTTATAAACATCATCATCCAGATCACAGATTGGACCCAACTTATGACTGAAACTGCATCTTTTGAATACTCAATAGCCAGGAGGAATAACGTGAAAGGGAAGTTCCATGAGATATGGGACTACTTTTATTTATATATCAAAGGATTGCTGTAGTAACATTTTGTACATTACATAATCACGAATGTCAACAACAGAGTGTGGAGGGGTGTTGTCCAGGGGTTTTTCTTTTTTTTGACTGCTAGTTGTGTTTTGTTTGTTTTTTCTTGTCTTTTTCTTTTGTGTAAGTCATGTGCATTTTGTATGCTTTATGGAAAAATCATTAAAAAACTTTGATGACAAAAGAACATCATCATCCGACACATTTTACTGCTTTCGTTTACATGCTAGTAGCGCTCGTTGGCTGTGTTCGTTTGGTTAGCAAACTGGTTAGCCATAGCCACATGATTGTCAATGTCATCTGCTTTCCTACTATTCTGATTGTTTGGTATGAATAATGAGGCAGAAAAACAGCCAAAACAATACACACATCTACAACCCAATAGGCTGGGTGCCAGATCAAAAACAGGATAGTTCAAGAATAGAAAATTCTGCTCCCAGATATATCTTTTACTTCAAGTGGTAACGAGCTTCAGCTCGAAACGTTCCCACTACTATATTGAGGAATTCCATGTACAAATGTGTCTCTTCAATAAATGATTGAAAAAAAATTGATCATATGGTCTTTGATCTTACATTGAGCGACAAGATATTCCTCCCGTTTCTGGCAACATTGGAACATATTTGTATATTTTGGATTAATGCGTGTCAACAAATTTAAATGAATCTCACTATGAGGTTTATCTGGGCCATAATAAATTCATACCTTCATATTTTATGATACACATTTGTGCTGTCTCTATGGTAACCAAACTGAGCAAAAAGGTATATGTTGACCATTTATTAAATGGCAACCACCAATGTTATGTTAGATACAACATAATCATCCACCTATGGTCCTATGCCGTCTACATGCAGACACTAACCTGCTCTGCTATATCGCTCTAAACTTTACGTTGCATTTCCATGAGAACCGATTGCAGTTGGTCATGCTAACCAATCTTATTATACAACCTTTTATTTTTCTGCAACAGCCTGAGAAGATCTTCTGAGACACGTTTTTTTCCTTTTGAGATCACTTAAAAAAAGCTTAACATGGAAGTCAAACCTTTCAGAGAACATTGTGTTCATGATGAGTGTCTAAAAAATGTCTAACTTTGACCTATGTGCTTTAGCGTGCGTGTGTGTGCACGCGCATCCTACCTGCGTGCTGTAGTTGCTGCAGTGTTGAATAATTCTCTGCATCTCCTCGTGCACCAGCTCCACACAACGCAGACTGGGTTCTTCTAATCGTTTCACTTGCCTCTTCACCAGCAACTCAAATGACACTTCAGGCACAAATAAAGCAGGCCTTGGACCCTAGTGCACACAAACCCACAACTATCTTTGACTCAAGTGCAGAAGACAGTGAACCAGTGAAACTATAAACTGTCGTACATTTTCACTAATGCAAATCTAAATATCTAATGTAATCTAAAACATGGCTTCCCTAACTTTTCCATACAAAGGACCCCCAAATAGTCTGGATAAATGGAAATGTCGTCCACCTCTCACAAAAATAAAAATAAAATAAAAAGGTGAAAATAGCCCATCTACAAGCACACAATGCACAACTTGTGGACCTGCTATTTTAGCCATTATTGAACATTTTTGACAATACTGACAGACATGCACAAAATGGAGTTGTCATTTTGAAAGTGAGTAAACTTGCACAATAATAATCTGCACTGAATTTTATATTTAGATTTTTTTAGTTTGTTTCAGTTTCTTCTCTTTTCCATTGCGACACTAACTCACCGTTGCGTTTCGTATCGCTGTGAGCACATCTATAGTTGTCAGACCACCCAGCGGATCTACGGATTCCAGCGTGCGTCCAAATGTTTCATGGAAGATATAACAGATTCTTGCTCCACCACATCTAAAAAGAAGACAAGAATTCACAAGGGGCCATTCAAGGAGTCAGAACTTGTCAGTGGTTGACAGTTGACACTTCCTGAGACAATGAATCATTTTAAACACTATCTATTTTTACAAAGAAATAGCAGATCTACAAGCTCACAGTGTCACTGCTTGCTTGTACAATGTACAATGTTTGACTTTTAAATAATTTTGCCTTTAAAAAACCCCCCAAATCTTCTATTCTGGGGGTCCCTGGCACAGAATATTTTCAGATGGGACCAGACGGGTGAAAATATTCTGCGGAATACATTTGCCATGAAGACGTTTGAGAACCACTGCACTAGCTCCCCTCAGTGGTCTATAAAGGTGCTTGCATGCAGTCATCAGGGTTGCGTAACTCACAGTTCAGCTGTCTCGATGTACTTGGCTGTGCCCTCTATCGTGTGGCAGTACTCTGCGGCAAACTTAGTGATGAGTTGCAGCAAGGTGGAACTCTTGTCCTCTACAGGTTCACCGTAGCTGCCCAGTAGGGACTGGTACTGGGCAGCCAGCACGTTGATCCGAGTCTTCAGCTCAGGAAGACAATCTCTAATGTGGTGCATGAGTAACCTGCCGCGAGGAAAGAAACAAGATTTAGCTTTTAATCGCCTATAGATACTGTGAAAATAGATGTATATTGATCCCAAGGGATATTCAGTTGTCATAGCAGCACAACAGTAAGGATTACACAAAGTTACAGACAAGGGAAGAGAATAATTACAGAATATGTAACAATACTAGACTAGTAAAGATTGGGTAACAGTATAAAAATGCTTTAACATCCAACATGGCCTAGTCAGGGGTGTATAGTGGATATGTATTGTGTGCTTCATCACCAAAAAAACAAAATGGCACATAGACGTAAAACCCTAGTGACTGACCTGACCACCTGCATTTTGACTGACTGACATAAATGTGGATCAATATGTACATATTGTATTGTCATGTATAGGCAAGTAGTTAGATACTTAGAATAAATATAAATATAGGCATAGGTCAATGTAAAATCTATCACCCGTAGTACAGTATGTGCATATAGAAAGTATATTATATGTTCACTGATTTATTTATCCATCCATCCATAGTTCTGAGTGAGAGAACTGAAAGATGGAAGAGTTATAATTATATCGTTCACCGTACCTGTTCAATGTTCTGGCCAGATATTTGGTTCCATTTCTGTTTGCAAGGGAGGGGTACTTCTTCTGTAGGAAGGCATATTCATCACGAATGGAATCTGTCACCGACTTCTTATTGTTGATGTCTAGCTGACTCCTAGGAGGTGGGTATCAACAGAACAAATATAGCCGAGTCATCCCCGACAGTGAACAAATAAAAACAGTCCAAACTAGCATAATTTTGAATCTCATAAAAATATAGAAGATAGAATAGCAATAGTAGTAATTAGAGGTCTTCGTAAGTAAGGAAGTAGGCGCTACTACTTACAAACAACAACAAAATAAGTCAGGGCAGTTATATCATATATGTTGTTGATATTGGCTCCGGTTCAGGTTTTATTTATTCGCACATAAAAAAAGGTTAAAAACAGAAAAAAGTAAATCATAATACCAATAATAATAACAATTGTGTCCCTTTTAGTTGTATGCATATATGGAATTTATCCTGTATGTCTAACTATTAGGAGCAGTGAATGCCATTAGATCGATACGACAGGGTTTCATACCTGTTGACAACACCGATGAGACCCAGTTTGACAGGAATAACTCTGCCCATCAGTACGTCCATGGCATCAGTGCCAGCGTCCATCAAATCAAGCTTAGTCACCACTGCTAATGTCCTCCTTCCTAAACATGATACAAATTCAAAATTCAAAAAGACAGGAAGAACAGACCTAAATGAAACTAAAGCAACGGAAAATAGAAGGGGGGGGGGGGGATGTTTACCATCGGGGTCAACCTCGCGCGCGACCTTGAGTGCCTCAGAGGTGGCCATGTCTGTGTTTGCAGCAGTCACAGCCAGGATAATACTGTTGGGGTTGGAGATGTACTTCAGGATCAGATCTCTGATCTGGAGCTCAATATCTTTGGGTTGGTCTCCCACTGGAACCTGTTTGGACGGACACACACGCACGCAAGTTACACAGTTAGCTCTTAGTCACCCAAATTCTATGTAAGTTACTGGTCTTGACGAACATCTGCTCTTTGCATTACCTTTGTAATCCCAGGCAGATCCACCAACGTCAGGTTGACTACATGTGGTGAGAAGATCTTCAGGTGAATGGGCTCATCACTGATCCCCTACAACAGAAAATGATTACATCTCTGTCGTCATCTGATTTGTGTTGTCTCGCTATGTGGGAAATTAGCATACCTTGTTATTTCCAGATACTCGTTCGGTTTCTGCTTCAATTTCTTGCCTGATCTCATCAAACTCTGTGTATATCTGAGGGGGGAAAAATACAATTTGTGCTATTTTGGAAAATTACTCACAATTTGGAAATATTTTGCAATTGTCACCTATAATAACATGCCCAAAACAGGACGACTGGTTAAAAGTGGATAATTGGATAAAGTCAATACTCAAACATTGCCAAGTGTAATCAATGAGACAAAATCACAGAGTCATTTTCTGAAAGGTCCTGCAAACAGTATCATACATCATCATGGGACCGTACCAACACATAAAAGGTATTCTTTGTTCAGAATCTCATTAACTACTGTATTTGGGACACTGAAGCAGAGAAAAGCCATGATCCCCTCGTGAGGACATTAGCCCTAGAGAAAATCCAGTTATATTTTTAGCTACTGCAGTGCACTTGATTTGATAACAGATTGTACAAGTTCCTGTTGATTCACGTACTCCAGAAAACCACAATCGTGCCTCTGGCAACTATTCCACGGCCGCCAATGAATCAATACAATTTTATACAGGGAGCATGTTTCATTATCTGAGCTGGGTTATCAAATATTCAGAGGTTTCTATTCATAGACGTGGTCAATAACCTACCTTATTTTTAGTGTGTAGAAATTTGCCCCATTCCTCTCCATCGATGCCTGTAAAAAAAAAAGAAGAAAAAGGGAAAGGAATCAGGAATCTTTCATCCTGAGAAGGTGCCAGTTCCTGCTTGTTTGACATCATGTAGCTTTGAGATCAGATGTGACTGATTATAACTGTCATCATGTTATATGTCTCAGGGGATGGTGCTGTATGTTTCCTTGTCACTTCAGCTGGGATGGGAATGTGCGCTTTAGGCCAGAAAGCAATCCACAGCCAAGAGCCAAGGATATGAATAAACAACAAAGCTTTATATATAGCCCAACACGTGGAAAATAGCGACAACTGTGGAGCCGAGTTACACAATTAAGGACACAAAAACAAAGGGGTGGAGTCTGTTAGTCAGTTAGTTCAAAGTGGAGTTTGTTTAAGCAAATTGGAATCACAGTGAAGTGCTAAATTATCATGACTTTCAAAACTGAATACAATTTGATTGATTTGATTGATTGAGTTAAATTGTTCAACTACCTTTGAATTAAACAGAGACCAGCCATAATGGGGATGGTGCACGATGAGCTGAATTATGCTAAGCCACAACACTGGGTAGCTTAATTAAGGCAACACAAATAAGTGACAAAATGGGCATAAGAAAGGGAAGATGCTAAATGTAGACAAAAGAAGGCAAGGAAAAGGAGACCTCTGTAAAGGTGTCCATTTTTCCTGGAATTGGAGTCTGTTGGTTCAGGAGAGATGAAAGGAGAATGGTGTTAACTTGGCTAAACTGCAGCTCTGGCACAGCAAACTGCAGCAATGCAGTCCTTTGTAAACAAGTACCGGTAGCCATTCCCAGAACACAGATAGAAACAAAATCCACAACTAGTGAAACCTTTTAAAAGGTTTCCATCTGCTGGGTACGTCACCTCTCTCCTGTACTATACACTACAGTAGATATTGCTGACCTCAATATCTGCTGTGCTGACGTAACTCATTGCAGACGGACTGCTATATCATGCTCTGTGACTGCATTCACCTATTTCAATATGCCCAAAGCAACACATTTTGGCCCAGTTCTATATGGACAAAATCAAATATCATGGTATTTTTGACCAAAACCCTTGATATCGATATTGTGGTTGTGACCATAAATGCATTTATGATTATATCAAATTACTTTCAAACAAATAAATTTTTAAGGAGTCGACCGACAAGCTTAAAAAGTGTCGCATAATGATGATTTTTTTTAGTAAAATAAGTGATAAAACCAGGAAAAGACAACGCTATTATAATTTCCAAAATTCCAGACGATATCTAGTGTCATATCACAATATCAATATATTGTCAGGCTAGTTTAGCCTGCACCAAAACCCTGCTAAAAAAAAACTGAATATCCATAAAATGCTAGAATCAAACCAAACAGGCCAAGCCAAATTAATTAAGACCAAGCTTATTATACACTTATCTGGAAACAAACAGTATGGTACTGTACATTGATTTCAGGACTCCCAAGGAACTTTCAGTATTTTACCAGCCAAATAGGGATTTTTGTCTGCCAGCGTTTCTGACCAGTGACAGCTATGACAGGGATCTTACAAACAGAAATCAGCCAGCAATAGGCGGAAACTGTAGAGGCGAAGACTTGTTGTCATTACCATTCTCTTCGCTGGTTTTCCTGCGGTCCTCTGGGTCTATGTGTACCAGCTGAAGGATAAGAGGCCTTCGGGTGACAACGCCACAACCGCGTGGTAGGAGGTCTTTGCCAACCAGGCTCTCTAGCACAGAACTCTTCCCACTGCTCTGTAAACACAAAAACTAATGGTTACAAACTTACTAGCAAAATATGAAAGCTACAGTATGTAGGCCTATGACTCATTCAGTAATGTCTATAGTACATAGCATGGGACACTCCTTCCATGGGTGTTCTTTTAAAGTTGGGTTTCACAATTGGGAAGTAAGTAGTAACACCCATGTCCCCCTGAGAACTGGTATGGCAAAAGTTTGCACATAGCCTGGTAGGATTTCCATTTAATCGACTGGTAATTAACATAAGGCTTGTTTGCCTGCATATTAAGTTGTTGTAGTGTGTATTTAGCTGGTGTAGTAGATTGTCACTGTGGCACGCAACTATAAGAGTTGGGAGCGAGCTCCTGACAATGACCCATGCAGAGACATGGGGCATATGATCACTGGCTGGCCTATGTCACTCTAACAACCGCAGGTGTCTGTCAAAACGTGTAAAATGCAGAGATGTTGACCTGTAAATGTGGACAGTACTGCTTAATTTATGTATATGTTTACTAAATGAATTAAGCAAGTTGCAACACAGGTCGCATAAACTGCATGAGAAAGGAACTAGACAGGTTCCCACTGCCCTGTCTGCGTGTGGTGTGAATGGAAAACAATGAAGTCAACACAAATGTTTGGTTTCTGAATAGCCATCATAATTTTCTAGAAAGAAGCGACTGCTGTTGGGACATGACAGACAGTTAAGTTTGTGTATGAAATACACATTATCAACCTTGATACAAGACTGAGTCTTGATCCAAGTTTAACAAACGATGAGATATATCTCTAACAAGGTAGCAAATTGCTGTAGGTTTCATTTTGAGGAAATTAATATCAGTTAATGTCGTTAACTGACACGTGATTGTCTCTGTCATTTAGGCCAAGCTATTGTACAGTCAATACGGTTGTTGGATGTTTGTAGAATACGTATCAACATTAAATGGTTACGTCTAAAAGCTGAAATATGATAATTTAAGTCAATGAGCTGAGCAAGCAGCACTGCAGCAGGTTAGCGCCAGTTAGCTTGCTATCTTCTACCACTACGATTCCTACCTGGGTTCCAACAACAGCTATTTGCGGTAGCTGGATGATATCCGCACCGACTGTGTTGAATACATCTTGTAGTTTGTTTATGACGGGTATAAGGGCTTCCATAGCTGTTATTAAAATAGGTACCCGTCAAAACGGACTACCACAAACTACCCAGATAAGCACCGCGCCGCGGGTACAAAGTCATTCAATGTCCCCTCCTAGCGTTTCTCAAAACCCTACCAAGCCAACAACTGCGCACAAAATAAATCACAGTTGCATTGTGGGAGTACGAGTTCAACTATAACCAAAGGTTCATCCAGCCTGGCTCGTCCATTCACTATTCACTATGTATCAAATAAAATAATTAATTTCACAGTCACACATACTCACAAAGTAAAGTGAAGTAGTCCGTATAGTAATCCACATAACATATTTTAGTAATATGACCTTATGTATTTACAATTAGTTATTAATACTAATCTATTCTACACTACATATCACATAGTGCTGCACAATTAATCTAAATTAAAAAATCGACATCTAGATTACCTATGCAATCTCATTTTGTGAAGAATCCTGCAGCACTAGTTGGCTGTCTTTTTTAAATAGATATTTTCATGGAAAAAAGGAGAATCGTGTGAGAATCGTAATCTCAATTATTGTGGAGAAAAGTCGAGATTCACATTTGAGCAAGAATCGTGCAGCACTATCACATTATACCTCGATTTAAACATACTTTACCTACATCATCTCACCGAATAAGTTACTTGATCTATCTCAACCACCAACTAATATGGTTGCTCACTCAGTCCCCGGAGTTGACTGCTGACCCCCATCTGAAAATATGTTGTGAGCGCTATGAGCTTGTAGATCTGCTATTTTTCAACAGCAAAAGTACAACATAATGCTTAAAACACCAAAAGGGTTTCCTGCCCAAAATTCGTTTTAACTGCAAAGTTAAAGAGAGCAAAACTAAATAAAACGAAATATTATTTTAAAGACAGAGTATTTGCCAGTAGCCTATTTGTTAGGCACAATGATCAGCTATCAGCCACATGAAAGACAAGGCGGTGTTGACAGATATGGGTGTAACAATACCAATATCCCAACTCCCCAAGTCAAGTGACAACCTACACTACAGACTCCCTCACTGTCATAAGAGTCACTCTGGGCTTAGCGGTCCAGGCACCTAGAACCTAAACCTCTTAAGAGTTAAGGATGACACAATTATTTTGCAGTAATGACTCGCTGAACATTATCCTTAAATCATCCACACAACCATCAACTGTACAAATAAAGACAGAACTTTAAATATTGCACAACAAATCTATAGAACTTGCAACTATAACTGATGAGGTCAATTATATTATGAAAATGCCACTGAGCCGTATGCTCACAGTTCAAGTGGGTGGTACTATAGTCCACTTTTAATTTGGTTACACATTAGATCGTTTGTGTTCTGTTGGACTTCTGTTCATGATGACTTGAGTACAAAAGGACCCCAATGGAAACAAGTGCAGATATTAAAATAGGGTGCATGTTGCATCCCAAAACGCAGTTTATAGTTAAGGGACGCAATGAAACAACGATGGATGCAGAGGGTTTTTTATTCTAGTATTCACAATCTCAACAAAGCACAATATTCAGTGTTCATTTCAATGTAACACTGAATGGAACCTTGCAGATCAGTTTACTCACTCTCAGTGTTAAATTAACAGAGGATTTGACTGTCAACAAGTAGTGGATTTTAAACATCGTCTACCACGGGTGTGGTGGTCCTCTATATTTGGGCGGTCACACGATTGGTTTTCAAAGCAGTGGGCGTAGGTTTGTTAATATACCTTGCATTTAGAAGTTCCCACCAGATGCAGTAGGCAGAGATCTACAGTATGACGGTCATGCAACGACCCTGTTGTTGATACCCTGGATGGGGAAGGACCCTTGAGGATTTCACACCTTCACAAATCTCAGATTGAAATGTGTTTGTCACCTGCACAACTGTGTCCGACTGTCCGTGTATTCCCTACTACAGTACACAGGCCAACATGCAATATATCCGTTCACAGCACTGGGCTTTTTACATGGGAAGCGACTGACGTGCATAGCAATTCATTTTCAATGAGGCGATCGGACATCAGGACTGTGGGTATTCTGACAGGCGGAGCACACTCCTGTGAAACTGTTGTGTTTGTGCTCGTTCCATACACCTGCCCTTTGCCCACCCACGACAAGAGCTGGATGGTGGTCAACCTTTTCCCACACGACACGCAGGACAGTGATTTGACACAGATGAAGCAGGCTGCTTCATCTTCATCTGATTGCCTGCTGTTTACTTGTGGAGTGATTGTGTCTGTGCTCACAACCACTGATCGAAGTGAGAACGCAGGCGTAGTGATGCTCTATAAGTAAGCTCTGTAAAGTCCTTACGAGTGAAACGGAAAAATCCTAAATTTAACTCAGAAGAGTGTACAAATGGAAGTACCATATGTTCCATTAGTGCACGCTTCAGAATGCATTTACATTTTATCGTGTAAGCATTGGCTGCTACAAACATGTACCAAGAAAGACAGAACTAAAGGTGATCACAACATCAAGACAATAGACATGTTGGTACTTATATGTACTAATACTTTCAGCTTTCTGAGAAAATATATAACAATCCACTTACAAGGAAGAACTTGAACTGATAAATTATGCAAAGAACATAATTCAGACAACAAAGCATAGCTTATTTGTGTATAGACAATGCACATTAAAACATGAGACATTAATTAATAAACACTGATGATAGTGCTGTCAAACAAGTATATGAAACTATCTATGGAAATAAAGTTGAAAATGAATACATTTAATAGTAGCTGGGGGCGGGTCCTTGGCCTGAAGACCCCTGCTGTAGTTGCATTTCCTTGTACAGAGTACTATTGACGAATAACAGTTTAAGTCCAAATTTTATTCTGACCCCTTATCCATCATTTAGGATAATTAGTGTGGACTTAAACTGTTATTCGTCTATAGTACTCTACAGTTATCAATCATTTAGCTGGGGACGCCATGTTGAGAACCACTGGCCCAAGCCAAGGCATTTTCAAGTCTTAAATCCTTTTATAATTGATCCGATCAGGAGCCAGTGCAGTCTGTGTATGTAGTCACCATATTTCCTCTGCGTTGCGTCACAGTTCTACAGTGCTGTTTTGACGAGCCTTGAAACCTATCATCCGCGTGCTTGTTGTGTCTTTCAAACGTAAACATTTCCTCCATGTCAGCAAACATGTCATCAAAGATTCCGGCCTCAAACCCTCCTGGGAACCTCTTCTTATGTTTACTGTGTGCCTCCTGATGAGACTTAGAATGTTCATCAAAATGTCTTCTGTGACGGGCATGCCTGTTCAAACTGGAAATGTCAAAGTCTTTGAGCATGTCAAAGTTGAATGGTTGGTGGACGTTGTGCCTATATCCACTTTGGGTCTCCCCATTGAAGTGTGTCCGGTATCCAGAATGGTCATAATCTCTTCTTTTGTCCTCATCTGATAAGGTTTCATATGCTTCACACACACACACACACACACACACACACACACACACACACACACACACACACACACACACACACACACACACACACACACACACACACACACACACACACACACACACACACACACACACACACACACACACACACACACACACACACACACACACACACACACACACACACACACACACACACACACACACACACACACACACACACACACACACACACACACACAAATATTATTAATAGCTACAGTAACTGCACATGCAATCATCAGTGTCTTTTTGTATGTAAAGAAACCCACAAGCTCTGCATTTTACAGTAATTTAGGCATATAAATGAACTGCATTCAACGTAGACTGCAAAGAAAACAATGAATTAAGTGCTACAAACTATCAGTAAACATAAAACCTATCTTACCTTCAGCAATTATCCTGAACTTCAGTTCAGCATCGGGGCTCTTGTTCTTGTCTGGGTGATACTTCATTGCAAGCTTGTGGAAAGCCTTCTTCATCTGACGCTGAGTAGCATCTTTAGGAACTCCCAGTATGTCGTAGTAGTCCTTCTTGGCGAGGATCAGTTCTGTTATCATTAAGATTGCCAATGCAACCGTTATGGCAGACTGTGCATTTGCCATAGTTCTGATTGATGACCTCCTGCATTTAAAAGAAAGTGACAAAATAGAAAAGGTTACAGGAAGGTTATGGGAAACCGTGCCAACAACTGTATTGATTGATTGATTGAAATATTTATTAACAGTTTGCAGAATTACAGTACATTTCAAGCACAACTCAATACAAAGACTGTTAACTGTGAGTGGACGACCCAATAAAGCATTACACTTGTTTACAAGAGGGTCCACCTTGTTCAAATCATCAAAACATTTATAGACGTACAAATTGACACTTCTATATAGTCAAAAAGAACAGACAGGAATTCATCATAAAGGAGGTAAAAAAGGGAAAAGAAACATATACAGTTTCGAATTGCCGCCGCCCATAGATGCCCTTTGAGAGCGGTTTTGAAGGAGTCAAGGGATTTGCATGTCTTAATGACTGTTGGTAGGGCGTTCCACATTTTGGTGGCATAGGAGCGAAAATAATTTAGTCCCTTGTTTGTGCCGAATCTTGGTGCACATGGTTTGTTGCACTCCCTCTGGTGTTGTGGGTGTGGACTTCGTTAACATTAAGGAAGTATTTAGACAGGTACATGGGTATCTTGGTGCCAGTTGGTGGTGTATCGAATCTTGTGGACCAGACCCATTGCAAGATGCTGTACTCTGTCATCAACCCTAAGCCATTCCAGCCTGTCAAAGTGGGCAGGCGTGAGGTGGGTTCGGGGGGTGAGGCCAAGTAGGAGCTTGACCAGTTTGTTTTGGGAAGTCTGGAGCCTTGTTTTAAGGGCCTTTGAGGTGCTGTGGTACCAAGAGGTGCATGCATAGTCAAAGAAACCTTGTACGAGGGCTTCTGTTAGGGTCTTCAGTTCTTTCTCGCCCGCCTAGTGGTGAAAAATAAAACTTCTGGGAACTCAGATTAGGGTCTTCAAGGTGTTTTTGTTGACCAGTGAGGAGATCCTGTAAAGGAATCTTGTTCTTTGGTTGACTTTTTTGATTACGTTGGTGGTCATTTTATCACCGGAAAGATTAGTCTCCAGGATGGAACCTAGGTAGGTAATTTCATCTTTTCGTGTGATAATAGTCACCCACTCTAACCAAGAAGTCATCTGCCTTGCTGAGATTACTATTTGATCCAAAGAGAATGGATTCAGTTTTTCCCCAGGTGTAAAGATAGTTTGTTATCAGCGAGCCAGGTGCAGATTCTACCGAGTTCAGAGCTGAGGGCCTTTTCAACCTGCAGTTTGTTCCTGTCTGAGACTAGCAGTGCTCAGTCATCTGCGAACAGGAACAAATTGCAGTCATACATACAGTATATTAGGAACAGTAAAGGCCCTAGTATGCTTTCTTGTGGAACGCCACAGCCAAATGACAATATATGGCTCTGGATACAGGATAGGTGCCACATGGGCACTAGGGAGTCACGACATCTGGGTACCTTGATGGCTATTTGTCCAATATGTAAAAATATACTGTATACGGTATATATATTTGAAAAATGGTATACATGATGTGAACATGCACATACGGTAGCCTACATCATTAGCAGATTTAATAATTTTATCCTTAAACATGTTTTAACTTAAACGGCCAAAATATTCTGTATGGCAATAGCACAAACTTTGGCATGCTACTAGTCCTACATACTTACGCCTAGCAACCCCATTCTAGCCTACTTAGGTTCATCTTATGGTGGACATGTTTGCCTGAAAAGGAATCTTTGAAATGTTTCATAGTTTTAGAAATATAGTGCTTTCAAATTTGAGAAATGTCAAAAAAGCACTTTCACCTAGAAACTCCATTCACACTTTATTATTCAGCTATTATCCAGACACATGCTGGAACTTTTTACTTTTAAATTTTTTGTAGTTTATGAGTTATTTAACTTAAACGACCAATGCATTCTCTATGATTGGAGGGTTAAAAACAAACGTAAACAAAGCGTTCATTTTCACTCACCCTTTACTTTTCGGAGACGGAGAGTCCGAGACGTCAGGTTGGCTATTTTATTAAATGTTTGCCTATAACTACAGGAACATTTAAAATTACATGTTGTTTAGATTTGAAATATTATGCAAGAGAATGGCCAAGAAGAGCCCAGCCTTGCCATCTTCTTCTCTTGACTCCTTTTCCCTTTCAGACTTCTTCCTCTCTCCTTTATTGGTGGATTGGTGGTAGATACCGCCACCTGCCGTACCGGAGTAATGGATGAGTGCCATATTGAGGTATACTGTAGCTATCTATCATGCAACGACGTCGAGTCTGTGGGGGCTATGGCCTATGGGGCTGTAGCCCCCATGAAGAATTAAATAGCCCCTTTTAGCCCCCATGAAGATTTTCGTGGACATTTTATATTAACATTACAGATTTTCTGGGAATTATTGACCCTCTGTGACTGTCGCAAAATTCCGAAAATGTGAACCTCTCCGCCGGCTGTTCAGAGGTGTTAAAAGTACTCAAATGCTAATCAGGTTTCTTTAGTTTTCACCTAGCCAGGTATTATATGCCTACAGTACAGTGCCCATAGGCGGCGGGTGTGTAAGGCTAGGGAAGGCTTAGCCTTCCCAAAAAATATGCTGGGTATTTTTTTAAATATATATAATATATGTGCGCAGCATTATATAGAAGGCTATTGTGTGTGTGTTGTTGCTCCCTGGTGATCGGGTAGGTAGGCTATACAGCAACTGGCCTAATCAGCATATGATTGGCTACTATTGGTATGTCTCTAAACCTCGTCCACTTCCAGTCGCTTTGTAGCAAACAGTAGCGCGCGCTGGTTTGTTTTGGGAAACAGCAAAACGCAAAATGTATTTTCCAAGGCAAAGATAAAGTAATTCAGAAGAAGAAGCTGTGACTCGGCTGTCAGAACTCAGCACCACCACCAGTGCCCGCACAGTTCACACCACTGCAGCAACACTGACACGTTCAGCGGAGTGACTGCTGTCTCTGTGCCGTCTGTGAAGAGCCATAAATGCAATAATTTATTAACAAGAAAATAATGAATATTTACAGATATATGACATGTTAAAGAAATCTGTCGGTGAGCACTTATAACATAGTTGAAACAACAATAATGAGACAGACACAATTCAGAGTTTCAGAGTATTGGAATAGAATGTATTCGAATACGGAGACAGCAGTGACGCGTTACAATGGAACACCGTACTGACTCAACACATCTCAGTCAGGCTTCAGCTTAAATACATTATTACCCCCCCCCCCCCCCAGGGGTGGGTCTTGTATACATGACATCAGAAGACCCCTTCAGAACCACACATGTCACAGGTCACAGACAACAGCTTCTCATGGCTTGGTTTATGATGTCCTTAAATGTACATGTAGCATTCCACATTTCCTTGACATTTCCCCCATTTAAGAACTCAAAACCAATATCACAACTCTCCGGACGTAGAAGTAAGCGAAACGACCCTGAAATCACATATCAGGTAAAAAAATTCCTACAAGGCTCTCTTTAAGTCTATCAGAGCAACCGCCCTCAGGCCTACGTTACACAGCGTCACCACAGTTTTATAACAACAAACAAGGCGAAGCCGTCCGCTCAGAACTGTCCACCTGCACACTTGACAGTGTGCTGCAGGCGTCACGTGGTTAAAACTGCACAGAGCAATCCAAACCGGCAGTCTTGTAGCTCCTGCACAGGGCTCAAGCACAAAGCACTAGGCTACTGCGCATCTCATCCACGAGCTCAACTTGCAGATTGGCCATCTTGACAGAACAGCTTTCCAAAGACCAGAAATTGTCACCGCACAGGTGACGCATCATTCTTCCGAAGCACATGATTGCAGAATTCAGAGTCCAGAGTGCCAACAGCACTTATATCCCTCATTTAGGAAACCAGCGTGGAGACATTCACGGATAGCAGACTAGCCACGCATCATTATCATATATCTGAAAAATAAAGGAAACCAGTGTTATACACAAAGAAAATACATATCAATAACCTAACTTAAACTAAACGGAGCATAAGCGTACAGGGCATTCTCAAATGTCAAGGAAATGTGGAACGCTTGTACATTTAAGGACGTCATAAACCAAGCCATGAGAAGCTGTTTTCTGTGACATGTGTGGTCTGGAGGTCTCTGATGTTATGTGTACAAGACCCACCCACCCCTGGGGTGGGGGGGTAATAATGTATTTAAGCTGAAGCCTGACTGAGATGTGGGGAGTCAGTACGGACAGCATCATGCATAAATTACAATCAACATGAAACATATTACTTTTATTACATTTTTTTGACTATGGCGTCTTCTCTCGTGTATCATCAGATGTCCGGCTCCATGCTCGCCTCTCCTTGGAGGCCAGTTGGGTCAAAACAAAGTATACCACATTGTGACAGCTGCAGTGAGTCTACAGTCCACCTGCCTGCTGGCAATATAGCCTGGTTGTGATATGTAGATGTGATTGATATTTTTTGTTTGTTTTTTTAAGTCATTCTATAACACAAAGTAATTGAATTTATTTTATGTATTAATTGTATTTTATATATTACTATGTTATTACTCATTTTATGTATAACTATATTACTAATTGTATTTATTTGATGTATTACTATGTTATTACTAATTTTACTTCATGCATTACAAATTGTATTTGTTTTATGTATTACTGTTATTACTCATTTTATTTTTATGCATTTATTTATTTTATGTATTACTGTTATTACTAATTTTATGCATTTCTATATTGATAATTTAATTTATTTTATGTATTATTGTCTATTACTAATTATATTTATTTTATCCATTATTATGCTATTACTAATTTTATTTTATGTATTACTAATTTTAATTTAATTTAATTTTACTATTTTAATTTACTTTTATTTTACTATAATCTATTTTTTTATCGTTCGTTTTATCCATTTATTTATATTATTATCTAGTTATTTATATTGGTTTATTATTTTATTGTTTAGAGCCCTGATTGATCACATCTACATATAACCACTACCAGTCACGATCTGAGTGACTCAGAACCCTGGTGACCTCCAGATGGAGCCACACAGGAGACCAGCAACGTCCTAAAGAAAAGAAAGAAATGCTCATTACTACTTTGTTCATAAAACAATATTGATTGAAATATTTATTAACAGTTTGCAGAATTACAGTACATGTCAAGCACAAACTCAATACAAAGACTGTTAACTGCAAGTGGACGACCCAATTAAGCATTACACTTGTTTACAAGAGGGTCCACCATGTTCAATTCTTCAAAACATTTAGAGACGTACAAATAAGACACTTCTATATAGTCAAAGAACAGAACAGGAATTCATCATAAAGGAGGTAAAAAGGGAAAATAAACGTATACAGTGAGGGGAAAAAAGGACTCAAGGGATTCACATGTCTTAATGACTGTTGGTAGGGCGTTCCACATTTTGGTGTCATAGGAGATAATTTAGTCCCTTGTTTGTGCCGAATCTGGGTTGTACATGGTTTGTTGCACTCCCTCTGGTGTTGTGGGTGTGGACTTCGTTAACATAAAGGAAGTATCTAGACAGGTACATGGGTATCTTGGTGGTGTATCGAATCTTGTGGACCAGACCTATTGCAAGATGCTGTACTCTGTCGTCGACCCTAAGCCATTCCAGCTGGTCAAAGTGGGCAGGAGTGAGGTAGGTTCGGGGGGGGAGGCCAAGTAGGAGCCTGACCAGTTTGTTTTGGGAGGTCTGGAGCTTAGTTTTAAGGGCCTTTGAGGTGCTGTGGTACCAGGAGGTGCATGCATAGTCAAAGAAACCTTGTACGAGGGCTCCTGTTAAGGTCTTCAAGGTGTTTTTGTTGACCAGTGAGGAGATCCTGTAAAGGAATCTTGTTCTTTGGTTGACTTTTTTGATTACGTTGGTGGCCATTTTATCACCGGAAAGATTAGCCTCCAGGATGGAACCTAGGTAGGTAATTTCATCTTTACGTGTGATAACATTGTCACCAACTCTAACCAAGAAGCCATTTGCCTTGCTGAGATTACTATTAGATCCAAAGAGAATGGATTCAGTTTTTCCCAGGTGTAAAGATAGTTTGTTATCAGCGAGCCAGGTGCAGATTCTACCGAGTTCAGAGCTGAGGGCCTTTTCAACCTGCAGTTTGTTCCTGTCCGAGACTAGCAGTGCCGAGTCATCTGCGAACAGGAACAAGTTGCAGTCACAAGCTGATGTCATGTCATGATCATAGTGTGTGTGCGTGTGTTGTATAGTTACCTTGCTGTGATGTAACTCCAAAGGTGATCAGAAATAGTTGCTCCATCGGCTAGAAACGTGCTCTTCACCGGCATGATGATCTTGTTCCTAAAAAAAGTCTATAGTCAACCCCAACTGATTACAGAACATGATATAAAAAAACACAACTAGAAGGATTTAGGCCTGTCACAATTACCTAATCGCCAAGTATTTGAGATACTTTTTTAGAGATTAGTCATAATCGTCTCCATGTTGAAAATGTTCATATATTGTCAAACATTTTAAAGAAATAATGGAAGCAACCGATCTACAAGCTCTAAACGTGTCACTTTGTAATTTTCTTCTCTTTTAGTGTATAAAGTTGTTGAATTATGCCATGTGCAGCTTTTTGTTTACAAAGCCTACAAAAGCCAACGTTTTATTTAGAATGTTATGTTATGACGCAATTAAATTGTTACTAGTAATTTATTTGAGAAACAATTAAATCGGCCATTATAAAACCTCAAATTCCGACAGGCCTAAACGGGTTCCAGTGATGTCTACCGAACCTTCCAGCTCCATCCGAGCCTCCCAGCGACCCAGAAGTCCTCAGCGGAAACACCCAGGGAAAGCTTCGGATCTCGGGCATCGGCTGAGATCTCCAATCTAACAAAGAACGAAAGACAGACAGACAGACACACACGCACCCCAAATTAGCTTTGCTGTGTGTGTGGGTGTGTGTCCTGTCACAACATACACATGCACTTACAGTAACGTTTAAGAATAGGGATTGACCGATTATCGGCAACGGACGATTATTGGCTTTTTACTATAAAGCCTATAAAAAAGCCCCAACCCTAAAGCGGTTCGTACTGTCGAGTTCCTCACCGAAGCGGTTCGTATATGTTGAGTTCCTCTCCGAAGTCCTCCAGCGTCTACCCAGATCTCCGTCCTCTGTCCTCCCATCCATCCAGGCCCAGGTCCGAAGTCCTCCAGCATCTACACAGATCTCAGTCCTCTGTCCTCCCATCCATCCAGGCCCAGGTCGGAAGTCCTCCAGCGTCTACCCAGATCTCCGTCCTCTGTCCTCCCATCCATCCAGGCCCAGGTCCGAAGTCCTCCAGCGTCTACCCAGATCTCCGTCCTCCCATCCATCCATGGACAGACCTGCAGATCGCTAGAGGCTCCAGCTGCGTCTACTGCCATTTCCATCCTGAGAGAGAAAGAAGAAAGCATTAGCTCTACAAGCTCACAACACGTTGCAACGCGGTGTGAGCTTGTAGATCTGCTATTTTTGCTGAACGCTCCCTCAGAATAGGGATGCTGGGTTTGAAGTGGTAGTGTCATTAAGACTTTGATTAGCTTGGAAGGCTGACAGACATTCAACCACAGTGCCACTAGGAGGCATCAACACATGTACAGTCCTCAACATCTTTTGTCATTTTTTATTCAAGTGCTTCTAAAAGCAGATGAGATATTGACTCTCAAACTATTGTGCAGAGTCATTTAGATTTATCATAAAATATTTAAAACATTTGGATGACTGTAGTAAATGATGCCATTCTTCGTGCCATAACAGTACAAAAGCAGTTATCCATCCTCAGAAACAAGCCATAACTATTCCTACTCACAGCTCATCAGAGTCCTCTGAGGAAGCCCCCGGGGGGGGGGGGGGGGGAGCTTTGGAACGGATCTCTGTCCGGGAACATCAGCTCGTCTATCGATATCTCCATTCTAACAAAGAAAGAAAAGAAAAAAACACACCAAATTAGCTTTGCTCTGTGTGTGCATGTGTGTGTGTGTGTGTGTGTGCGTGTACCCTGTCCAGCAGTGGCGTTCCAGCGACGTCTACCCAGATCTCCGTCCTCCCATCCATCCATGGACAGACCTGCAGATCTCTAGAGGCTTCAGCTGCGTCTGCCATTTCCATCCTGAGAGAGAAAGAAGAAAGCATTAGCTCTACAAGCTCACAACACGTTGCAACGCGGTGTGAGCTTGTAGATCTGCTATTTTTTGCTGAACGCTCCCCCCAGAATAGGGATGCTGGAGTTTTAAGACTTTGATTAGCTTGGAAGGCTGACAGACATTCAACCAGAGTGCCACTAGGAGGCATCAACACATGTACAGTCCTCAACATCTTTTGTAATTTTTTATTCAAGTGCTTCTAAAAGCAGATGAGATATTGACTCTCAAACTATTGTGCAGAGTCATTTAGATTTATCATAAAATATTTAAAACATTTGGATGACTGTAGTAAATGATGCCATTCTTCGTGCCATAACAGTACAAAAGCAGTTATCCATCCTCAGAAACAAGAAAGAACTATTCCTACTCACAGCTCATCAGAGTCCTCTGAGGAAGCCCCCGGGGGGGGGGGGGGAGCTTTGGAACGGATCTCTGTCCGGGAACATCAGCTCGTCTATCGATATCTCCATTCTAACAAAGAAAGAAAAGAAAAAAAACACACCAAATTAGCTTTGCTCTGTGTGTGCATGTGCGTGTGTGTGCGTGTACCCTGTCCAGCAGTGGCGTTCCAGCGACGTCTCCCACGATCTCCATCCTAACAAAGAAATAAAGATTGATTAGAGTGACCAAGAGCCAGATATATATTATATATATATATATATATATATATAGCCTAGTCCTACATCAAACTTTTATTTATAGAGAAATTTTAAAACAGAAGCTAAACATATCACTTGCAGTAATCAACGTTTAAAGGACCACTTCACCACTTTTCAACCTATCTTCATTATACTAGTCCTCACTAATAATGGCTACCATTTTTTTGGTGTCTCATAGGACTGTGGGCAGTTCGATAAGGATTCCAAGCTATTAGAAACGGCAGGCTTTCTAGTCCTGAAAAGTTGCAATGCAAAAATGGAAGCCATCGTTCTCACGATAATAAAAATCTAAACATTTTTGTAAATAAATATTGTTTAAAAATAATCTGCCTAACGATGATGTCACTGGTGGATGAGTTTCTGAACAGCACAGTCCTCCTATGAGAAGCAGACTGAGTAGGATCTTTTTTTACTATAGAGTTCTTACTGTGCGGTTCCTCACCTGGCAGGCCCAGGTCCGAAGTCCTCCGGCATCTACCCAGATCTCCGGCCTAAGAAAGAAAGACATGTAAAGACAATATTTTGCAGCTTTTGTTGAGCTGCAAATTCAGAACCACTTAAACCCTCTATATATATATATATATATATATATTTGATAAAACAGACCTTTAAAGAGAGCATTTGGTATATGCTCCGATTTCACTCTACACAGATTGATTTGCCAAAAATAGCAGATCTACAACAAACATGTTGCAACGCGGTGTGAGCTTGTAGATCTGCTATTTTTGCTGAACGCTCCCCCCCAGAATAGGGATGCTGGGGTTGAAGTGGTTCAAAAGTGTCATTAAGACTTTGATTAGCTTGGAGAGCTGACAGACATTCAACCAGTGCCACTAAGAGGCATCATACTGCCATGCTATACTTCGTGCCATCACAGTACAAAAGCAGATATCCATCCTCAGAAACAAAGAAATATTCCTACTCACAGCTCATCAGAAGTTCGCAGAGGAAACCCCCGGGAGGGAAGCTTTGGAACGGATCTCTGTCCTTCCACGACGCATCCACCCTGACAAAGAAAGAACAAAAGATTAATTAAAGTGACCAAGAGACATTGTGTACTTTCACATCATACACAAAATGTATAGAGAACATTTAAAACAGAAGCTGACCATACCATTCCATGGACAGCGAGAACTGCAGATATCCACCTGTATGGGCGCCGGTTGAGCCTCGATCGCAGCATCTGGAAAGAAGACATAGTGGTTATAGTCTATGAATGGCTGAAGAGCTTTGCACATCACTCACTTGTTGCTGCCGCCAATAGGAATTTGTGATGTCTGTGTGGCGACAATTTCTGTGTCTGTCCATTTTTATTTATTTTTAATAATACATACAATTTATATAGCACTTTTCAAGGTACCCAAAGTTGCTTCACAAAACAGAAGTAAAAACAAATTATAAAATAAACTAGTTAAGGTTTAAAAACTAGAAATCATTTTTTGGCATGTTTGTGAAGCTTTTCGGTTCCACACCAGTAACGACCGAGGCAGCAGGGTGAGAAAGCTCAAGAATGGCGTCCCATAGGGGGTCAGTGCTGGCACTGAATGATGCTGTTCAACATCTACAAATCCACGACCTCCCTGCAACAACATAAAGTATGGCTATGCAGACAACCCGAGTACTGTGCCCCAGTCTGGAGCCGTAGCCCTCACGTCAAGAAGCTGGATGCAGCCCTCAACACCGGATGGGCCACCCCAAAACAAACAACTGCCTGCCCTCGCTGGAATCGCTCCAACAGAGATCAGACGAGAAGCAGCCACGCTAGCCCTCACCGGGAAGGCACAGCTGAGTGAATCCCAGCCACCTCCTCCACAAGGTCGTCAGAGACACCACAGCACACGTGCATCAAGTCACGGTGCCCTTTGCCACAACACACACACACACACACAAACACACACACACACACACACGCATAAAGTCACGGTGCCCCTTTGCCACACAGGCCCAGGAAATGCTCCACACAACACCAGCTGACACCTCCAAGGCATCCTGGGTGAAGGCAAGACAGAGGGACCAGTGGAATACATTGAGGACCCCAAATATGTTCTTTGCCAGCACCGCCCCTGCAAGGAGTGGACAACCCTCAAAGCAGAAGTGACATCTCGGACAGTGCCCACTGTGAATGAGAGGTGATCATGGCTTAGGTGACCTAGACAATGACACACTGGACTGGCTTGCTGCAACAGAGCTGAAGTTCTATGGACATACGGCAGAAGAGGTTTATGAAACTTATTTGTAATTTCTTCATTTTTTTGGCATGTTTGTCAAACTGTGGCATTTACTTGTGGATGTTTTATTTATTTATTAGTGAAGTTTTAGTGGCACTTGTGGCTTTTGTGACATTCTTTGAAATGTATTGACACATTTGAGATATGTTTTTGTTAGGAATGTCGGCCGATAAAGGCATTAAAAAAATATCGGTTTATTTTTTTTACATTAAAAACATCTACAAGCTCACAATGTGTCACAATGAGACACGTGAGCTTGTAGATCTGCCATTTTCAAATATTTCTTTTTACATTTGAAAACTTGAAATGAGACATTTTACATAATGAGCACTTTTACTTTTTGTACTTTAAGTACATTTTTATACCAAAACCTTTGTACTTTTACTCGGGTAGGCCTACATGTTGAATTTACTTGTAACGGAGTATTTCTATATTGCAGTATTTATAGCCTACTTTTATTTAAGAAAAAAGTTTTAGTTATTTTTCCACCACTGGAAAAAGCCTGCATATATACACATCTGTTGATATCGGAAATTAGGAGTTGGACAATATCCAACACGGACTGTCGGACATCCCTTGATTTGTGTGATTTTGTGGCATTTTGTTTTTTTGTGAACGACCAAAGAGCACACCCAGTATGTATCACAAGACTATTTCCACCAGTCAGGTGTACTTATATCTACATCTCATAAGCGGCCATGTACTAAACACTACAGATATCACAATTTGACTTTGGCAGCAGCAAGAAACGACTGATATGCAAAGCTGTTCAGCCATGCTTCTCTCTATACAAACACTCATAATGTCCAGATGGACATCTTAGCAGCCATGATGGGGTGGTCGGGCCTGGAGGCCACTCAGAACCCTGGTGACCTTCACATGGACATCTTAGCAGCCGGGATGGGGTGGTTGGCCTGTCAACACAACTGAACGGTTACTTTTTCCAACACATTTGGTTTAAATACCTTACATTTCACAGTAACTGTGAGGTTGGCCGACCGGCCAAGGCTCCAAAAAGACAGAAGAGTCCAAGAATGCCCTTTTAGGGTTTTTAATTCACCTTTCCAGTCCCGTGCAGATTATGGTACAGCGCAGCCTCTGCAAAGACAATGACGAAAAACAAGATTTTATGGAGTCAGTTCAGTCTCAAAAGATTCACAGTAAATAACACAGATTTGTAACTCACAAGTTCAGATTTGCAACTCACGTGAGTGAATTTGTGTTTCACATTTGTGTTTTGTATCCACAAGTTCAGATTTGTGTTTCGCATCTGTGTTTTGTATTTGTGTTTTGTATTTGTGTTTTGTATCTGTAATTCGCATCTGTGTTTTGTATCCGTGTTTCGCATCTGTGTTTTGTATTTGCGTTTTGTATCTGTAATTTGCATCTGTGTTTTGTATCCGTGTTTCGCATCTGTGTTTGAAACACAAATACAAAACACAGATGTGAAACACGGATACAAAACACAGATGCAGATTACAGATACAAAACGCAAATACAAAACACAAATACAAAACACAGATGCGAAACACGGATAAAAAACACAAATCTGAACTTGTGGATACAAAAGACAAATGTGAACCTGTGAGTTCACTCACGTGAGTTGCAAATCTGAACTTGTGAGTTACAAATCTGTGAGACCTTTGAGACTATTTTTGAGACTCTGACGTTGGGCGTTAACGAACGTCATCATTGGCTGAGGGAATCTGTCAATCATTCTGATTGACAGATCGGCCAATCAGATCGGTCCGCCTTCAGCCAATCCTATGGCTCCTTACATTGTGAGGGGGGGGGGGGCTCCTTTTGCACTGCATCGATGCTTGGAAGAGCTTCAGTTAAAATTAATATTAAAATGAGGAGCATCTTCAATATTAAATATATAAAATATTATAATATTAAATATATATATATATATGTCTATATAACATTTTAATAGATTATTATTATAATTCACAATAGTGATATTCAAACTATTCAAATCATTAAGGTTATAGGGTTAATTTAATATATCATCCACTTGTTATCAATCTCTTAAAGGTGCTGTAAGAGAATCTTTCGCTTAATAACCCCAGGCTACATATTATTCTGGGGGAACATTAGCATTAATTAACATAAAATAGCCGATCTACAAGCTCACAATGCAATAATGCATTGCGATGCGAGCTTGTAGATTGGCTATTTTGAGGCAAAGAAATCAGTAAAATAACAGTCTTGTAAAGAAGTGGTTCCCAATATGGGGTCCGGGGACCCCCATGGGTCATTGCAGTTTCAGGGGGTCCCCAGCTAAATGATATTTTGGAACCAAATGGACCCTTGCAGGTCTGTAACACTTAGAGTGTACAAATGGAACCAAATGGACCCGTTTGTTTCCATTTGGTTCCATTTGCACACTCAGAGTAAAATCAACATAGATTTTACAAAATAAATTGAGGGTCCCAGAGATAGAAATGCATAATGCATGTCAAACTGGGGGGTCCTTGAAATTAAACGGGTTGAGAATCACTGCTATAATCTTCTCTTATGGGGGTCCCGACCCTGGCATATCTTTTCAAATGGGGGTCCGCGGGCTAATAAGTGTCAAGTTTAAGTATAACCTTTCAGTTTTGTTAAAGCCTTCTGTTGGTACAGGGAATAAGGTAGTTTACTTCTGGGGTACCCTGTACATGATATTGCATGTGGTTAATGTAATACAAAAAACAATCACACCCATGTGAAGTGAGGGGCACTCTTATTATCTTACAACATCGAGGAGGGAATTCGGTATAGCTATATGATTAGGTGATGTAATGATGATGTAAAACAAACATTAAAATCTCTTTGTTAATTGCATTTAATGTTTGTGTTAGGGACAAGCTGGTAAAATTTCCCTTCATTGTCAATGGCGTTTTTGAGGGGTGCTAGCCCCTCCTTATATATATATATATATATATATATATATATATAAATAAAATTGTTGCTAAAAAGCAACACTGGGTCTTAGAGGGTCAGACACAGTGTTGCTTTTTAGCAACAATTTTATTTTACAGGTTTAATGTTTGTTTTTAGTTCAATGTTTGTTTTAAAAATCACACCCGTGTGAAGTGAGGGGCGCTAATATATAAAGTCTAACTCATGTTGATTATAGGTGATGTAATGGTGATGTAAAACAAACTGTCAAAACAAACATTAAATTCTCTTTAATGGCATGTAATGTTTGTTAGGGACAAGATGACGTAAATTTTGCTTTCATTGTCAATGGGGTTTTTAAAACAAACATTGAACTAAAACCAAACATTAAACCATAGGAGGGGCTAGCACCCCTCAAAAACGCCATGAAGGGACATTTTACCAGCTTGTCCCTAACACAAACATTAAATGTAATTAACAATGAAGAGATTATCATTTTAATGTTTGTTTTACATCATTACATCACCTAATCATAGCTATACCGAATTCCCTCCTCGATGTTGTAAGATGATAAGAGTGCCCCTCACTTCACATGGGTGTGAAGTGTATTACATTAACCACATGCAATATGTACAGGGTACCCCAGAAGTAAACTACCTTATTCCCTGTACCAACAGAAGGCTTTAACAAAACTGAAAGGTTATACTTAAACTTGACACTTATTAGCCCGCGGACCCCCATTTGAAAAGATATGCCAGGGTCGGGACCCCCATAAGAGAAGATTATAGCAGTGATTCTCAACCCGTTTAATTTCAAGGACCCCCCAGTTTGACATGCATTATGCATTTCTATCTCTGGGACCCTCAATTTATATTGTAAAATGTTGATTTTACTCTGAGAGTGTGCAAATGGAACCAAACGGGTCCATTTGGTTCCATTTGTACACTCTAAGTGTTACAGACCTGCAAGGGTCCATTTGGTTCCAAAATATAATTTAGCTGGAGACCCCCTGAAACTGCAATGACCCATGAGGGTCCCCGGACCCCATATTGGGAACCACTTCTTTACAAGACTATTATTTTACTGATTTCTTTGCCAAAAAATAGCCGATCTACAAGCTCACATCGCAATGCATTATTGCATTGTGAGCTTGTAGATCGGCTATTTTATGTTAATTAATGCTAATGTTCCCCCAGAATAATATGTAGCCTGGGGTTATTAAGCGAAAGATTCTCTTACAGCACCTTTAAGACAAGTGGATGATATATTAAATTAACCCTATAACCTTAATGATTTGAATAGTTTGAATATCACTATTGTGAATTATAATAATAATCTATTAAAATGTTATATAGACTATATATATTTAATATTGAATATTATAATATTATAATATTTGATATATTTAATATTGAAGATGCTCCTCATTTTAATATTAATATTAATTTTAACTGAAGCTCTTCCAAGCATCGATGCAGTGCAAAAGGAGCCCCCCCCCCTCACAATGTAAGGAGCCATAGGATTGGCTGAAGGCGGACCGATCTGATTGGCCGAGGAATCTGTCAATCAGAATGATTGACAGATTCCCTCAGCCAATGATGATGTTCGTTAACGCCCAACGTCAGAAGAGTCTCAAAAATAGTCTCAAAGGTCTCACAGATTTGTATCTCACAAGTTCAGATTTGCAACTCACGTGAGTGAACTCACAGGTTCACATTTGTCTTTTGTATCCACAAGTTCAGATTTGTGTTTTGTATCCGTGTTTCGCATCTGTGTTTTGTATTTGTGTTTTGTATTTGCGTTTTGTATCTGTAATCTGCATCTGTGTTTTGTATCCGTGTTTCACATCTGTGTTTTGTATTTGTGTTTCAAACACAGCTGCGAAACACGGATACAAAACACAGATGCAAATTACAGATACAAAACGCAAATACAAAACACAGATGCGAAACACGGATACAAAACACTGATGCGAATTACAGATACAAAACACAAATACAAAACACAAATGCAAAACACATATGCGAAACACATATGCGAAACACAGATACAAAACACAAATCTGAACTTGTGGATACAAAACACAAATGTGAAACACAAATTCACTCACGTGAGTTGCAAATCTGAACTTGTGAGTTACAAATCTGTGTTATTTACTGTGAATCTTTTGAGACTGAACTGACTCCATAAGATTTGGCCTAAAATAACAGATGTACAAACATAAACACACATGAAGACAACACTACTGAACAACACCTAAAACAAGGAGAAGCTGTAACAGGCCACACACTTACTTTCCTAAGGGCCCTGGGAGCTCTCACTTAGGCTGTTACCTGTGTGTCAACCAAGGTCTAACTAACACACACCAGCTGCGGTCTCCCCTTTATAGGAGAGAGACATACCAAGCCGTATCACAGCAAATTGGCAATTCAACTAACTCACCATAAGCATACAAAGGCCAATGAGTTAACACACCATTACTGAAGGTTTTAACCTGAACTTAAACATGAAATTCCGGACGTCCATTTCATACACAAACAAACTATAGTTTTGTTTTAAATAAGATTGCCCTCGAATCAAACACCCCTCCTCCTCTGCAGCACTTGGCACCTTCCCAGTCAACAGGAATGACACTATAGTGCAGAGGGAGAGGTGACTCACAATCAATTCAACTTCAAATCAATAAATACATTTAAAACAATTAGTATACTTCAGCAGCAATGCATTTCAGTTACAGTATCAATAAATAGAACATATACACTTTACAACTTGAACCGCCACTTCCAAGCTGGCTAATTGATGATAATTAATTGGAAGCAGGTGTAGTAAAGTTTATGCCATATGTCCCCAATCATTGTCTGTGTATAGGGCACGGGCTGCCCCGTGACAATGTCATTTTTTATTTATAGTGATACTTGCAGAAATGATCACGCATTATAGCAGCAGCACTGTCTGCACTGCAGGACATCACATACTGTACCTAACCGGCTACAGTACACACATACAAACACAGGGTGGTGCTGTTGACTAATACATAACTGGATCTCAACAAGATGCCTGAAGGTTGAACGTTCTCAAACTTTTTTGTGTCAACTTGTGTCAAGGTCACCCCTGGTTCCCAAACACTGGGTCGGGGATGAATTAAAAACAAATGCTATTATTATTATTATATATATTTTTTTAAGTAGTCTAATTTGATGAATAAATAAAAGAAAAATCTAAGAAATAACATAAATTAGAAAACAAATGTTTAAGATGTACTGATCCAACATGTTTAACATTATGTTATGCTTTAGCTATTGAAAAATATCAGATCTACAAGCTCAGAGCGCTGTTATGCTTTAGCTATTGAAAAAGAGCAGATCTACAAGCTCATAGCCTACGAGCTTGTAGGTCTGCTATTTTTGAAAAATCGACTGACAGAAACATAGCTTTTTCAAGAAAACTAGGATGTAGAAGACATTTTTAGAAAATGGGTTAAAACTTTTATGAACAATTTTTTAGGTTAACGTTTTAGGGATTCATTGATAGGCGAAGAGGTACTCGTCCTCTTCTTCTTCTTTTTATTTTATTTTTTAATAATGTTTAATCCCACGATTTTGCAACCCAGTTTTTTCACCCAGTTCCAATTATCTAATGTAATCCTGGGCGCTACACTTCCTCTGCCAACCTGGGGTACTCCTCGTCCTAATCACAGAGAGTGGATGGGATCCAAGATTCAGTTTGTCTAATACATTTAACATCTAAAGATAAAAATATTTCATAGTTGTTGTACTATTAAAAAAAATGAAATGGTTTGAGTGTAAAAGGTATAATGAATAATAGTCCTCAAGGTTATACAGGAGCTGAAGGTCAAGGTGCTGCATTTTCCCAAATGCTCCGATTTTCTCCTATATGTTCTAATCTAAGCCTTCAAAGACACAGAAAACATAGATTTTCAGAGATAAAATATACTCCATCAATCCATCCATCTTCAACCGCTTATCTGTAGTCGGGTCGCGGGGGCAACAGCTCCACCAGAGAGCTCCAGACTTCCCTCTCCAGAGCAACATTAGTGACTTCCTCCTGGGGGATTCAGAGACGTTCCAAGGCCAGTGTGTTTCCTCCAACTGCGCCTCGGTCTGCCCCGGGGTCTCCTCCCAGTGGGACGTGATCCTTGGTCTGCCCCGGGGGTCTCCTCCCAGTGGGACGTGGTCCTTGGTCTGCCCCGGGGTCTCCTCCCAGTGGGACGTGGTCCTTGGTCTGCCCCGGGGGTCTCCTCCCAGTGGGACGTGGTCCTTGGTCTGCCCCGGGGGTCTCCTCCCAGTGGGACGTGGTTCTTGGTCTGCCCCGGGGGTCTCCTCCCAGTGGGACGTGGTTCTTGGTCTGCCCCGGGGGTCTCCTCCCAGTGGGACATGGTCCTTGGTCTGCAGTGGGGCTCATCAAAGTGGATGGGACGGATGGGAGGGTTTGTTTTCCAAGATAGAGTCGAGTTTGTCCCTCAAACTCCCCTTGTGGGCTTTTTTTTACAAGCCCAACTGATTGACTTCAATGTAAACCAAAATGCATTATTTATCCCCCACTCAAAATCACAATTTTCTGGAGCCTTTTGGTGTTTTAAGCGTTATACTTTAGCTATTGAAAAATAGCAGATCTACAAGCTCATAGCGCGCCACTCGAACTTGTAGGTATGCTATTTTTGACAGTTACAATAGGAATTTGTGATGTCTGTGTGGCGACAATTGCTGTGTGTCTGTTTTTTTTATAATACATACAATTTATATAGCACCCAAAGTTGCTTCACAAAACAGTAAAAACTAATTTATTTGAAAATAAACTAGATTAAAAAGGTTCAAAACTAGAATTTTTTGGCATGTTTGTGAAGCTTTTCGGTTCCACACCAGTAACCGCTGTTCAACACTAACAGCTACATCCATGACCTCCCTGCAACAACATCAATGAAGTATGGCTATGCAGACGACCCGAGTACTGTGTCCCAGTCTGGAGCCGTAGCTCTCATGTCAAGAAGCTGGATGCTGCCCTCAACACCGGATGGGCCACCCCAAACAAACTGCCTGCCTGCCCTTGCTGGAATCACTCCAACAGAGGTCAGACGAGAAGCAGCCACGCTGGCCCTCACCGGGAAGGCACAGCTGAGTGAATCCCAGCCATCTCCTCCACAAGGTCGTCCGAGACACCACAGCACACGTGCCTCAAGTCACGGTGCCCTTTGCCACAACACACACACACACACCAAGTCACGGCGACCTTTGCCACAGCACACGTGCCTCAAGTCACTGTGCCCCTTTGCCACACAGGCCCAGGAACTGCTCCACACAACACCAGCTGACACCTCCAAGGCATCCTGGGTGAAGGCAAGACAGAGGGAGCAGTGGAATACATCGAGGACCCCAAATATGTTCTTTGCCAGCACCTCCCCTGCAAGGAGTGGACAACCCTCAAAGCAGAAGTGGGACATCTCGGACAGTGCCCACTGTGAATGCAAGGATCCACTACAGACTGTGGAACACGTAATGACCATTTGCCCCAAATACCGGCCACCGAATGGTGATCGTGGCTTAGGTGACCTAGACAATGACATTGTACTGGCTTGCTGCAACAGAGCTGAAGTTCTATGGACATACGGCAGAAGATGTTTAAGAAACGTATTTTTTGTAATTTCTTCAGTTTGTGGCATTTTGTGCAGCGTTTGTTTGTTTGTTTTGTATCACAAGGCTATTCCATGGGGAGCCCCCATGAGGATCATCAGAACTCTTCGGCTGTGTGGGTATAAATATTATTCGCACACATATCTCATCCCATATATTGTACCCCATGTTAAATACGTTGTCTTCTCTTCACTGTGCAGTGTCTAATTGTGTGGGGGAACTGAACTCATTATATATAAATCTCTGGAAATCTGCTGGAGGGATGGAGCACCATTCCAGACTGAATGCCATGTGATTCATATACCATTTTCAACGTGCAAATCTGACAGATTCTGTCAAGACCCGATTTGATTCTCCTGTGTCTGCCACTGCTATGACAACCTGGCATGTGATTGGTTGGAGACTATAGTGCAGTTTGTGCAGACTCATGGAACACTACAATGGTCAAGAGGTGCACACACATCCAAAAATAACTAACTAAAATAAACTAAATAAATAAATAACCTCCCGATAGCCGAAACGTTGTATTCTTTGTCCGCCAAAAAAATATTTTGGGAGCTTTTAAAACAGTATTGAATTTTATTGCACCTTGTTATAAAATCCATGCACCACACAGCCATATACATCCATGATCACAACATAAAAAATAAGAACAGGAAATGTCTTCATTAAAGGAAGCAATAACACACTATCCATTTCCAGAGATGTAGTTTACTACCATGTATTATAAGTTAACACACTGTATTATAACACATAATAATGATCTCATTGGGACAATCATATAGCGTTTCCTTTTTTTGTACGATCAGTGCAATTTCAAATAAGTAGAAACAAAATGTACAAAAAGCTTAAATAATTTGAACATCAAAACCCATGGGCCTTTTTTTCTTTCTTCTTTTCATGACCTTGAGCAGCCTGGACATTCCGTCTTTGTAAACATTTCTATGTTAAATCTACAGTAGCCTCACACAACATTTTGCTGATTATTTAAATGCAAAACAGACACTTTACAACTTTTCCAACAATCCAAAACATGTACATAACTTGTACACAGAATGTCACCAAGAGCACTACACCAATATAGCATTAATAGATCACTTCTCCACATGAACCCTATGGCATGCTTGTTGTGTCTGGGCAGGTCACAATAGGTTAACTGTTTATTTTTATTTTAGAGTATTTAATTACATTTACCCCTTTGTCTCCCCAATGTAGTCGTTATGTCATCCTCACACATTATTTTAAAGATATCTTTTGGGGACCTGGGCCGTGGCTCAGCAGTCCAGGCACCTTGGCTGGTAATCCAGTCTGGCAGTGTGCCGCGGGTTCAACTCCCGATCCCAACGGCCTTCACTGCATGTCATCCCCCCATCTCTCTCCCCATTTCCTGTCAGCCTACTGTCTGTCCCTCCATAAAAAATATAAAATAAAGGCGAAAGCCACAAAAACAAAACTGCCCCAAAAAAATCTTAACTTTATTGATATACAGTAGAAAATGGGGAGAGTGATGGGGGGTATACACTAGTCCGACGTACCAATAGTCCGACATTCGTGGCTGGCCATTTTTGGCGGGAACCCCTTTTGGTGTTTTAAGCATGATGTTATACTTAAGCTATTGAAAATTAGCAGATCTACAAGCTCATAGCGCTGCACTGAGTGCCGCGTTACGAGCTTGTAGGTCTGCTATTTGTAGAATCGTTCTCAGGTCTAAATGGGTTAAGCCTCACCCGTGACTCCGACATACGTGGCCAGTTAAGACTCACCCGTGGCTTCCACGTGGTTAGGGTTTGGGGTAGGGTGTCTGACTGTTAGGACGTCGGACCAAAGATATGCACCTGAGAGAGATAGGGAGATACCGCAAAAGCTGTCAAGATAGAGTTGAACCCAGGCGTCAGCGTCACTAGCACTGCTATACCCTTATCCATACATTTTTTAGACTATTTTGTTAGTTAAAATTGTTCAACTAGCCAGACACATTGTGAGCTTGTAGATTGGCTATTTGAACTATAAATAGTTTTTCAAAATAGTAAAAAGGGGCCAAATCGCTACACACATTTCTGTATGCATTATTCTACTGGCAGTGAGGAGCCACCACCGGGAGGATACAGTGCCTCCGACCCATTGCTCCCACCCAACACTCCCTGCCGTATGTTGTGCAGTGAAAAATATCACAGATCATCTGTAAGACCAAACGATCGGTCCGATATTTAGCGCAACACTCTTAACTTTTTTTAATGAATAAAATGTAATTTTGTCCAATCTGTATGATGTATATTAATACAATATAACTCATACAAACGGGGTGTGTTGGGGTGGTTTTGTCTCCCTGATCTTCTATCGAGACATTTAGATAGTATTAAAGGTCATGTCTCACCTAGACACAGACATTTTGACCTGATGATCAAGATTCAAGGTAAAAAAAAAAAAAGTTCAGCACTTCAGGAAACCAGGTTCAAATCCAGGGTAGAAGAGGAAAGTTACATAGTGCAGTTTAGTTCATTAACTTAAGTCCTATTCAAATATTTTCAAAATATATGCTCACAACACTTGGACGCAACACGTAGATCAGATTTAACTGATGAATTGAAAATGGAGGACCCTGATGTAAACAAGTCTTAGTGCTTTTTCTGGTTTTATCCTCATCGCAGTTTTTGTATTGACCTGTACTTTTGTTGAAATTTACCCATTCTACATACTATGAATACAATTTTCAATCATTTAATCAATCAGCTTTTTGGAAAATCTTTGAACTTTAGCAAATTTTATCCTATAATGACATGCCCAAAATAAGGACAGGTTGAAAGGAATACCAAAACGCTCGCCGCAAAATACAGTCGCCCCGGCGTAACCTCAGTAAAAACCTAACCTGATCCCTAAACATATCCTCAGTAAAACTATGCCTAACCTCAACTTATTTTTAACCTTATATTGAGTAAAACAAATACAAGAATACAACATCCTGGTCTGCGAAGAAAATGGGGGCGAGCGAGTCTTTGAATCTTTGCTAGATCATTCATTTTTCCTGATCAACACGTGAGAAGTGGTTAAAAATCAGGATACATTGGCTGCAAAATTGCCAATACCGATCATAAAAGTCAAATAATGGCCGATATATCAGCCAAACTGATATTGGTCGGGTTCCAGACACCCTTGTACATCTTTTGTATAATTTATCAGACACTATTAAAGAATGTCTCCTCTAGGACTTCAGTGAATCTCTCCTTCATCTGCTGACGGAAGCTGGTGTACCACTCCAGCAGCCGTCGCCTCCTGTCAATCTTCTGCTCTTGGCTCAGCCCTCTCTCCTTCTCCAAGACAGCGGGCAACTCCTTCCAATCTTTGACAAAGATGAAGGGCGCTCCGGCGGCCTTGAGCAGGCGCAGCGGGGTGCTGTCTCCGGTCGTGCACGCTCCGGGCGTCTGGACGTCCTCCACCACGGGGACTGAGCCGTAAGCACAGGCCTCGTAGATGCGGTAGCACTCTGCGTTGATGCCTACCGGACAGAGCGTCAGCTCGCTCTGGGCCAGAGACGTCTGGTACTGCTTCAGGCTCTCTGGTGTCTCCTGGGGAAGCCACCTGAGACAAGGACACAGTGTTGTGTTTACATGCAAGACACGTCAAAACATTATTCCATATAATAGAATACACTGAAGGTAGGGCTAATTCTTTTTTTTTTTAAACATATGTTTATTCATTTTCTTTATATTACAGAAGTATTTTCAACAATTGACATATATTTTCCCCCCCCCACATCCCTCTGGCAGCACAAATACAAACAAAATCTTAAAACAAAATGAATTGACAATAATAAATACAAAACAAAAATAAATAAATAATGACAAAACAAAAAATAAAACGAAAATAAAACACATTACATACAGTTAAACAGATTCACAATGTCCATCACAGTTCCCTACCCCCACCCCCCAGCTGACTACTCAGATAACCACTATACATCCAAAGCCTCTTCAATATCACCTCGCCTAATGAAGTTCAAGAAATTCTCCCATATCTTATAGAATACCTCAGGTTTCTTCCTAATTACATAAGTTAGTTTCTCATGTGCCAAACTGGTTGTTAAATTCCTCAGCCAAAAGCCGATCGTAGGGGCATTGACATTCTTCCAACATAGCGCAATTGAGCGTCTGGCCTGTAACAGGCAGAGGTCGGTCATTCTTTTTTCATTACTATTTAGTGTACAATTTAATGGATAAATACTGAGTATACATAATTTAGGACACAGAGGAACTGGACCTGACGTAATCTGAGAGACATAATGGACCACGGACCTCCAAAATGTTTTAATCTCCTCACATTCCCATAAGCAGTGGAACAGTGTACCTTTATGTTCCCCACATTTATAACATAAATCAGGAATGTTTGGATCAAATTTATTTACTTTCTCCGGGGTTATGTAAGTTCTCATTATCCAATTATACTGAATTAGTTTTAATCTAGTATTGATAGTTTGCGTTTGTGCCTTGGAACATATTAAACCCCAATCAATTTCTGAGATTTCCACTCCTGTGTCCATTTTTGTCTTATTTTCTCCGAGTCATCTTTATGAAACCCTTCTAGTATACCATACATTTGTGAGACCAACCCCTTTCCTAAACAATCCTGTTTGGAAAACCTCTCAAGCACGGATAAAGGAGGTTGTTTTGTATTTTTGACACATGTAATAATAAAGTTTCTGATTTGCAAGTATTTAAAGAAGTGGTTTTGCGGTACATCATATCTCCTCCTCAGCCCCTCAAAAGACATTAGATTGCCATTCTCGTATAGATCCACCACTTTCTTTAAGCCTTTATTGAACCATAATTTAAATCCCAGATCCCTTCTAGCTGGAATAAAATGTTCATTTCCCCAAATCGGTGCAAAGCAGGACAGCTCTGGGGTGTTTCCCATGAATTTATGGATTTCAAACCATATATTTATAGTATTGATGACAAAAGGGTTAGACACACTTTTCCTTAGGTTTTTAACTGGAGCTGAGTATAGCAAGGAATCCAGAGATAGATCTCTTGCGGATAGGAGTTCAATTTGGACCCAGGATGGCTTATCATTTTCAGTGAACCAAAACATTGAAGCGCGTAGTTGAGCCGCCCAATAGTACCACTGCAAATTTGGGAACTGTAAACCCCCTCGATCATATGGCAAATATAAAAGAGAGAGTCTAAGCCTGGGCTTTCTATTATTCCAAATAAAATTTGTAAAAAGCTTTTTTATTCTAGTGGTGGAGCCAATGGAATTGACTGGAAAAGATATAGGAATTTTGGAAGTACATTCATTTTAATTGTATTTATTCGTCCTATTATGGAGAGAGGTAAAGATGACCATCTAGTGATATCTTCCGACACCTTAGTTAGCATAGGCTCATAATTAGCTGAGGTGAGTTGTTTTATCATTGGTGTAATTTTAACCCCAAGATAAACAAAGCCATCTACAGCATTTGCAAACGGATGGGGTACTTTTGGATTTCTTCTCTCCTGTTCATTCAGAAACATAATATATGACTTATTTTTATTCACCTTGAACCCAGAGAAGCCACCGTACAGACTAATCAGTTCTAAGAGAGATGGAATCGATCTAGCAAGATCTGATAAGAATAAAATACAATCATCCGCGTATAACGACAAGTGATGCTCTAGGTCTCCAACTTTTATACCACTGATCAAGGGAGGTAGGGCTAATTCTAGTTATGACGGATGCTTAATTTATACACCAAAATTAAAACGTTTCACACTGTGACACCTTGTGGGATTTTTAGCTTGATATATACTATACTTGTAGATACAAGTATAGTATATATCAAGCTATTAGAAATCTTGCTATATCTTATACTGTATATGGGGGTCCTCTTCCACGGCATGCATAAACACCTAACGTGCCTGCAATGCCCTGCATAACGCATTTCTGTACACAGCCTCTGATTGGACGTGGAACAGACAGACAAAAGTCAGTGTACCAAGTATCCACGATATACCACGATACTTTCCTCTGGAAACAACAGTTCTATAGCTTTATAGCCTTCCCAATTTATGCTTCCTTGAACAATGGTGTCCTGAGGCAAATACAGCTGATCTACAAACTGCGACACGTTGTGGGGTTATAGATTGGCTCGTGTAGGAAGCTTTTCCTTCTAGGCCGTTGTAATGTTTTCACAGAAAAACACTTGTTTTTTTTAAGATTATTTCTTCTTTTTAGACAAAGAAAACAAGAAAAACAACTTACTTCTCCCTGGCAGTGGTGATGCACTCTTTCTCCAGGTTAGCTCGTTTCAGCACCTGCATGAGCGTTTCTCTGGAGGAATTTTTGTAAACAGTTCCTAGGAAATTGCAGAGGTATGGCCTGATGGAGGTGACCATCAGAGGATTAAGCCTGACCAAGGGGAACTGCCGATACCTGTGCACAGACAAGTATGAAAACACCTTAAAGACGTGTTCAAAACTTCACAGTATTATATTATTGTATCTTGTTAATATAATATAACTAACACAACTTTGGTGGTTGGAGGTGATCTGGCTACTGCCTATTGACACATTTACATGTAGACCTTGCGGTCGGGTAGGGCCACTACTGGTTGTCAGCTATTGCATGAAATTCAGAGATATCTGAATGAGCTCTCTAGCCTCAACAGTGGAAATGTCAGACTCAGCAGTACTTGCACAGGGGACCCAAGTTCAAAATCCAGGTAGGACATGATATTTACAGTTATAATGGTGTACAACCATGGAAAAAACGAAATTATACAAAAATACTAAAGAGATGACATACGTGGCAACCCCAAGTGGCCACTGAAAGATGTCCTTGTCATTGACCCAGGGGCTGTCATACACCAGGAACAGCAGGTCTACAAAACCTCCGTTCCTCTTCAGGTAGGGGCCGATCCAGTCATTGGTGCAGTGTTCATCGCCTAGCAGCACCACAGCCACATGGGACACTGTGCGGGCCTGGACCAACGCTTGGACGTGTTCCAGCCAGCGCGTGGAGTAGGAAATCTTCTGCTTCTCGCGGCCGTTCAGAACTACAACCAGGCTCTTCATGTCAACAGGGACATGGCCCTGGACCACTGCGGGGCCCGTGTAGAAACTAGAGATGGTGTCAAGAAGGGAAGATGGAGAGAATAAATGGAGAAAGAGAAAAAAACTATCAGTGAAATAGACCTGTCATAGACTCACATTCTGAGATCTCTATCTACAGGTACGTTTGGTTACATCTAAATTCAATGAATGGGCTAAAACTGTGCGCAAACGTATCATAAAAGGCAAACATTCTGTTAAAATAGCCGATCTACAAGCTTGTAGATCTGATATTTTTAGAGAATAATTTGGGTGTTGAGGGAAAAATGTATGGGGTGTATAGACCTGTGGGGAACCCTGGCAAACAAGATAAATGGTGTTTAAGTGGTGTTCTGTGGCATCCTACCTGAAATCAATCTTCCCTGATTGAAGCTCCCCCTCTCTCCATTGCGCCACTTTGTCTGTAGGGTTGAGGGGTCCTTCTAGAATATGTTCCCACAGGTAAAGCCCTGAAGAAAAAAGAAGCCCAAAATACAATTAAAGATTTGGTGTTAACTGAGTTTATTGACTGGTGTATCATTTTGTTTTGTTCGCCATTTGATTTTATTTTGTTCAAAACTAAAAGATTACAAGAGCAACAGCTTCAGACAACTTACAATTAATGCATTTAGAAGACTCTTATCCACAGCCACATAACAAGCTCAGTAAAATCTCTCTGGTGCAGTATAGTGACTATGGACATACATTTATTTATAAAAATGTTATAGAGCGTCGCAGTCCTGCCCCCTTTCATGACGACGATAGGCCCGGAAGATAATTCCTCATAAATGTTTCCCATAGGTATTTATTTAAAGACCTTTTAAGCCTCGGACAAAGCCAACTCTTATACTCTCTTATGTTTTTCACCCGAGGAAAGCTATTTCCTGTTGCCTAATGCCTTATATGGCGTGAAATGGGTGTGGATGTTCAATACCAGGCGAATCGCTCGGGAAAGAGGCAAAATGAGCTCCAGTCACGATCTGCACAAATTAAGCCATTACGCAACCTTTGGTGAATGACACTTGAGATTGATCGGACGGATTAATACGCTCTCAATTTCCTTTGTGAATCTGGCCCAAAGGGTCCATTCCATTGGTGCTCCTCACTAATATTAATTTCTAAGATGATATGTTTCCTGTGATTCATTGATGGGCTGTGGACAGTTCTGAAACCTGCCTACCAATGACATCGTCATTGGAGATTCCAAGCTAAAGTAGCATACTGACTCATGATTTTTTTGTATAAAATAAATAATAATAAAAAGTTTGAAATCTTCTTTGGAATTACCAACCTAGTGCCTACCAATTATTTCATTGGTAGACGGGTTTCTTAACTGTCCACAGCCCACCTCTGAGTGAGAAAGGAGTTTTCATACATTTTTAGGGATACATTTCACATCAGCGCCCCAAAAAATAGAAAAAAGAAAGAAAGAAATACATCATTAAAACAACAAACCATTTGGCTGCAAGTTTGATGTCGATGCTCATTAGGAAAGGGTACTTTCATTTTAATTCTGACCACTGTTTTGTGTTATGTCCAAAGATATTTTTTGTTTTGATACAATAAAAAAAAGCCCCTTTCGTGTTTTATCTTTGTAATATTATGAACAAAACTGCAATGACGGAATTATTTTATGGATATTATGATCATATCCATGTGCTTTTCCAAGTAAAAAAAACTAAACGCATCACCCTCCCGCTATTGCCTTCTTCCCATTTGCGACGCGTGGCGCTAGGATTCTAGTAATAAACATATACCATCAGTGCAGGTTTTGACTAAGGGCTCAGGAGGTATTGTTTAATGTATGTTGTAATAATTCATGTTGTAATGTATTAATTATTGTTATCCAGTCGCATAGGGTCTGAGACCCCCAAAAGGTCTGACCCTAGAATCGCCACTGTAATGAGCAGTGGATAACAACACAAACATACACTCCATGCAAAAGCTAGGGACATCTTCCTTGAAATAAAAACGTCTGGGTTTCCGAGGCTAGGGACATAGCCCCATCTGTGACCACTCCCTGTTGTAGTTCCATCCCACAGTGTGGTGAGGTCACTCACAGGTAGGACTAGTAATAGTGACGTATGTCTTACCTATGGCAGCTTTACCCCAGATTTGGACCTTGTGTCTTTTGGGTTTGTTTTTGTCCATTTGGGCCAGATACTGTTTGTACGCCTCTCTCTTCTTGTGCAGCGCCGAGTTGTACTCCACCTCCTCATCTTCCCATGGGTTCCACTCTTCATCTTCTACGAAAGGTGCAATAGCACCTCCATCTCTGACACCACCTGTAAATACACAGAAGATCTCCATTATGACATTCCTAATGGTGTTTGAAGCAAAGGAATGGGTTTAACCACTATATACTTTGTTGTTTGACAACAAGCAGGGAAATCAGCTGATCTATAAGCTCACAACATGCTAATCTGGTATTTTTGAAAGTTTTACAAATGAAAAGTATTTCACCTATGACCTGCCCAAAATAGGGACACCAACACAATAATAATAATGGTGATGATAATAATACAAAGAACGTATAGAGCTTTTCTAGGTGCTCAAAGAAGATGCTTTAGTTTACAAAACAAAGAAAACAAAATAATTAAGTAAAAGATTATTAAAGTACATAAAGGTTAAAAACTAACTGTATTGATTTTTCCTTAAACAAAGAACCGTATGTAGATCTCTGTCAGTACAACTAATCATCACACTGCTGATGTATGTACAACGTACAGTATGTTACACTGCCATGTTGACATCTGACCTGTTAATTCTAAGGTTTTTCTGTTTCATTCTCTCATCTCACATTTCTGGAAACTACAATGATTCGCCCACTTTTGTTTTACACCTGTGGTATGACAATAAAGATGAGTTGAGCTATAATACTACTACTACTACTACTACTACTACTACTACTACTACTACTAATAATAATAATAATAATAATAACGGTAATAATTATAATAGTTTGTTGTTTACCTGCGGGTGCACCATTCTCTTTCTTCACTACTCTGTGTACACGGGAAACCACTTTGGCACTAAAGAAAACATTATACGCCGCATAGAGCGAAAAGGCCACGTATGCAAAAATTATCAAAAGGAATAGTTTTCTTTTAGGTATTTTCATTTTTTTATTATTATTCATGTACTCTTTCTCACGTAACCATTGTGCAGCTTCTTCTCCTCAGGTTTGCGTAACCACTTCCTTTATTGTTTACACCACGAGGACCCCTAAATAAGCCAGTCCCAAAACTATGCCTGTACTAAATTGGGTGTTCTTAAAATATCCCATTTTAACTACATGGTTGTGGCAAAAGAGCACGACGAATTGATATCGGCAAAAAAAACTCGCTTGTAAGTAGAAAATTAAAAAGAACATAATCAGTAAATGCGTGATTATGCAGAAGGCGGCGCGGCCAGTGATGTATATGTTTCTTTTCCCTTTTTACCTCCTTTATGATGAATTCCCGTTCTGCTCTTTGGCTTTATAGAAGTATACGTGTACGTATATGTGTACGTCTCTAAATGTTTTGATGAATTGAACAAGGTGGACCCTCTTGTAAACAAGTGAAATGCTTTATTGGGTCGTCCATTTAACAGTCTTTGTATTGAATTGTACTTGAATTGTACTGTAAACTGTTAATAAATATTTCAATCAATCAATCAATCAATCAAATACTTTTCCCAGCGAGAATGTGTTCCGATCTTAATATATACTAAGGTTCCGATGTGTTCCCCTATTTTGTTATTATATTATTATACTTATATTATATTATTATTATATGGTCTGCTCCAGTTGCAGTTTTTGTAATGAGTTGTACTTGAAATGTACTGTAATTCTGCAAACTGTTAATACATACATACTTAATTCAATCAATCAATCAATCAATCAATCAATCAATCAACCAACTGAAAAATTAAGGTCCAGCCCTAACTGGGCCCTCATCAAACCCTGTACACTCAAGACACTGCCCCCTCTGCGCACCTTTAGATCTCCATATATGGAGTTGACCTGTTCTGACATTCCATATGTTGATCTGACCACATCAAACCCTGTATACTCAAGACACGCTCCATATATGGCCAGTACAGAATTCATTCCATATGTTGATCTGACCCCCCATGCCAATGCGTCAGTGCTCGCCCAGCAGTTGACTTCATGCATGCGCATACCCTAAAGGTCGGGTTTGTTTTCAACGGAAATAGCAGATCTATACAAGCTCAAACTGCCTTGCGATGCAACCGTTTGAGCTTGTTTTCGGCTGCTGTTTTCGGCGAGCGACACTGTGTCCTACAGATTGTACTTATGTAGAGTACTTGGGTAAATGTAGCTTCCTATAGCTCCTCACTTTCTGGTTACAGATGTCAATTTGTTGACATGCAGGGTTTGTCTTTTGAATAGGACCTTGTATTGTTCTTGGTTGCAGACCAGACATAAAGGTGTAAAAAGTTAAAACCTGTGTTTGGAAGTTAAAAACATAGATGCATTTGAAGACATTTTTACACCTGAAGTTTCAGTCAGGGGCTCCCCGGAACTTCCAGACCCACAGGAACGAGCCCCGGCAGCCCGTCCGTCCAAAACGGTCGAGAAATGACAGTTACCGCGTGGGGGTCCCTGGGGGGTCCCCGGAACATCCAGACCCCCAGGACACGCCATGGGGCCAGGCCAGTTCCGGCGAGCTGCCCCACGTCCGAAATGGTGAAGTCAGTTACCGTGTGGGGGTACTGTACTGTCACACCCAAAATAATATACAGTTAATATGTGTGTGTGTGTGTGTGTGTGTGTGTGTATTAGGCTGCACAACAGTGACACTTGGTGATGAAAACCATGCTATTTTCGTGCTCGGACACAGGGACCCAGCCAGCCAGCCAGAGACACACAAAGCTCTGTATAGGAGTGGTTGCTCCACTCAAAAACAAAAAAGGAATGTAACTTAGTTCGGTACAATTCTATACAGCTATTGCGGGCTACAGCTGCAACTTTCAAGTAGTAACTTACTTTTTCAATGAATCAATATGTACCAGTACATATGGGCTGTGTGCCCATAGCCATCGCTGGAGAATATGGAGGCTACTACTGCCCATGCCATGGCTCCCACTACGACGCCTCGGGGAGAATTAGGAAGAGACCTGCTCCTCTCAACCTGGAGGTGCCCTATTACGAATTCCCTGATGATGACAGTCGTGGTGGGATAGTCACTTGAAGCTTTACCTCTGTGTGAAGCTCGATTCATGCTTTTTCGCAAGACAGCGCCACGTGCCAAAAATAGCTGAACTACAAACTCAGTGTTGCACACGCAACATTGTGAGCTTGCCTTGTAGGTCAGCTATTTTTGGCGCGCAAGGAAGTCTTGCAATGGAGAATAAATTAGGCTTCATGATATAGATCAGTCTGTGTTGTGAGATCTCTTAATAAATACATGTTTTAAATACTTTTGTCGCAGTCTTCTACTGAAAATAATGCCCTACTTTGTCAATAGCTGATGTACCAGATCACAGCACGTCACAATGCAACACAATGACAAGCTTGTGGAGCAGCAATTTTTTATGTTGTTAAATATGTCTGTTGATTTTATTTAACAAAGTATTAACAATACTACATTGGATCCTAGTTCATGGGTGATTTTTGTCCATTTCTTGAAAAGTAAGTTTGAACATAAAAAAGGAAACGTTGGAAATCCACTCGAATGCACAATCAACTACGTTTTATGTCCATTGTTTCTGCCTGACAGACACATACTTTAATGTACTTTAACGCAATTAATGTCCGAACTATAATGAAAATAACGTTATTGACATTGTCAACCAGTATGTGTCCTACCTGACACCACGGTATAAAGAGTAGGGAGACCACCTCCAACCACTGAAGATGTACCATGGTAGTTATATACTTAATAACATACTCTACCATATACATAAGTAAAAATATTTTAAAGTAAAATGGATTGCAGCCGTAAGTACAGTGGGAACAATATAGTATTAACACGTCCCAGATTGTACATACTACTTGTTCATTGAAGTGGCTGCCCAACTTTACCAAGAAGTACGTACAAATTTCTGGTAAAAAGTTTGCAGATGTGGTAATGATCAACAGCATGGAATCAAATTTGACTAATTCCTTCAGTTTAATAATTGGCAACCTAAATAAAGGTCTCAGGCAAAAAATGATGGTATGCTGTACAGTACACAATGCTACTACACTGTAGCTACCTTGCAAACAAATGTGCAAATTTTGCTTCTTATGTAAAGTGACTTGACGTGTGGTCTGAGTAAGCACCAAACCACAAGTCCATCACAACTTTTGAAGCTATACATGTGATTATCAGCGATTGATATTTATATAAATAAATAAATAGATAATGCACTGCTGGTGACTTTTTTCCCCTTAAAGCAAAACCTGACAGCATTTATTATTATTTTTAATAATAAAGATGTTTATGTGGACATTTGTATAAAATTGAAGAAAAATCACACCCATGTGAAGTGAGGGACATCTCATTCTGGCCAATTACAATGTGCGTCCTCACTGTTATCTTCACTATGTACTTTGCTCAGCCAATCAAATCATCGCTATGGGGTGATCAACCAATCCCAAGCCAATGTTTGTGTTTATACAAACCCGGAAAGCTGGGCACAGGATGCACGACCCTCAAAAACAAAATCTGGTTTTCTAATGTTATACATTGTCAGAATCCTGAATCGTGAGGTGTTCATGTTACGCAGTGCTAAAGTGCCTGCCCAACATTGCAGATGTTGTAGGTTTGAATTCACCAAGGTGCATCCGGCTTTGCCGAGCGTCTACTCCACACAACTGGCCAGTGTTTGGGGGAGGGAAGCCAGGTAGGGAGGGTGGTAAATTGTCACTGCACGTACACAGGCTGGGGAGGCGCCTGTCAGCAGGGAGTGTTGGACAGGAGGAGTGGCACGAAGGCTCTACCTCCATACAGCAGCAGTGACAACACATCAAGTGTGTAGAGAGGAATCAATTGGAATAACTACAAAAAATTAAATTATTTGATGTCACCAATATTTGGAATTACTGTACATGATGGCAGGGTACACCAAACCTCAAAAGAATTGTAATTTTGCTTCAGTAATAATGTTCAGTTAAGACACCGGTTCTCAATCCAGACATAAGTCTAGTCCACATAATGCACCTCTGCCTGCAGTTCTCTGGTTACATATCCAAGGAGGGCACCAGTGATCTGCTGTTTCATGGTGCTGTTGCCCATTACCAAGGCAGTCAGCTGGGCGACGTCTGTCCACTGGACCTCACCCAGAATGACCATGACGTCCCCATAAAGCTTCTGTTGCTGCTGGGGGGATAGCTCCATGATGATCTGAGGTAGAGGTTTGAACTGTCCACTGGTTAGCCAGCACCCCAGAAGACCACCAACAGCGCCCCCTGTTGGAGGGAGAGTGAGGTTAACAACTTCAACCCATACTTTGATCGAGGTATCCCAGGGACGTACAGTATACTTGACAGTATACTTTTTTCCCTAGTCTACACCAAATCTCTTTGGTGTAGACAACAAGTCCCAACCAAGTTATGCACTTGTAAAACTGCTATTTGCATGGAATGTTTGCCTGCCCTATTATATACGGATACCCTGAAGAAGGCAACTTGTTTGTCAAAACGTTGGTAACAATAAAAGTATTTTTGGCATTTGACCTCTCCTTTCTATTTTAATGCCTGCCCTATTATGACATGCCCAGAGTAGGGAGGCTAGGATTAATGTGGTAAATAACGTGTGTCCAAGATATTGAAAAAGATCTGAGGCTCTCAAGAGGGTAATAAGATTTTAAAAGTCAGCTACATGATTAACAGTTTTAGGAACAAAAATGGACATGTAACTCAGTGCACTCTAAGTTAATTGAATGCAGACTAGATTGTCTCAGAGTTTAAAAATAAATAAATACATGATGTTTTTATCAAATGCACATCAAACTGGGGGGGGTCTTTGAAATGAAAAAGGATGAGAATCAAAATGACTGGGCTGCCCAGGCGGTGGCGTAACCGTCAGGGCACCAGACTGGTAATCCAGTCACAGTGTGCCGCGGGTTCGACTCCCGAGCCCGACACGGCCTTTACTGCATGTCTTCCCCCATCTCTCTCCCGTTTCCTGTCAGCCTACTGTCTGTCCCTTAAAAAAACCCAATAAAAGGTGTAAGCCGCAAAACAATATATTAAAAAAAGTTACTTAATGCTTACCCAGTGCAATACCCAGAGGTCCTCCCATCAACCCTCCTGCAAAGGCCAGAGTCCCAGCTGCTGCTGCGCCCTTCGCTGAGCCCTGCACCGCTGTCTTTATCTGCTGATTGGCTGACAGCTCACAACAGAGGCGCATGACATCTTGAAGTCGATTCATTCTGTGAAACAATCAATAAGAATTGTATAGTTTAACTATCATTATTTAATTAGAGCCAATGCAACTTTATTTGTACAGCCCATGTCACACACAAAGACAGTTCATGTGTGATTGTGATTGCACATAGGCCATTAACAAGAAGAACAAATATAAAAGTCTAAAGGTCAAGTTGCACACTATCAGCATGTAATCAACTATTCATTCACATTTTATTGTAAGAGCATTTATCCTTCTGCTCTGCCACCAACATGTGGAACTTACTATGACCGAATCATTCAGTCATTTAGTGATTCTTATATCCAAATTCTCAAATTGTAGTTCGGGGACCCCTAGGGGTTCTTTGGGGGGACCCCAGCAAAGCTATTTGCTGTTTATACTATTTATACTAGTATAAACTATACTATAAGTTTATACTAAGTTTATACTATAAGCTATTTATACTATTTCATACTTCATACTTTCATACTCATCTCTTATTGGAATATGCATGGCCTAATATGTATCCGTTTGAGGGTCCTTAGTTGATATGAACATTGTTAGAACCACTGGCCCCCTCTGATCAGAACTTAACCCTGTCCCAGATCCTCTCTAATCGCAGTGTGAGGCGTTGTGAGCTTGTAGATAGGCTATTTTAACAACAAGAAAGCTACAAATTAGTACAGAACATACAAATGACCAATACCCCCAGAGTCTCCCAATAGGAAGGGAACAAGGACAAGTAAAAAAAACACCAGAGTAAGGCCAAGTGTGGACATGCACTGTTGCACAGACATACAGTGAGACGAAGGAGGACCCTAAGCAGAAAGCAAACCATAGTCCTAGAGACCTCTCAGTGTCTGCAATCCCCCAAGAACACACAAGGCAGAAAGAGCCCCCCGTTGGCTATGACATAAGAGAAAGGACCGCAGAGGGATGCCCTGGGTATGGTCAGTGCTGGTTGGCTGCACCTGGCCAGCAGGACACTGCTCCATGGATGCAGTGCCCTGTTGGCCGGGTGTGGCTGATCGGTGCTGGCTGTGTCTTGGTGATGGCCCCTCCGTGGATAGGTCTATAGCTGGAAGCTTGGATGAAAGGGGCAGTGAAATTTGGCCAATCACTGCTGACCCGCCAACTGGAGAGTGTCGTGGTTAAGGGTTGAAAAACTTTAAGAAGTTTGGGGACCACCAGATGACCTATCTTCCAGGCCAAAGCTTTATCCATTAGAAATGGATTATAATAACATATTTTTTGGGGACCCTTGTACAAGTGTAAGAATAAATACAATAATAAGTATTAAATAAGTAATATATAATGTCAAACATCCTCTGTGACAGGCAGCATTGTTCAGCATTGTTCAACAAGCCTTGTTCACACAACAATGGTTGTATGGACTATGGAGTCATGTGATGCCATACATGTGTGTTAGTCTTGTGTATTTGTCTTGTTGCATTCTATCTGACTGCTACAATGAATCATGATGACACAGACGAAGTTTCCTAAGTAATTAATCTAAAATCAATCAATTCAGAATCTTCACTGACTAAAAATTATTACATTAACAATCTGAAGTAATTAACCTAGTTGAGCCAGCATGATGGGCCAGCATGAGAAGTGGACACAATAAAGTGATAATAATAATAATACCCAAATAATAATAATAGTAATAACAAGAACAGCGACATTTGGATCACAATCACCTCACATAGATAGACACATACAAGATCACAAGGGCATAGTGGTATCTTAGGGCATGTTTAGATCACATTACAGGGACATTGCTTCTCCAAAATAGCAGCATTTAGAATTAAAGCTCTCCCTCCGCCTGAATGACTAGACAAAGACAGTCGTGTTAATATTAACTACCCAAAATGTGCCTTTCGTCTTTGCCTAAATGCGTTTAAAATGTAAAAGGTTTGACTCACCTGTTTTAGTAATGTGGGTGATTCCCAGATCTGTGAGTTTGATGTGACATGAGACTGACAACATTACAGATCATGACATGAGATCGCACCGCAAAACGCAATGCCTGATGGGCCACTGATGCCCAGCCCACATTGATGCTTCGTCGCAAGGCGGTTTCGCGCACCAACAAATTACAAGCTCACAATGCGTTGCGGACGCGAGTCATGCAACCCATTGTGAGCTTGTAGATCGGCTATTTTCGGTGCCTGCCTTTGATTCGCAACTACGTGAGCCAATGAACTGCAGACAGAGGAATACATCAAATAATAAATAATAGAAACGTTAAACATCCTCTGCGATAACATAGGATCCGAGGATCGTTGATGCATTGAGTAAAACAAATTAAAAACGTAATTGTGCATAGTGTGGAAATAATTGAATCGGTGGAGATCAAAGGTCATTGACCTACTTCTTGTCAATATCGTAAACAAATGATTACGTAACACTGTCACGTGGGGGTGGGGAAACACACACCTACTTCTTTAAACTTTGTACTAGTAGTTTGTTGATAAAGGACGTCATATATTCAGCCACTAATGTATGTCTCGAGCGGGTGTTTATGTTGAATTGTTGATTTGATCAATATGATTGTTTACATTTCGTATTGATCCATTCCCATTTACTCACAGCTCGTGTTTCTAAATTATATGTACCATTCAGCCCCATATAAATATAATATATATAACTGGGTAATGTCCACACGCACGCGGCACACATGGAAGCACTTAAACCAGTTTCCGTAGCCGGCAACACCTCGTAGATGTTTCCGCGTTGCTTTGGAGTTGAACAGGATAATGAGGATATTAACTTGCAACGTGAATCGACCATAGAGTTATATGAATCGACATATTGAATTTGAATCGACCATAAACTCAAGTCCAGGCAGGGGAGAAAGAGGGGGCAGGGCAGACGGTGTTCTCGCGAGAGCGTCGCTATCCAAAAAGGAACGGATCTACAAGATATCGACGTTTAGCGCCGCGACATGGCTGCAGCACGTCGATGGCTTGTAGATCTCTTCTATTTTGGCAAGGCAAAGCTGGCAAACCTCCGTACTAATAAATGAGGTTTAACATGGCGCAGGCAGGGTGAGTGACGGAAGAAGAGACAAACAGCCCCAGCTGAAGGAATATATTCGTTACTATCAATTGGCCTTTATTCCGCGGATTTATTTTCACGAGGAACATATGCAGAAGGTCGTGAAATGAGCGTGTGAAATGGTATCACTGTGGATAATAACTGCTACTACTACGGCCCTATTGATGAATACGGAAAGAACGGCTTCTCTGTGGAATAACAGCTCCTATTGCATTCATAAACACTTCTTTAGGACTCACAGCCCGTGCTGAGCTATTGCTTTGGTCTTCTTGTTGTTCTCCTTGTTGACATCGTAAAATCTGACCGTATTTGAATTTTGGACAGACAACACAAACACGCACGTGCTGGACAAACAATTAACACGCAACGATGACCGAGGAAAGTCAAGGGAATAATCATAATAATCTGAATAATAATGTGCAAGCTGAGCCTCCTCTACCGGGGCTTAACACACTTAGAAAGCAACACGAAGAGGTAATAGCTGTTCACATCGACCTTATGGCTTATGTTTTATTTTAATATTTATTTATTTCACTTTTTGGCAGTATTTTTTTTTAATTTTAATTTTTACACATTTTAGATTTTTTACCCTGTATTTAATTGTTTTGGTTCTATTTTTTTTCCACATTCAAAATGAATATTATTAATGTATTTGTTCACATCACTGGCCACGCGGTGCGCACGCATAAGGTCTGCAGGAGCAATGTTGCGATTTAAATCCAACTACTAAACGGGGGGGGGGTTTAAATAGACCACGTGTTTTAGGCTTTTTCCACATTGCAACGTCTCAGCTGTACTTAACATTGTGTAGTTTGTTGCATCGCTTTGGGTAAAATTAATCTGCTCACCATGGTGTCCATTTTGGATAAATGCTTCCATCCCTGTAAATCATCAGTCACATGTTTCTGCCCTGGTCGTGTTTTATTTGGTTTCCTCGATGGCTAACCACATGAGAAGTGCAAACTTTACGTGGAAGCTCAAAGCTTGCATTGTTGTCATACTAGATTTAAAGGGACTTAAAATAATATGAATATGTTCAGATATATCTACTTGACTGGTAATATGTGTTATGTGTATCTGTTTGTAGTTTGAAAGCCCCCAACAGTTGTGTGGGTGTGGTGGCTTCTTCCACTGATATGCATTATGGATCTTATCTGACAATCCCTTTGGTTACAGTTTAGTAAATGGACCCATTTGATATGGGTCCATTTAGTAACCTTTGTACTTGTATGTTGTCTGGATCAAGACTATCATGGATGCATTTTTATTGATTTTGACATTTACATATCATGGATAGGAAAGTAAAAGTTAGACTTGTACATCTATGATACTCGGATAACATACAAGTACAAAGTTATAATGGTCACACATCTGTGTGTGTGTGTGTGTGTGTGTGTGTGTGTGTGTGTGTGTGTGTGTGTGTGTGTGTGTGTGTGTGTGTGTGTGTGTGCGCGTGTGTGCACAAATAACTGCACTGTACTCAAACTGTATCCTATTTGAAAATGTTTGTCTTAAACTCCAGGTTGTGAAAGACTGTGAAGGTCGGATTCAACACTGGTGAGTCTCAAACGTGAACAGTCTGCTGCCAATATCCAACATGTACCTGCCCCATATAGCTACGGTTTGCTACACTTTAAAGTGATGCATTATGCTTGAATGAATTAATTAAAAGTGAATGCTCGCGAGGCAGGATTTAAAAACTAGCTTTGGAAGAGAGAGCCGTGCCGTCGGTTGAAAGTGAGTTGTTTGGATTGATGCCTCTAAACGGAAATGCTAATGTGGTGTTGCAGGAAGAAAGTGGCTGGTGACTACCAAGCGCTGGACGAACGTCTCAAAACTCTCCCAGATCAGCTGTCTTATGATGTCATGGTGAGTCCAGTCTGTCTGGGATGGCAGAATCTCCTTGGCAGGCACAAAATGTACAACAAGCATTAATGTATCTGTTCCTGTATGTATCTGACTACCCATGTTGCTGGCTCAAAGGTGGTATGAAAATAACCATACGGTATTCGGCTGCTAAGGACGCTGATGTAGCAGATGCATTTAGAAATTGAGTGGTGGAGATGGGGGAGTGACTCAGAGGAGCCATGGTTAATTCATTAGCAGGTGTTTCCAGCCGGAAGCCGTACAACAAAAATGTTGTGTCAAACCATGTGACTTCCATTGGAAATGCATTGCAATGTGCAGATGCTTTCATTACAAAACAGTTATCATTTGTGTCAGCAATAATCCACAGTAGCACTCATGCATCTTCCTGCACAGTGGGTTGATGTATCGGTCTGAAATTGATTGAAGCTGATTTCTAACTTTCCCTAATGTAAATGTGATTCACAATTTCGCCCAGCTAATGAGATCTGTAGTGTCAGTTAGTCTACAGTCAGGGGTGCACACATCCCCGGTATGGACTAGTTAATTGGAATCTTTGACAGAGTGTAAAAAATGGTTAATATTGGCCTAGGTTTTACCTTGAAAAATCCAAATCGGTCAAGCTCCAAAAATCCCCCCCCCCCTCTGGTGTTGCAAGGGGTATAGTTCCTGCACACCATTGGAGACTAGAGGTATGAATCCTCCACGATGCGTCTGCCCTGAGTTATAACAAACTTAATTGCCATGTTTCACAGAAGGGTGCAACATGCTTGGATATTAAAGGACTTGCATTACACTTTGTCTCCATTTGTCTGTCTGTCTGCATCTATCGCTAACTCTCTCTCTTACTCACACGCTCTCTTTTTTCTCTCATCTGCTATGTGGAGAATTGTTTTGTTTTGTTGGGTGTGTGCGTCTGTGTGTTCGGCTATAATGAAATCCCTTAGCATATGGCAGAGTTCTGCCAAGTCTCCGGAGCTTTGCAGATGTGTGCCACTTCATTGTAAACACATTTATTCTCAAGTGTTGTTGGTTAAAGTCATTGGATTGCTTTTGTTTCATCGTCACCCCTTCCGCTTTAACATTTACAGTCCTGCCAATGGCTTTATTTCATTCCTTTCCTTTTTGTTCTTCTTTCCTTTTCTATTATACTGGCTTCAGGTGCCATTTGGTCCGTTGGCATTCATGCCAGGGAAGATGGTCCACACCAACGAGGTCACCGTGTTACTGGGTGACAACTGGTTTGCTAAATGCTCTGCCAAGCAGGCTCAGAAGATCGTTGACCACAGGATGAAATGTATGTGGAAACTGTTTTACTGCCTTATAATCTATGCAAACTATTTTTTTAAATCTAAATGTACATGAAATGTATGCTCTGGCTTAAAAAAAATACAATTCAATACAAAATGTACTTATGTTGCATTATATCCAAAATAATTAAATTAATTGTAATGAACGGATTACAAGAACTTCATGTTTTTGATCGTAGTGATCTTTTTCATCCAGCAGAGGGTGCTGTTGTCTATATCTTAGACATGCAGTACTACTTACCCACAATGAAAAATAATTACGAAGTAAAATACTTAGTATGTGGTCAATTATCATAACTCAAAGTAGGATATATATTTTTTCTTTCCTCAATGATTTCATCTGCAGTTAGTATAATTGTAATAGCCCTATGGTATTTCAGGCTTTGTCTCAGGATCTTTTACCACTGATAATTGGCTAAACCACATAAAACATGCTGTCCCTATTTTGGGAAACTGTTCAAAATACCCCAGAAGTAAAATACAATAAAATTTCAGATTTAAATGCTTAAATCCCTAATTTTAAGAACTTAAAATAAGTTATTGATTGGATCTTTTTAGCACACTGAGAGGGTGTTTAAAAATGGACCCATAACACTCGCAGTGCAAACTAAAGGTCCTTATACAGTAATTTGCCTTAATTAATGCTTGGAGGAGGAATGCGCGCGCACGCCATAGACACTCATTCAAAGCAGAATCTTTGTTGCCTTTTCTCTCTGAAAGATGGTGCAATGTCTGTAGTTTTGTCCAATCCATCCGACGTTTGAATGTGAATTGGGATTTTTTGATCGCATCACGCCCAACATATTAACGTGTCGGCTCCTGCTAACACAACTTGCTGCTCCTCCTGTCACACATGTCTAGTAAACAGAATTTCTGTGGCAGCGTGCAGTATCTTGAATGAACACTAAGTGGCAATAAGAACTCATTGACTGCCGAGAACGAGTTGGCACGTTTTTCTCAATGGCTCAGACTGCCAAGAAGGAGTTGGTTTTTAGTTTTTACACTAGATGATGCTCCTGGCTAACCTATGATCCACCGTCCTCTGCAGCGAGACACAAGGACACCCCATGGTCGCAAAAATCTCCTACCAGCTCAGGCGCTAGAGACATTTTTTTCCCCTCTTCCTCATATTTCTCTGCCCTGTATCGTTCCACTTTTGGCGTGACCACCATTCAATCTTCAATGGGCTCCAACCACTGAACACATGGTCGTTTTCTTTCACAAACGCGCAACAAACTGCTCTCATTACCAACAATCAGGTGTGCGATTGCACTGAAAATTAATATTAAGTGATTACTTACAGGTGAGTAAAAGCACATGGACGGCAATGCTGGCAGTCTGGGCTATTTTGGTTAATTATTCTTGGCAGTAGTGTAGATTGGAGAGAAACAAGGCAGTAGTGTAGATTGGAGAGAAAAATAATTGTATCAGGTGGTCCACACATCTAATGCATATCAAACTGGGCGTCCTGGAAATGGAAAAAGGTTGAGAATCCCTGCTCTAGCAGAGGCTACTGTATGTCTACTTGTCTAGTCAATACACCCCTCCCTGTTGCATCCCTGAAAACCTCATATCAAGTTAAATGAGCTTTAAGTAAGGATCTGTGATGTGAACATTATTAGGGTGCTCATTGAAGCAGAAACGCGCTCCATCCTCCCTGCTCATCCTAAGTGCTGTAATACAAACAGAACTGGCCTGCAATGTGACAGACAGCGGCTGAGTTGTCACGGCCTTCTGTGTTTGACCTTTCCTCATTTCCACTAGATGCATGGGCTGGAGGGGCTCGCCGTCACCATGGCAACAGGGGCCCTCCGCTCGCCATTAGTAAAAGGGCTTAATTGTTGTGAAGATTTAATGATCCGGAGTAGCACGGAGGGCAGGAGATGTTATGAACTGTTTGTGTCATTTAGCTTTTTTTCTCTCCTCCTCCTCCTTTGCTGTCAACATGTCCTGAATTTTAACTGTTGAGCTGTCCGATTGGCTTGTGTCTCTTCTTCTGTCGTATGCTCCGTTGCAGTCTTGTGTCTCTGTTAATGTTTTATTCACGTTCTTAAACTAAAGCCAATAAATTAATAGCCTCCCACAAGCTCATGTAAATACATTATTTTGATGAGTTTGTGCTTGTTGTTCGCAGATGTCGAGGGTGAACTCGGTGCCCTGCACAAGACAATGAAAAACTTTGAATCCAGATTTGAGTTCACCAAAGGTCTAGAGGACGTAGCAGGCGTAAGTGGTATTACTTTGGTCATTTAGCATACTTTAGCAAGTATTTTATTACATATTAAAAACTAGGCGACATACTACTGACTTCCATTAACTGTGCTTTGCCTTTAGAATAAATATGACATCAGAGAAGAGGCTGGAAACACTGAACCTGTCACCAAAGGTATGTGGAAGTTGTATGTACTCTTTACAGAAACTTTAATCAAAAGTACCTTTTTCACATTAATCTCAAGATTGTTTTACAAAATGACGAGCAAAACATTGGTAATTAATCGGTGGGCTAGGACAGTGGCTCACGCAACCTTTGCTGCATCAGGGTCAACTTAAATTTCCAAAGGGAATCGCTGGTCTAGGACTCTCCAAAACCGGGATCGGCAAGTCACCCAAAAATCAGTCATCGGTCAGGCTCTAGTCGATTTTGTAACCCATTTTTCACCCCTGTGTCAATTATCTAATGTGATCCTGGGCTCTACACACCCTCCGCCAACCTAGTCCCCATATATGGGGGACATGGGGAGAGCAACGGATTTGAACTCATGCTTCCTTCATGCCTGAGTGTCCAAGGCTCTAGTCTTTTCATTGCCTTCCTAGTTCATCTGTATTAAACATTATAGTTGCCGAGTGTTGTTATTCTGAGCACAACATGCATTTCTTTCTCCTCTGTTGGTATTCCTGTGAACAGGAAAGCGGCGCATGGCCCACAAGCCCAACTCTAAGCCCAAGGTGGACACCATTTTGAATCTGCCAGACGAGAAAGAGGAGAACGAAGGCTGCAACTACGGAGTGCTGTCCGAGGACGAGCTCTGGGTCCGGCTGGACGAGCTGGAGAAACTGGAGGAAGAGGAGTCACGGGAGGAACTGGAGAAAGGGCTGGAGAAACAAGAAGAACCTGACGGAGAGGACAGGTAGGATCACTCAGCATTTCTAAAGTCACACTATGATGATTTTCTTTTCCATTATCTTGTGACATTGTCCTTTGTTCATTGTGTTTATGGCAATATTGTGATATTGAATTCAAAAGGAACAATAAGGCTTGTATTTTAAATATGATTGTTATTGTAGACCAGTGGTTCTCAACCTTTTCTGGATCAGGGCCGACTTGAAAATCTCAAAAGCATTTGCGCCCCACCCACCCAGTCTTCAGAGCATATTCATTTTAATGATCAATCCATTGTGTTCCACCTTGGATCAATGCAACTAGCGTAGAATACTTTTATGTTCTTATCGGTACCTCTTTTTATTTTTTAGGATAGGATATTCTATAGGCTTTTTCTGTCTTTTATGATTTAAACTAGACTGACAGGAGTCAGCAATGGGGAGAGAGATGGGGGGGGGGGAAGACACACGGCAAAGGCCGTAGGAATCGGGAGTCCTGCGGCACGCCATCAGGCCAGGCCTCGGTAGTCGGTACCACTTTTTAATGTTTTTGGAAAGATTTTTAAAAGACTACATTCTAGTCTAATGTCGTCTTTTAAATCTTTCCAAAATCAGCGTATGGGAGGCTTAAATCTTTTGCCAATAATTTTTTGGTCCCACTTGCAATATCTTTGCCAGTGGGAATGGGGGAACCTCACAGGTTGAGAACCACTGCTATAGACTAATTCAGAAACGGGTCTCATGGTCGCAGCTTACGTATTTCCTGTAGGCGGAGCCGACATAACTGCGGGATAAACCTGCCTCTTAAAAAACCTCTTCTACTAAGGTGAATGGTAGAGTGACTGATGTACAGTCTGCCTCAAACGTTACTTTTTACTAACACTAACATTACAAAGATGCCCAGAACATCGGGATGAACCTGTGTAGTTTATGGCTGCTCCAACAGTAGTGGTAACATTCCAAAAAAAACAAAAACGGAATGTCAAAATATCCACCGCAGTGGCTGAGGGCAGAGCTATAGAGTAATGGTTGAGACGAAGCAGTGAAAGGTCCTGAAAGATACATAACGTCAGTCTTACCCAATACCCAATCTTTCTGTTTTATGAACACAATGCTGCTGTACTTTATACCTCATACTTTAATTGCTTAGTATGAGGTATAGTATGAGGTATAAAGTACAGCAGCCATTGTGTACTGTTCATAAAACAGAAAGATTGGGTATTGGGCAAGACTGATGTTATTTATCTTTCACTTTCACTGCTTTGTCTCAACCATTACTCTGGCTCTGCTCTCAGCCATATTTTGACATTTCTTCTTTTTTTTTGGGAATGTTGCCACTACTGTTGGAGCAGCCATAAACTACACGGGTTCATCCCGATGTTCTGGTCATCATTGTAATGTTAGTGTTAGTAAAAAGCAGGTAAAAGACATGTACTGACGCACATCAACCGCTTCCAGAATGTTGGACACGGTGGACATAAACGCTGAGGACACCATGTCCTCATCCGAAGAGGAGAAGGAGGGAGACGGCCCTCGGCCGCAGACGCCAAGCTGGAACTGCATTCCTCAAAACAAGCAGGTCAACGGTAAAGCTCCTCCGCCAAGCAGACACAAGATGGAGGAGGAAGATGACGGAGACAGCTGCCTGCCCACCATCTACTTCTCTCACACAGTTGAACCCAAGAAGGTTTGTGCGATCAGCTTCATGTCTTGCACTCCTATGCTTTTTAAAATCACTTTGGTAGGCGTTTGATTTGTGTAGTTACCTTGACATGATGTACCTCCAAATATTGGTGTGATATATTCAATCGTTGCTACATTGATTTATAGTTCTGGATATTGACTTACAGTATGTTGCATTGTGAAACGGGTGTCAAAGCCACTGTTTTACCACATAAAGCAGGTGCTGCCAGTGTATAACATTAAAAGACTTGATGTTGATCTTACTATTTGAAAATCCGGATCCACCTATTTAACAGCTTGAATGCCGACAATTTACGGTCGTCTTTCAGGCTAGACTGCCTATGTTTAAAGTTACCTTTGAACAGCCAGTGCACTGACCGTTGAGTTGCTTGTCATGAAATAGAAGTGAAAGTGTTAAGATATCTTTACAATGTTGGGAGTTACAGTTGTCATTGCAAGGTAATTGCACCCCACAAACCTCGACCAAAGTGTCATGATTTGACCATTTAAGGCTTAAATGGTCAAATCATCATGATGATGATCATGATATATGGCTTAAATTTTAAGCCATATATATTTTTGTGAAATTGATAATACTTTTGCCTATATTGACATGCCCAAAATAGGGAAGCCAGGGTTTGTGTTGTTAATTATTGTCCCCCTCCGACACTGTGTTGCTCAGGTGAGGATAAACACGGGGAAGAACACAACTTTGAAGTTCAGCGAACGGAAAGAGCAAAAGGAACATTCGAAGAAAAAGAAGAACGGCCACAGCAACGGCCACTCTTACCATGAAGTCCATAAAATCACAACACCGACGGACATCTACAGGTTAATAGTTTTTGTTATAACAAAAAGTTTATTGCTAAAAAGATAACTATTTATATTCTGATACTAATCATTGCTATAGTATAGACTAGAGTGTTAGTAACAGAGGTATCCAGCTCTTATGTAAAGGGAAAATGAATCCATTTCATACAGTCAGGAGAACCCAGTTATGAGCTCATTACCGTACTCTACTCTTTTATTACTTCCAATTTCACTTATTTATCCGGTGTGTGTGTTCTCTCTCCTGATTGGATGGAATTGGTATCCTGACCCGAAAATGTGTTTTCTGATTGAAATTCTGAAGAGCTGCATTTCGCTTGATAGTTAGGGGGCCCGTGATACTGACCTAAAACTCCAAAAGTCTAGTCTATATTAATGACTATAATGGGGGAATATAGAGCTATATTTCTATTTAAAAAAATGCCAACATACACATAAAAAAATCACACATCTGGTTCTCTAGTCTGAATAAATGTTCAATTCAATCATGAATTTTTGTGGGTGGTTTGGCATTTTCCCAGGTTGTTTGTGGATGTGAGGAACGGTGAGCCCGTGCCCAGGAAGTCCATCCTGAAATCTCGGAGCCGCGAGAGCAGCGTGTGCAGCGACACCAGCGAGAGCAGCGCGGCCGACTTTGAGGAGCGCAGGGTGGTGGGGCGCAGCTTCAGCCATGATGAGCACAGCGACACCAGTGATGGCATCACATCGGAGGACAGTCCCACTGCGGTCACGGCGCACCCACCCAATCGATTTGAGGTACCGTCACCATTAGGGAGGCACCCAATACCCCGAACGCCCATGGTTATTTAATCCATTAAATCGGAGCCCCCATCGATTTATAGCAGCGGAGCACATTAGCGACGGACAGGCGCTATCCCTGATGTAGCTGAAGTAGCTAGATGTAGCCAAAACACTGCTGAGGCGATCGACAACAACGGGAGGTATGATTAATTCTAACGCGACTAGCGACGGGACCGCGATGGGTCGTCTAACACATATTCTTTGCTTAGATATGGACGTTATGATTTAGATCAAGAGTTATTCACATTTTTAAGATTTTCGGTCTCCTCTGCTAAAACTGCGCCATTGTCTGCCCCGGGGTCTCCTCCCAGTGGGACGTGCCTCGAGGACCTCGAGGCGCGCCCGAGGAGACGCCCGAGAGGCATCGTAACCAGATGCCCGAACCTCCTAAGATGGCTCCTTTACAGGCGAAGAAGCAACGACTCTACACGGAGTCTCTCGTTTCTTAATTGATAATATTAAAGTTTTAAAGTATTAAAGAATGAAAGTATACTACATGGGTTCTATTGATCAAAGCCAGAACAGAATCAGGGGGGAAAAAGAGAGATCCAGGCAGTCTGAGTAAAAAAGAAAAGAGGGAACAGACTTGTTAGACATGTTAGGACCGTCCGAAACGGTCTTCATCAGGGCTAAAAAGAGAACAGAATCAATTGATTGATCATTCAAATAAACATACTCTGAACATGCACAAGGCCATGCCGTCCATGTTCAGCGGTCAGATGAGTGGGTCACGAACGCTTTTGAGATGTTCAAGTGGGCCAAACTCGCCTTTTGACTGCCATGACAAGATGACATTCACGATGCCAGTGGCTGATGTTTACACCATCTGTTGTCTCATAAAGCTTGATGATTGAAATTGTGCTTGTGTAAATGATATATGGTTTAATTAAAGCAAAAAGATATATGGAGTGACTCACAATATTTATCTATGGCAGTCAAACAAAATTCAATGCCTCAACTCCTACAATTCCAAGTGCTTGTCAGGGTCACAGTTAACACCCCGAGCAGGAGTTCTCCGTCCTATCAAATAGCAACGCCCAGCTCTCAGGACTGAGATTTATTGGTATCAAAACCGATCGTATCGCTCCACAGGCTGGGAGCGTCTGTTAGGCAATATTCAATGTCATTTCTGTGTCGTCGTCCCCCCCCCTCATTTTAGCCGATTAGATCGAAAATCTTAAAACGTGAATCACTCTTGATCTAATTCGTTCCGTCCAATTCTAAGCAAAGATTATGTTTTAGACGGCCCATCGCGGTCTCGTCGCTAGTCGCGTTAGAATTAATCATACCTCCCGTTGTTGTTGTTCGCCTAGGGAGTGTTTTGGCTACATCAAGCTACTTCAGCTACATCTGGGATAGCGCCTGGTGTGTCGCTAAATGTTTATTGATTTAATGGTCCTAAATAACCCTGGGCGTTCATGGTGTTAGAATATCATTCTTTTTTTGGGGCAGGGGGTGATCAGGACCTGAACATTTTGGGAACACCTGCACTAGATTCATTCCATTGTGTGTTTTGTCATAGGGGTTGGTTCTTCATAGATTATCTTTTATAATAAATATCCTTTTATTATAGTCATATCTGTATTCTGAGAGCTGTTTCTAGCGGCATAATATTTTCACTACAGGTGTGAAATATTAAGGCATAATATTTTCACTACAGGTGTGAAATATTATGACCAATGGTCATCACCAATGGAAAGTGCACATGTATTAAGATTTATGTTTGGTAGGATTTTCTAATTTCACTAGAGGAGAACAATAAAACTTTATCCCGTGATTTTACAACCCATTTTTCACCCAGTGTCTATTATCTAATGTAATCCTGGGCGCTACACTTCCTCCTGCCAACCTGGAGGGGCAGCCGACTGACCTCATGCTTCCTTCTATGCATGAGGAGTCCACGCCACGCTGCTTCTTTTCACCTGACGGGGAAGCGTTTTCCCGGCCGGACGTAGCGTGTAGACGGAACACGTTATTCCGACCAGTTCTTTCCCCTTCACCAGGCGCCCCGGCTGGCCAGGGGGAGGTTTAGAGACCAGGATTACTGCATGTTTTTTATGAGGGTACCTACCGGGGAGAACATGCAAACTCCACACAGAAAGGCCCTTTCGCCCACCCCGCCTTGGTTATGGCCACTGATAAATGGAACTCATTATTGTGCAACCTTACTGATTTCAATGACCCCAGGGCCTTTCCTCCTTAGGCCAAAATTCCCACTTTCACACCGGATTCATGGCTTCTGACCATGTCACATGGCATGACCTCTAGGTTCAGTAGGGTATTTTAAGCAAAGTTCAGACCAAAGTATGATGGCACTGCGTGCCGTAAATAGCAGACTCTTGCTACATGTACAGGGTGATAAAAAACAGAAAACTAATCCCTGGTCCTTCACTATTTGTGTGGTGGTTTGTTAGGCGTTTTCTGGCACCGTGGTGGAGAAGGACCCCATTTCTTCAGCCGTTCCCCATCTGACCATCGTCCCACCCGCTCTGCCCACAATACCAGAGAGGAAACAGGAGGAAGTAACTCCAGACGCGCCACCATCCCAGGAAGCCCCGAAACGCGTGTCCAAGTTCAAAGCTGCCAGGCTGCAGCAAAAGTGAGCATCCACGAGCAAAATGTCCTGGTTCTGCTCCAGCTCCGTTTTATACTGTCAGTGGTCTTCTCTTTTTCCTACACTCTGAGCTGGACAGATCACCACCTAGCAACTGTTGTGTTCTTAAACATCCCCTAGCTTGGTATTAGTGCATATCGTCACTGTCGGGTGCAAACCTATGTTCAAAATCAAAACCAGAACTTTTCAGGAAAATAGAAAAATGGAACCTGTGTTCCAATGGATCCTTTGTAGTTACTTGGTCTCAAGCTCTTGGTAATACCGTTAATTTGATTCAAATATATAAAACTCACAGGCTCCAACAATTCCAACCTGGTGTCCCTATATTGGGCATGTAATTATAGGTGAACATTTCCCCCAAAAATGCAAAACGTGTATATATAAAATAAAAGATCACATTTAAGCTTGTAGATCTGCTCTCTTTGCATGACACTGTCATGATACGAGAGTGTTGTTTATGTAAATTGGGTTCATGCTATAACTTATAGCAAAGGAATGACTATAATATAAGGCATACATTTTTGAAAGAAATTGAGTTATGGACATACAAGGTTTCTACCTGACGGCGATGATGCAATGGTTCTGTTTATTGTAATATTAGGAAAGAAAATCAATTGATCTGTTTATCATTATTCTGTACACGGCATCCTGCTCTTTAGCAAGCAGCACTTAAGTTCAAAAACATTAAATTTAATAAATATGTAGTTTATTTAGCTTATCCTTTCCTGCAATACTATGACACTTAAACACTTGTCCACCTTGGCGTTGTGCTTGTTTCGTGGTGGTTGTACTCGTGCTGGTGTCTTTCTTATACTGTGAAGGCCAGTGTCTCATCCAGGGTTTGATTTGCAGGGGGAAAGGGTCAGTAATGGACAGACTGAATTAAATACCTGCATTTCCTTTTGGGAAATGTTTACCGACTGATATGTTTACTTGTGATGATATGATTAAACTTAGTTAAAATAGCTGATCTACAAGCTCACAATGCACCACAATGGTGATAATTTGTGAGCTTGTCGATCTGCTACTTTTGTTATATGAAGTATATGGTTTAACAAAATGCACCCCCCCCCCAAATCGAACCCTGGTCTTATTGACTGCTATTCTGTTCATCCAAGATATTGCCTGCTGTAGTGCAACATGCTTTTCTACTGTCTGACTTGTTTTTTTCTCTTGTTTTTTTTCTTCCCATGATTGGATTAGGTGCTAACAGCCTGTCATTTAACCTTCTCTTGATTCTGTTGAATGTAGGTTCACTTCTGTGACCAGCTTTATGTAAGAACAAAAAGAGAAAAGAAATCTTGTAAATTGAAAGGTTAATAAATTACTTGGCTATTTTTGTTTGGTTTAATTTTCCGTTCATGGCATTGCTCGTAGAAGTGGCAAGCCGTTTAGAATAGGGTTTGTCTGACTGTACAGGGCTAATCTCGCAAACCACTGGAACGATTGGTGCCAAATGATGTCTAGTGCATGCTGCCAATAGGCTAAGGATGCTGATCCCTGCATATTTTCTCATTGTGAAAAATACATTTTGTGTGAATTCTTTCACATTTTCTAAAGGGGTGTCCGATGTTTGTTCCACCGTCCGCTATCCTTACATATTTGTCAGGACTGACTTCATCGTGACATCAATGATCCATAGGGAAGACATGCTGTTAATCGACCTCTTATTTTATGCATCCTTCCAGAGATTTAATTGTCTCCACCAGACCGAAGGCATGTGGAGAGCATGTTTTGCACTCTTGTCCGTCCGTCCGTGTGTGTGTGTGTGTGTGTGTGTGTGTGTGTGTGTGTGTATATGTCCGTCCGTTACCAGCTAATCTCCGGCACCGTTGGCCCGCCAAACTGCGCACACTCCCTGGGATGCCACCGACTAACCTCTGCCATCCTGATTAGCTATAAGATTGGCTTTCATGATTGGTCAATTTTCTCACTCCAGAGTAGGCCTATCATTAACTACTTAGTTAATCCATACATTGCTATTATGATTAGCTAAAATAACAGATCTACAAACTCTGAACATGTGTTTTCCAAAAGCTACATCTTTTTAGTAGGCTGAAAGGCTATCTCCCCATAATTTGCAAGGTGGTAGTAGTGCAGTATTCTGATAAGAAGCTTTTAGAGGGGTCCTGAGTTGACCTTCCTATCCCCGACCTGATTCCCACTCATCAGGATTATATGAAATATGAAAATCCAGGTAGCTTGAGACAGATTAGCCGATGCTTAACATGGTAGCGTTGCACTGGCGAGTCACAGATCAATGGGTTTACGTGAGTTAAGCTGAAGAGGTATATGCTGCAATATAGGCACCACTTAGCATTTCAAAGACATCTAGAATGTGAACTACGTAATAGCCCGAAACACAACAGATCTGCATTTCAGGGATTAAGAGGGATTTTAAGAGTTGTATGATGGGGGTTTCAAGCAGGCATTGTTGTCCAGACAGGTACTCGGGTCTGTGAGGGAGAAAAAAAAGTTACTCATATTTCCAAGTGTCAAAACTACTGGATTAAACTGCACGCTTGATAGATCCAACATCAAAATGGTTTGCAAAAAGTCATATACTACAGTATGTGCTATATATATATATATATACCTGCAGGCTTTGTGAGGAAATGTATTGTTCGGTTACTGGCAGTTTGCTTTGTTTTCTATTTGTATTATGTGATTAGTAGTGTGAAACATTTTAACATCTTAAAACTACAGATAAATACTGTAGGTTACTATAGGCCTGCAAGTTTTTCCATACCAAATCTCTTCTGAAAATAGCCAATCTATAAAATGTAGACTAGACCTATTTTATACGGACACAAGAATAGGGACAAAAGAGTTCTGGCTTTACATCAAAGCTCTGCGTTTCTGTGAAATATGTCTTACCCGAGACCTTTGTTTAGTAGTTGGCATGTCTTGTTGGTCATTTTGCTTAATGTGCGATGCAATGCGAAAGTGCGGACTAAGTGACACCAACTCTGGACTCACGAGACATGGCCAAACGTTGAGAACCCCTGCCCTATAGCTTTGCCTTGGGTTGGCTTCCACAGTCTCAGTTCATCCGCTACACCTGTTTCTGGTGCCTGCCACTGGCCTGCCGCCAGGCTCAATCCTCCTCTCCCTGACCTTGTCCGTGACCCGTAGGAGGCCTCCGTAGAGTTGCACGTTTCTGAAGTGGTCTGCCCAAAGTCCAGTTCTCGACTCATACTGTCATTTAAAGAGTGTCATGCCACTTGAGAAAAAGAGAAAGTAATTGTGGACTGCCCATAAGTCTGACATCCCGTTAGTCCGACCTGTATACATGGCCGGTTAACACCGATTAGGGTCTGACCTACATGGCCGGTTAAGACTGAGGTTATAGGGTTAGTTAGTTTGTGTTGGTGTAAATAGGCTAGCAAACATGGCTGGGAAGATCATGGGCATGTCCACCCCACCCATCACTCCCCAGACCATCTTTGAACAAGCAGTGGTGAGACAGGCTCGGAATATTGTATCTGACCCCTTGCATGTACTGTACAGAGAGTACGAGCTAATGCCATCCGGTAGGAGGTATAGAACTCCACAATGTGTATATAATAGATTTAAACACTCTTTTGTTCCCCTGTCAACTAAAATGCTCAATCAGGGATTGCCGAATGCACTTTAATGACTATAGTTGCACTTTATCAAGGGAATGTGTGCAATATCTCTGTTTTGTGTATGTGGGTATTTCATGGTGTTTTTTCTTTTCGTATGTGAACGTGTCTGTTATTTGTATGCAGCTGTGACTCTGTCTCCAAGACAAATTTCTCCCAAGGGAGACAAATAAAGATAACCTTGAACCTTGAACCTTGTTAGTAATGGGTCAGACTAACGGGAGGTCGGAACAGTGAGGTGATGTAACCAAATTAAGCTAATAGATTTTGACTAGTTTAGTCAGTCATATATAGCACAAAATCAAAACCAAAATGGTATAATCTTACATTGTCTAAAAATCACACCCGTGTGAAGTGAGGGGCGCTCTCAATCATACATCATCATACATCATCTGATTCCAGCCAATCACAATTTGCGCATTCACTTTTCCGTTCTCACTTTTGTTTTCAATTTTTGTGTTTACACAGTAACACAAACCCGGAAATACTAGTAACAATGAAAACTGAACTCATAACAGTACACTGGAAAATAACAGAGAACCTTACACTTACTTATGAACCAGCACTGAACACAGAGAAACAGTCTACTAAATAGTACTAAATAGTATAAGGAGTTCATCACCCAAGCCCAAGGTGACCACGGGTGACTGCACTCAGGGCAATCAGACTCTTGTGTGTGATTTTTGAAATACCATTTAGTTTTATGTTTTAGCAAGGGACCCCCTGGAACCCATCTCAAGGACCCCTGGGGCTGGGTGACCCCACTTTGAGAACCACTGCTGTTGAACCACAGCTCTTCTGTATTATGGCCTGCCGCCTGCATGTGACAAGCTGCTGAGAGTAGCTACAAGTGGTTCCCGTGCCTATATTCACAATGCATTGGTCGATCAGCATGAACACAATCCTATTCCTATATTTCTGATCATGTTGGGGCCATGAATGCTCTTCTTCTGGCTGCAAGTCTGCAAGAAAGAACGAGTCATCGCCATTCGCCATCCATTCCAGTAACAAGCAAGCACACTTTCGTTTGTAAATATACTTCGTAATATTAAGTATCTTGTAATTAAGGATTATCAATGATCATTTAGATTAAAATAAATGCACATTTACAATTATAAATTACATTTACTTACTTCACGCATAGGTAATAATGTGTGGCGCTTACGGGCATATTGCCATGTGTTGCTGTTTAACATAAATGTGCTGTCTGTCTGGCATTATTACATGCAACTGCATAATAATGTACGCACGCACGCTGCATAAGAACATGGACTGACGATGAAGACCACACGCATCCTGGAGACGCAAATGCGCATTTTACGCACGAGGCGTCTATTCCACTTCACGCCAGCTGCCAGATGAGGGAGACATACCGCTTCGGGATATGTGGAAGTATCACTGAGTATTTTTTTTTGGAAGATTTCATTACCGCTTACTTACTGAACTGGGATTATTAGTGAAAACACACTGCGGCATGCCTCTCTGACGAATGCGCTGTAGCGTTAGTGGAAGCGACAGGAGTCCAAGTCGACGTTAATGAGAAAGCAAGAGCGTACAGTTTTATTATAGTCTGTCAGCCAGCTCGTCACGGAACTCCAGCTGTCACTCCGTGTCCTCCTGCGTCTGGAGCGCCCAGGTAAGAACATGGGTGTCACTTGATAGTGTACTTTATCTGTAGAAGTGAGGATAACTTTCAGAGTGAGTCTAATTCTACTTTAACGATTATAAAGGGAGTTCAAGAGCAACATTGCACAAGCAGTTCCAAAGCTGCCGCTGCTGTTTTCTGGTGAAAAGTAAGTAATATGGCGAGCGGCATATATAATTCATTTCATATCATGGGTAACCAATTATATATTTTAAAAATCTTTTTTTTACTGTCTATAGTCACTCAATGGAACATAAGCTAGGCTACATAGGCTACGTACCACCTGATATCACTCAGTTTGATTAGAGGCTTTTATTCGAATGAAGTGGTTTCGAAATCAACGCGCATTCATTTACCTACTACTTAAATCAAATGATGAATATGTTTAATAATAACATAATGCTCTTCTTAAAATGTGAATGGTTCCTAATTTGTTTGGGGGGTTGTATTAAAACACATGGTCCTTATAGTTCCAAAGATTTAATTGGGAGTAGGACTGTGTAATTCGGAGAGGATGTCACTCACTGTGTTTGTGAATTAAAATGTCATCGCGTTATTTTATTTGATTGATTGCAGCCTAGAGTCCGAGCTATAAGATATCAAATGTCAAACACTCCCTAGGCACATATAGCCTACTGTGTTTGCAACTTGCTACACTTTTAAGATGACAACCGTATTGTGCCCATCATCCTATAGCACAGGGTGTCCCCTTCATCAGTATCAGTAGCCTACCTGTGTGTGTGTGTGTGTGTGTGTGTGTGTGTGTGTGTGTGTGTGTGTGTTTGTGTGTGTGTGTGTGTGTGTGTGTGTGTGTGTGGAGTGGCATAGTTGTATAGCCAAAACCCTCATCCTCACCCTCTGTGCCCTCCCCCCACCCCCCCACGTACACACACCCTACTTCCTCCTGTTTCCAAATGCTCTCCTTTGAAGCGATGATGCCCCATCTGTCATATGTGAGCAAGGAGAGACCATGCTCTGCTCTTCTCAATTACTGAATTCTCCTCTTGCCAGCTCCTGTGGGACTGCACGGGAAGGAGGAGAGCAGGTGGGTGGCAGTGGCTGCGATCAATCAACATGAAATATTCAGCTTTGAATGTACACATCATTTACTTCTGCTGCTGCTGCTGCTGAGCCGCCTGCTTTCCTGTTTGGAAAAACGAAACCCAAAAAAGAAATAATAGAAAGAGAGCACGAGTTTAGCGTTTAATGTCGGATGTGTTTGGTGATTGGAACTATAAGGTGTGTGACGGACGGACACTGTTTCTGGTGTGGACGTCTTGGAAAACTGACTGGGTATAGTATACAGGTGATGCAAAATCTACTTAAACCGTATACTTAGTTCACTGGGGTCTCTTTTCCCCTCAACACCAAATCTCTTCTCCTAGTAAAATAGCTGATCTACAAGCTCACAGGTGGTTTTCAAAGTGGGGTTCTGGGTCCCCCAGGGGGTGCAGCCAGGCCTTCTTGAGGCGGGTTCCCAGCAAAAATGAGAAACAGTTTAATGGACCACATTTATAAAAAAGAAAAAGAAAGCCAATCTACAAGCCCATCACAATACTGCTATGCTTTGTGCAGCTTGTAGTCTAGGCTGAATGTTTGCCTTCAGAATACGGATGCAGTCAAGTGGTTGATTTAACTCCCAGCCTCACAAATGGGAAAATTAAAACTGAGGATTTTACTGCGTGTATTAAACACAGTTGCGAAGCCCCTCCTCATTATTTTCTGCTGCAGGAAAAGTCACTCAGCTTACCATACAAAAGCTCTCCTTGGCAACTTTTATCCCCTGATGGAAGCACTTGTTTGAACATGAAGCACATGATTTGAATATCTGTAATCCATGCTCAAATCAACAGGCCAGATGAACTTTTTGGCACCCTCCAACCACATTAAGTAGGATTTTCCATCCCCAAAAATGTGTAAGCTATTTGGATAAGGCTTAATATCACTTTGAACAAGAGCTAGGTGAAAGTTGTGTGAGTTGGTTTTCCCCTCTGGTACGTGTGGCCTGTTGACATCCAGGAACTGTGTTTTAACCTATTGAAACTGGGGAAAGCATCCATGTCATAAATAGCACATTGGTTGGCTATTAAAAATCCTGAAACTTTGTCACAACTTTTAGTTTGAATATATATTTTTTATTATATTTAAATTTATTTTAATATCTTTGCTTTCACTAAATTCAAAATATTTTGAGATGGGGGTCCGTGGTGGGGAACCCAGTCAACTAAGTATATTGGGTGGTTTTAAAAATCATGATGATCCGTAAAAGCTCAATCACTGCCAACTCTTCAGGAAAGTTTGTCGATCTCATGAGTGTCTGCCTCGTGATAATAATTAATATCTCTATGATGTTGCCTCGTGAAATTTGCCAGACTACCATCATGGCCCTAAGTGTTTGAGCTATGAGGCAACACGGTGAAAAGCGTAGCCCCCCTCATATGAGAACACAACAGTGAATAATTAATAACCTTGCTCCCAATTCCAGGAAAACAATAGCATATTGTAGGAACGCTGCACTAATTTAACTAGAGGGGTGGGGGGGGAAAAGAAACGAAAAGAAAATAAAAACTCGACAGCTTCAACAAATTGAGTGTTGCCATTGTTGTGAAGTACTAGTCGGAGATGAGAAAAACATTATTGTGTGTTTTTAAAATTAACGATGCCACTGTATGTTTAGGCATTTGTTTATAGATATATAGTGATGTATGAGTGTTAAATTCATACTGTGTAACTTTTTCAATTAAACAAAAGTTATTTTTGATATAATCTTTCACTGATATGTTTCACAATATCTATTCCACATGAAGGTGTTCTTTGACTTCTCTTATTCGTTCTTTTTAGCTGTGAGTGTCCCTGACGGCTGACACTAATGCATGCTAAAATGGCACAAGCACCGGAAATGTAGCTACTTATATATCGATTTTAAAGTTAATACATACAATTCCTGACAATGCTGTTATTGCTTAATTCCAAAATATCCTTGGCACTATAGGACTCGGCATCATTCGTTTTGGTGCTTTAGCCTACTTCCTGGGAATTTCAGTTTTAACAGACCACAGTGTCATGCTCAGGCATACTTCGACACATGGCTTTGGCGAGTCAGGGGTTGAACCAAAACGAATCCCAGCCTCCCTAACAGCAAGGATATAGTGTTATAGTGTCAGTTTAAACCAGTATATAACCTGTACAATCACCTGCTGGCAGGACATGGCGTGGAGGCCGGGTGCGCGTTCAGGAAGCCATTCCACCAGCAGACCTTGTTCTCCTGGCTGTCAGCTCCCATTAAGGGGGGAAGGTGTCATATCTGTAACACAGCTGAGTGCAGATGGCAGAGAGAGAGAGAGAGAGTGGAGGGGACGGCTCACCGATTTAAACAATGATTAATGAACAGAGATGGAAAACAAATTACATTGGACTATCGGAGGCAGGGAATTGTTTTTATGAAAACGTTAATTGTGTCTGCCAGCCTGATACCAGGAGGGGTTGGGGGGGGTGTGTGGGAGGCGGTGGGTTGGGTGGATGGAGGTCCTGATAATATGAGATCTGCTCCTCTCCCAGCTCAGATTATCAGTGTGCCTCAGCACACAGTTTAATACCACGCCTTGGCTATAAGATCTCAGATGTACCGTAACTTTCGAGGTGGGGAGGTTTTTTTTTCCATTTTTTTTTCATGAACTCCATGAAGGATTGACCCCCCCCCACCCAAACGACCAGCGCACCAATTAGCGTTATCTCTAATAATAAGTGGTTGTAAGTGACGAGAGAAGGCGCCCTGCTCTATTTGTAATTATTGCAGGCGGGTGCAGCTGCACTACTTAGGGAGATGATGATAATTATTTTGAAAGAAGAAGATGAAAAAAATGCCTTCCATCGTGGGTTGATTATTTAAGAGCAGCATACACTCATCAGAGCAATCAGGAGAGAGTGATTAGTGAAAATCCACGAGGCTAACAACAGCTGCCACATTAAACTCTTGCCTCTGTTGCCAACACACAGACAGAGCGCCTCTTCCACGGAATGGACAGAGAAAAGCTCTTCACCACCGACCGTCTCCCACATGTGTTTGGTAGAAAGTCATGGCAGAGGGCAACGCAGAGAAAATGAGAAAACAAGGTTGCTCCATGAAAAGCCATGTTGTTGTGTTACTACAAGGTCAGTCTTCAATGCTTTTAATTCACTCCGCAGGAGTGTACTGGGGCTAAGGGGGAGGAAGACATCTCGATGACTTTTTGGCAGTATTGGAATTTTAGATAAGTGTGGTGAAAATGTCCTCCTGAATAGCTCTCTGTTCGAGTACAATTAGGTTGGATTTTTACTTTTGGATTTTCTTACTGTATGGAAACACTCCTCAGGGACGACTGAATGATCTGGCTTTTGAGCTAATGCACAATCTAATAGAAGAAGCCAAAAAGTGATGGTGGAGCAGTTCATCATGGTCACGGCCGGTGTGCACGCTGCGATGCCTGCCACTGTGTAAGGCCTGCAACACTAAAAGCTAATTCTCTTATAGCCCAGATGTTGCCGGAGATCCTACTGGGCTGATGAGCTCAATCACTGAAATGATGAAAAGATGATTTTGTCCCTGTAATTACAGTGTGTAAACTACTTAGCTAGGATTGCAAAGGAAGTCATTTTCTAATTATGCCGGTACCCCGTTGCCTAATGGTGGATGTTTTGTTGTTTTAGAGAGAGACGGGAGAGAGAGACAGAGAGAGAGAGAGAGAGAGAGAGAGAGAGAGAGAGAGAGAGAGATGTGTTGGAGAGAAGGGGGAGAGAAAGAGATGGATAGAATGATAGAGGGGGGAGAGAGAGAGGGAGAGAGAGTCAAAGAGATCTTATGAGTAGTGACTCTAAAAAGGGCAACATGTCTGCCAAATAAGAGTTCATTGAATTATCAGCCAAGTTAATGTGCCTTGGATCATGCTCTTTGTTTGTTGTTGTTTTTTCTCTCTTTCCTGTAGATGCCATAGCTTAATGAGATACTGTAAGTGGCATTACCAGACCCCTGCTGTGATTTTGTGATGACTCGTTTAATGACTTTTGTTTTAGTGCCTCGGAGTGCTTTAGCAACTGATTGAAAAAAATGAGACAGATTGATAGTTTTTGGGCAGCTCGGTATGTTTCGAAAAACTAAATAAGTGCCAAATAAAATAGAAAATAAAATACATCAAATAAGATATATCAAAATCACTGCAGCTCGTTCATAGCATGCAAATGAGGAGTTAAGATGACACGCTGGAAACATTATTTTCATTTAAGCAGTCAATGCTTTCCTTGGAATGCTTCTTTTTAGAGAAAGAGACATATGTCATGGCGATGTGGAGTTCTTTGAGTTGTGAGTGAGCGCTATTGGAGATGCTTGCTATCCTGCAGGGCCCAGCCATCTGATGGAGCCTTCTACCCAGCAGCACACACTGTTAGAACATCCCATCACACGCCAGTGCTGCGTTTGTGTCCAGAAAGAACAGGTGGTCAGTGCAAACAAGAGCAACTGTTTACACAATGGCTATTCAAAATAAGTTATTGTGTGTGTGTGTGTGTGTGTGTGTGTGTGTGTGTGTGTGTGTGTGTGTGTGTGTGTGTGTGTGTGTGTGTGTGTGTGTGCGTGTGTGTGTGTGCATGTGCGTGCGTGTATTATGAGTATGTACCTTTAATCGTTGCTGTCGGGAGGAAACCTCATAACTCAATTTTTTAGTTTTCTTTTGGCATAAATCTGTGCTATTGAACACTCTTTACGTCTGTGTGTTGTTTTGAAAATATTTAACCAATTAAATGGAAAGTAGTAAAAAATGCTTTGGACAAAACTAACTCCATTGGACCCTCAAAATGTCTGCTAAAGCAACTACGGTAACTCCACCACCTCTCCCCCTCTCATGGAAGTAATTGACAATATATAAAGTCACAACACCAACTTTGCTTTGTTAAATATACGGTTTTCCTAATTTCCTGAATTTTTTTTCATTTCCTGAAAAATGAACATTTTAGAGTTATGAGGTTTCCTACCGACAGCAGAGATATGAGAGAGCTTTCAAGCGACAGTGTGCAACATCATATTTATATGTTCTCATACTTCAATATTGACCACTGCTAGAGACCTCAGGAGACTCGTAACCACAGCTTGTGACTATATGATATATAACTACAGATCCATTGTAACAGGTTTTTCTGCCCGACAACGACGATATGTACATACATAATAACATAACTATGCACATACGTGCACTACATACATACATATATATATGTATGTATGTATGTATGTACGGCTGGGTATGTCGGTGGTGTCCACTGGCCAATAGGGTACTGGCTGGGGGGTATAAGGTCAATAACGGGTCTAAAGGATTTAGAATAGCAGTTGTAATAGACATTAGTTAGTAGCAGTACTTGCACGCTCTGCTTGCGCACAAGTAGGCCATGTATGGCCTACAGTTTGTGTGCAAGGTGCAAGTTGGCACCTCGACAGTGCATTTCTAGTTTCTTTCTGGCTTCTGAAGCAGTTTTGGCCACAACTGAAGTGGTGGGGGCGCTGATATGCAAATGATTTAATCTTTGAGTCATTAAAAGATAAACCCAGCCTTGTTGCCATTCTATGCCAGTTTGGAAAATCAACAATGGCGGACATTGTAAACAAAGTGGCAATGCAAATTTGGAACTGAAGACTGAAGAGGAGGAGGAATTATACAAAGTAGGGTGACACAGATTAAATCACGCGTACGACGAAAATCAGTTGAGCTGTTCCTGAAAGCAATTTCCATAAAAGCCCCTACGTATATGATGAGAAGGCCTGATTGTTCAAACTTACGTATTTGTGGGGATAGAAAACATAGGGAAGCACAAAAACAAATTTGAAAAGTTGAATTTCATGTTCAAGTGCATGGGAAATGTACTTGTCCAAAGGACAAGTGCCTCAAAAAGTTAACGTCAAGCCCTGCATATATGCATTCATGTATACATACGTACAGTACGTACATGCATACGCACGTGCGTGTGTGCGTGCGTGTGTGTATACATACATACATATACATACATACCTACATCCCAGAAGTTGAAGCAGTTTTTAAGGACCCACTTTTAGGCCAGTGCAACAGAGCATGCTTTTGCCTTTTTTTAAACCCTACCCATTTTAACCAAATACATACACATACATAGTATACTGTACATACATATGAATGTATACGTACGTAATATGATCATCAACACTGAGTGTTAACTTATGTCATCACATATTGTTACGTTTTGTGATCTGAGATTTCCATTTATTCAAATTGCAGATTTGTTATTTTTACTAGCAGCTTGGAAAGCGGCTGGTTTGAAGAATGACCAAGAAATGTACGCGACCAGTCACAGCCTAGTCGACTCCAGGGTTGCCAAGTCCGCTTATTTCCAGCAAAACTTGGATTGATTTCCCCCACATTTGCTTGCCTGGTTTTTGGAGGTTGGTTATCTTATTTCTGTCACGACAGTTGCCAACACTGGCAACAACCCAGAACATCCCATCGTCTGCATGGCATGGCTAGTCGAGCAGTTCTAATTGGCTACCTCGTCTCCAGCCATGTTGCCTCAGAATCCTTTAGGGGCACTAATTTGAGTATAACCGTGGAGCGCCGCTAAAAATTGGCATAACGTCAGCAACAGACCCACAGATTTAATGGGTAACAGACAGTAACACATTTGAGTCTCAGTCACTGTACTCGCGGACCCCCACGCATACAACCGCGGACCCCCGCTGCCCCCCGCCGAACTCCGCAGCCTGTACCCGCGGACCCCCACGCAGGCCAAGCCTGTCAACACTACCGACAGCCTGTGCGTGTCGAATCTAACTGGGAAGTTTGGAGCTGTTACAATCATGACAGAATCACGACAGTCGCTCTCGGCACGCAACAGAGACAACTCACTTGTGTGCACGTTGTATACCCAGGCCTGTGGAATTCATAGGCAGTCATAGTAGTATTTGAATGGAATCTGATCAAACTGACAGATACTGATACAGAACAATATTGTCAGGTGGAAACCTTGTATGACCAAAACCATTCCTTCACAAAATATATAATACAAAATAAATAAAATAGTAGGCTAAAAATAGCCTACTATGGACCACCACTGTGGACCACCACCGCCGCAAATACGGTATATAATAAAAGCTGCTGGTAATAATATGACTATGTCATAATTTCTTGTTTAAATATGACCCAAGTTCTTTTTCATAGAAAAAAATGGAAATGAAAATATTTTTGCTAAGTGTCACAGGTGCCCACACAGCTTGGCATTGCATACCCAGTCCCGGGTATCTGAATGCTTCTCTGTTGCTTGTGTGTGGTACTGTCCCCTAGCACCCATTGTGCTCATAGCCGCTTAATGTGCATTATTATACAGAACAAAATGATTCAAAATAATTGTTTTTACCCCCCGAAATGTATAATAGCTGACACCCCCAAAGATGAAGGCTGTGTAGCCTACCGCGCACACACACACACACACACACACACACACACACACACACACACACACACACACACACACACACACACACACACACACACACACAAATATTTATTTTTACAGGGAACACGGCAGATTTTGATAGTTCTAAAAAGAGTGGCATAGATTTACGGCGACCACAACGTGTGTGTATGTGTTCCTTTATGAGTTCTTTGGCTATTACTCATGAGGAGCTAGTTTGTCAGCGCTGTGTGTGCTGTTTCTGCGCTGTGTGCTCCTCCAGTAATGAATGGCGCTGGTGAGACTATTCTGTCTCCGTCAGGATTTTCTTTTTGGGGGGTGGGGGGGAGTGTGGGTGGGTGGGGAGGGAGTGGGGGGTCCACAGTGAAGCTCCTATAGGGTTTCATTAATCCGGCTGTCAGAGTATATGGGTGTGTTATCTTCTGTCTGGGTCATGGTGGCCAGCTGTGTTACCACTGCCCTCTGCCTTCTACCAGTGCTTCAACCCTTGACAGGACAGCCAACAGGCTGACTGGGTGTGTGTGGGGGGGTGGTGGGAGGGTGGCTGGCTGGATGAATCAGTATGTGCATGACTATGAGTTTTTCATTGTACTTATCGTATGATGAAATGTACAATATGTTACAGAGAAATTTGCTCTGCTAGGGAGATTTCAAACTACCTTGTGGTTTTGTGTGACATGCATGATGCATGTACTCTTCCTCTTGTAGGTTAAGCCCTATTAAAAAACAAAACAAAACAAAAATAGCTGATCCTACAACATGTACTGTACGTGTTGTGAGCCTGCACTGTGGATCTGTTATTTTAGCTATTCTTTTAATCATTTGGAAATGTTTACTTTTGCCTAAAACAACATGCCCCAAATACGCATGCGGGTGAAATCACCCCTCAACATCTTCTGACAGACATACTAGGGGTTGGAACATGAATCCAGCAAGCCCAAGTTACCCAACCCAGTAGTCACTTTGAGAGGCACCACGGGTGAACATGTACTGTATGTCGGACATTACTATTACTAACACTACCCCAAACCCCAAACCTAAACATAACCGCAAGCACGTCGCAACGCATATGGGTGAACATACTGTATGTCAAACATTACTATTATTAACCCTACCCCAAAACCTAAACATAACCGCAAGCACGTCGGACCAAAGCAAACTTCAAAAAAAGTTGTTTGCGGTGGACACAAAAATGACATGAGCAGGATTCAAACCCAGGAGTTATGGATTGAAAATCTATTGTCTATAACGAGGCATGCTACAAGCTGGCTGCTGGAATGCTTTTCTAGAGTCTACTTCACGCCCAAGTCATGTAAAAGAAAAGGAAAAACCCCAAACAGTAGGGGAGTGGTTGGGGGAGGGGAAGCCTCGCCCCGCGCATCCCCTCCCATATGTCTGTCAGACGACATTGAGGGTTGATTTCACCTAACACCCCAAGCACGGACGCTAGGCCTCAAGTGGTTAAGGTATCAGCTACTTATTAATAAGGACAGTAAGCCTTGTCAAGCCTGTTTCTGTAGCGTGAGGCAGTTTAAGTACATCCCCTGGACATGACGCCAGTATGGCACAGGGATAATCCAACACTTGAGGCTGATTGGCAAGCAGGTAGGCATTGGGTCCCATTTTCATAATCTTTGGCTTGAACCCCGACCTCCCGATCTCAGGCCTGACACTCCAGCCACAAGGCCACTGAGCTGTTAAAATATACCTTGTAAAATGTTGTCCTCTGCATCTGACCCATCCAAACTACAGCAGCCACTGTGTGACAATGCCAGTACCGTGATCAGAGGCAGCGGCAGGAGTACTGTATCCACCGCTACCCAGCATGTACTTTAGAAGTGGAAGGAAACTAGAGTACAGGGATCAAACACACAAGGACCAGAGGACAACATGGAAACTCAGCACAGAAAGGCCACCTGCCAAGATTATAATAGTGGTTATAATTGCGAATGTAGTGATTGCGAATTTAGTGAGCGATTACTATATGTAACCTAGGCAGAACTGTCTGTCTGTCCGTCTGTGTGTTTACATTATAAAAAAGACAAAACATTTACGTAATATATTCTAATTGTTGTTATTGCAATTTACGAGCTGCGTTCGCTTCCCGTGTTTGCGTGTCTTACTTGTAGCAAAAATAAACGAAAATCAAGTGGTCTAATAATCCGTTGCTTCTTAATGTCAGTTCCGGGGACCACCAGGAGTCCAAATGGGTAAATCTGAGACTGCAAATGGACCCTGATGGGTTAGTTAGTGGGGCGTATTGTAATTAGATGAGGACTAAAACCAAACACTTTATCCATTCCTCAGTTGGGACGTTGCCTAACCTTCTTTTTAAGTTTAAAGTTGGGGCGGAGGGGACATTTTGAGGGACTCATGGACTCAAGTGGGTCAATTTGTTTACACACCCCAGAGTTGAATAATTAAATACTGATGATTTTACAGTTTAAATTGGGGCCCCAGAGAGAGAGAAAGAGAGAGTCTGTGCCATGGTTTCATGTTTTAGTATAATACGCATCGCCGCAAACATTCCAACATAATTCCCCGCTTCTCTCTACTGTCATAGATGATTAGGTCGAGACCTGGCATGGACGGGCAGATAACACCGAACACGCCGCCTGGGTGGATCACGCTGGCCGCTTTCTATCTGTGTGCTTTTTGTATACATCATTTTCATGACTGACCGAGGTTGCAGTCCAGGATGATGTAAGCCTGTGTTCATTCTGCGTTTGGACACTGCAGCCTTTGTTCTGTGCCCTTTGGTGCTGCATAGAGCTGAGCAGGGCTTGTTATGTGACCTCTACCATTGTAGCGCCCATGTGAATTTGAAGCTTTGTTTTGCAGCTACAGAGGAATTGAAAAGAGAGTCCAGGGAAAGGGGAGACGTGTCGGAATATTTCATGTTTCCATTTCAAACTTTCATTGACGTAAAAGTCTCAATGGAAGTTGTTGTTCCCCACCCCCTGTCCCTCCCCTTCCTGTGTCCTTTTTTCCCTTCTTTTTAGCCCTGGTAAAAGTTTAACCACTTTGAACCTGGCACCCTTATTTTGGACTTGTCATTATAGTAGTCAATCTGTTTTTAATCACTAAAGCTCAAAACTTTAAACACGTCACATTGTGAGCTTATAGATCGGGTATTTCCGCTATTCATCAAATGGCGCAAAGTATAATACATTAGGGCTTAAGTGGTTTAAGTCAAACAGGCAATATGCCAGCAGTCCTTACATGCTTCAGTCTAAACTCAGTGTCTTAAATGTTTCAGGCATCTGAGGGAGTCAGGGAGACCTGCAATGTGCAATGTGAAACAGACAGCCTTTGATGTGAATGTTGCTTTAGTGTTGTATGTCTGAACAGAATGAGATCAAAATGAGACACATTTCTTTTTTTTTTTTTTTTTTTCACTCTATAGCTTTAACTGAGTATGAGCTTTATTTGTAGAGGAAGCCTTTGAGGTTAGACTTAATCAGCGTTTTCACTGTCTCCAACAATAATGTAAAACCACAGGTGTGCTGCTTACCACAGGATGCTTCGCTCTGTTTCCTGACCTATTTGAGTTGCGTCACTGGCATGGTGCAGCCGCTGGTGGAAGTTATTCGAGTGCAGATTTAAAGATTTATATTGTTGCTGTCTGGCAGAAACCTTGTATCTCCATATTCAACGTGTGTGTGTGTGTGTGTGTGTGTGTGTGTGTGTGTGTGTGTGTGTGTGTGTGTGTGTGTGTGTGTGTGTGTGTGTGTGTGTGTGTGTGTGTGTGTGTGTGTGTTATATAAATGAATGCCCTACTTGGTTATACTACAGTGTCACAGTGAAAGTGAAACAAGTCATTTTGTGGGTGTAATAAATATATTGTATACTATACTGTACACGATATGATAAACAGTTACCTTACCACTCTAATTTATCAATTCAAATACCGTAATTATAAAGAAATGTATTATGGCGCTTTTTCTTGTCAAACTACTTTGGACCGAAATACTTTTAACTTCCCTTTATCCTCTTTTCAGGACGGGTCTACAGCTTGGATGTTCACAGAAGCCGAGCAGAACAACATGAATCCAACGCCTATTTCATCTGCATAATTTTTTACCAACCGACATACAGTTCACTGCTAACCCCCCTGCCAGGACCAGATTGCCATCGCTGACCAACATACTGTAACATCAACCAATCCCTGAAAGGAGAGCCTCATTACCCCAGCCAGCCACCCAATTAGGAACCAGATGGCGCTTCTGGCCAATCAACTCATGGATGCTAGGATTCTGAGCAGTATGAATGGGAGAGTTGAGCTCCCCCAGTTTCTGAGGGTCCCCAACCAGGGGATCGCCCCCCAGATGAACCCGGGCCAGGAAGACAACCGTAAGAACAGGAAGTACCCCTGTCCCCTGTGCGGGAAGCGTTTCCGCTTCAACAGCATCCTGTCTCTTCACATGCGCACACACACAGGCGAGAAGCCGTTTAAGTGCCCCTACTGTGACCACAGGGCCGCACAGAAGGGCAATCTCAAAATCCACCTCCGCACCCATAAACAAGGCATTCTGGGGAAAGGCCGCGGGCGGATCAGAGAGGAAAACCGGTTGCTTCACGAGCTGGAGGAGAGAGCGATCCTACGGGATCGGCGGCAGATGAGAGGCGGACAGGGCGGCCAACTGCGGACGCCGCACGTGGCCCAGCTTCAGCAGTTGCCACCGACCGTCCCGGCACATCCCCAGATGTCCCTCACATCCCCCGGCTCTGCGGTGAGCCCGTCGCATGCATCCACGCCCCCTAAGCTCACCGCCCGCGAGGAACCAATCCAGCTCGCTGGATTCCGCTGCTCGTTCTGCAAGGGCAAATTTAGGAAGCAACAGGAGCTGGAGCGCCACATCCGGATCCTACACAAACCCTACAAATGCACGCTGTGCGAGTTCGCCGCCTCGCAGGAGGAGGAGCTCATCGGCCACGTGGAGACCGCCCACATCACCGCGGACGCCGCTGTGGGGCCGAAGGCGGCCGCCGCTGGGGGTGCGGACAAGGGGAAGCCCGTGGGCGAGTTCCCGTGCGAGGTGTGCGGTCAGACCTTCAGCCAGGCCTGGTTCCTGAAGGGTCACATGCGGAAGCACAAAGACTCCTTCGAGCACTGCTGCCAGATCTGCGGCCGCCGCTTCAAGGAGCCCTGGTTCCTCAAGAACCACATGAAAGTGCACCTCAACAAGCTGGCCGCCAAGAACAAACCCCCCGACGAGCGCAACGCGCCTGTCGGCAGGAGCAACGTCCCGCAGGACCCGCAGACCAGCCTTTACTCCCAGTACATCTCCAGCATACATAGCAGGTTCATGTCAGCTGAGCGAGCTGGCCAGCAAGAATATCACCAGCTCCTGGCCACAGCAGGCATCGAGGTGAAGGTTCGGGAGATGTTAGGGAGGATGATGGTGTCTGGACAAGGCGTGTTGGCCGAAGGAGACAGTCCCTCCCTGCTGGCTCTCAATCACCTTTTCCCCACAATGAGCTCCAACAGGCTGGAATACCTGCAGACTGCCATGGCTGACAGAGATGCACTCAATGGCAGTGGCTTCCCCAGCTGGCCCATCATGGCTGTGGAGCCACAACTGTTCGCTCCTAAAGAGATCCAACAGCCACGTTCGTACTTGTCCGAGAGACGCCGTTCCGTAGATGAAAGGAAAGCGTGCCTCGGCGAAGCGGACGCCGAGGCCATCAGCAGGGCCACGACCCCCGGGAGCCTGACTCACCACGAGCAGTCAGAGATTGTCTCCGAGATAGGCCCCACACATTCCGGCATCGCCCAGGACAGCTACCCACAAACCATTTCTCCGCCTACAGGTAACTGTCGATTGAAAGAAAACATTGATGCACTAGAAAGAGAGCGACCAAGGCAGTGGTAAAATAATTAAATAAAAAGCCTTTTACTTGTACGGCAATTAAAATTAAAAACAGCTTTCTTCAGGGCGACAGAAAACGTCACACTGGTGCGTTTTCCTTGCTTTGTTGAACAAATAAAAGCATTTACGGTATTTTTTTTCCTACAAGACTGTCTTGGTTACTGTTCTTCTTGTGCATCAACTTTATCACTTTTATATCAAAGGACACCGTATTGGATTTTACTCTGCCAAAAAGACGCGCTCCTCACTCTGTCTGAAAGAAAACGTTTTTTAATTCTCATGATGGTTTTTGCAGGTAATTTAGACAGAGAATCTATGCAATTTTATAGACTAAACCACGAGACAGTTATTTATACTATATGGCACACTGTGCTACCAACAAACAAGCCAAAACTCTCAAGAATCTATTATTAATGTACTCGCCTCACTGTCCCTGAGCTGCCTATTGTAGTGTACAACTAGAGACAACGTTGGCCTGGTATCAGAGATCCACTTAGCATAGGTGGCTGCAAAGCACAGGGTCAGCAGCACTCTGCGAGGAAACCACCGCAAATATATATTGCTGTCATCTCCAAGGACTTTTGTCTTTCCCTTTTTAAGTGTAAAAACGGCCGTGTTGAACGGTAGGATAATTAGTATCCTCTATTTTAAATCCTCCACCTCCCCACCCCTCGCCTACGGGGGCACAAGATGTTAATGCACGCCATCTGGTGTTTTTAATGATTTGATCTATACCACCCAGTGATTTTTATGATTTGATCTACCACCTGGTACTTTTATTGATAGTCTTCTGTTCCACCTGGTGATTCAGATGATCTGGCTCGGTGGGCAAATGCCTTCCTTGTCATGGCGTCCTGCTAACATGCTCTCACCAGTCTAAATTGCTGCCATAATAGTGTTTTATGTGTGTGACACATACACACACACACACACACACACACACACACACACACACACACACACACACACACACACACACACACACACACACACACACACACACACACACGCACGGCACGCACACGCGTGACATTTTTTGTCAGTGAAAAAAGGTAGCCGACAAACATTCTTTTGTTATAGCCTTAGTCGAGGAAATCAACACTGTTGGAGAGCTGATGTCACATATCTGAGTGTCACATGCTTGCGTGGGACTCGATCCAGCATCCTCGTAAATGATGGCCGCATCGCACGGATAAATGGATCGTGTCTAATCTCGTTACATCTTTTGTGTCCACATTGTGCACACATACTGATATATACATATTTACATGTAATGCTGGCATTTTATGGACATTTTATGAATCCCTGTCTGGCTTGTTCTTTATGAAACAAGCTTTGTTGTTGTTGGGGTTTTTTTTTTTAAGCCTCCCCACTATTTTCCAAACTGGTTCAACATACTGTATCGTTTCTCACCAAACGTTTATGAAAGCTGGCAAGCTTAGTGAGTTCTGGGATGGCACGTTCAGGATGAGACTCTAATTTCAGTCAATATTAAGCATGGAAACTAATTCATTGTAAAGGTCAGGCGTCATTGCTTTAGTCAATGATGGATCCGGCAGGCTCTCTCCCTCTCCTCGCTGTTCTTAGTCCTGTGTAATGGTAGACTCACTCTGGGGGCTTAGCACCGCATTGTTTAGCTCTGACAATATATCCCAGAGACCTCTGCAGCTGCTCCCTGCGCTCACAATGACAGATTAATTAACACAATCACACGCGGCTGGCCTCGACTCAACACACAGGTCTGCCGCGAGACAGATAGGTAAATCCTACACATATGGAGAACACGCACCACTTGATGAGGGTTTAATAACAGGGATAGGGTCTTTTTTTTTCGTTCTTTTGTCGGGGTGGAAGGAGGGTTTTTGTACAGTAACTGATCACGTCTGTCTGTGTGGATGGCTGGCCTTAGAGAGACAGAGTATTTTCTAATTCAGGGGAGTAGAGAGCCTGAGCTGCCAGATGTTCAGCTTGAGGAACATTGATTAGTCCAGAATTAGCGGTTGCATTATTCATATTCAGACCGGGGTGGTCGTGAAATTATTGACGTCTCCAATATGGATACAAATATAGTGCAGTCTTACTTGTGGCTGTCAAAATTAAGAGACAAACCACGCTTGGTACATCCAGATATAGCACTGGATTTAGATTTAAATATGAACGTCAAGCCAAGCTGAAACACAAATCATCGTTTGGTTTCGATGGATACACTGTAGATGTAGACTGCATCTGCATGTGTAAAAAAACAAAAAACATGCTGCTTGCAAAAAACTAATCCAAACAGATTTGGCGATGCACTTTGACTTGTAATTATAATCTTATGCATAATCTTATGAATAATGATTCTTTAAAAAATGATAAACTAACGATGGGAGCATGCCTGAAGGCTTCTGACCTATATTAGACCAGTTGGAAGAATACAAACATGCCTAACGCCACATAAAATGCTCTGACAGTTATTAATTAGATCCATTCAGCACTCTTAACCCCGGGGTCAATGAGCAGACACCATGTAATGATGTTGTCCCCACTTGTCTTTTGTCCCTCATGCCCTTCTTTCATGCTAGTTCCACTGTATACGCACAGTGCATTAAGATAGCCCAGAATGATAAGCAAACTGTAAAATGGTGAATGGGAATGTTGAGCAGGATTAAGTAGCTAACGCACGTCCGTGTGTCCGGAGACTGTTGGGTGGATTTACTGACAACCACGTAATTCATCCATGTGTAACTCGGGTGTACAAATGCAACCAAATGAACCTGTTAGGGTCCATTTGCCTGCATTTGTACACTCCCAGAGAGACTTAACATATTTTAAAGTATTCAGTGGTCCAAACGGAAAGAAATGGACAACCCTACCACCGAAAATAAAATACAGCATTAGAGAGGTGTTTCTGTTTATTCCCCAAGCGATTGACTCAGCTCTTGACAGAAATACTAACTCTACAAACAATATATATATATCTTCTTCAAACTCTTATTGTTGTATTACGGGGCTGTAATTGGTTCACTGACGTTGGTATTGTTTGTAACAGATCTACAATATATTTTGAATTTTGATTTATGATGGGGTGATACGTTTACAAATAGCATATTTCCCCCATCTACAATCAAACTCTTAAAAAAAGTATGGGAGTACTAGCCTAATTTACATGACGGAAACAGTCAGAGATTCAACCTTTAGCTCACTGGTCCTCAAAGCAGGGTCTGTGAACCAACAGGAATCCTAAACGCTGTTTCACACCTTAATTTATACTTCATATACAAGCTCACAAGGCTGCAACCATGTACCGCTTTGATTGGCTATTTTCTTGAAAGATTTTGAATAATTTTGCATATTTTTAACAACACAAACCTGGGCTCGGCAACTCTTCACTAAATCTTTTCAGATGGGGGTCGGCAGGGCCAAATACGTGGGGGTCCTTGACAAGAACGTGTTTTAGACCCACTGCTTTATCTACATTCTATCCTGCTTTATCACATTAACTTACAGGGCTTTTATATTGGTCTAAAGCAACTGTCTAAACTGATTACCTGTTGGATCCCTCCACTGCCTCTCACTTCTGTCTTTTAATCCTCTTTTTAATTATTATTGCAGATATGAGGCTCAAATTAAGCTCAAAATGCTTGTTTTCCTAGCATGCAGATAAAAAGATTTATCCAGGGAGTTCCGAACACCTGCCTTGAAATATTGTTCCACCGTCTCCTGAATGCCATTTGGCTTAATTGACTTGGAAACGTCCCAAATGCGTCATTGACTATGTGGTCTAATTAATATTAATAATATATGCTATTATAAACATCAAAGAACATCTGGTGCCCCTGTTTTTCTCACCAAGTCTTGTGCACAGCAAAATCCAGAGTGTCAATTTAAGCTTGGAGAGTATAGAAATGGACCCGTGTGGGTACATTTTGGCTCTCTCTCTTGGTTAAATTGATACTCTGAATTTTGCTGTGTGTGTATGACTCCCTCCTGCTCAGTCTGTTTCATCTGTAAGCAGACCAGTCTCCATATACTGTAGCAGAGTTTAGTATTTCAGGTGCTTGAATGTACATACAGTTGAGAGAGATGAGGCTACGGCTGTGCAATGTATTGATATTATCCTTATCGTGATATGAGACTTTATCGTCTGGGATTTTGGATATTGTAATATTGCGATATGACATAGGCCTAGTGTAAGTGTTGTTTTTTTCCTGGTTTGAATAGCATCACGATACATTGTGATGCTATTTTTAATGTATTTTTGAAAGATTATTACAAAATGTTATTTTTCGTCGTCATCCTCACAATATTGATATTGAGGTATTTTTTTTTATTTTGTCCATATTGCCCAGACCTAGATGAGGCTTCCACTGTACACAATCTGTCTACAATGTAACTGCCGAAAGGCCTATTTTAGTGCAGTAGCCTATGAGAGTCTGCGATCGCACTGAAGCGTGATGCACGGCTGTAAATCATGAAGCCTATTTCCATATGAAATGAACCAGCCGCATGGCTTCTTTTTTTTTTTACCACAGCCACCAGCTCACTGGAGGCATTATATTTATTTCATTATTTACCATATCCAGTATATGCACGGATAGCTCATATGCATCACTTCATTAGAAGCTTGTGTGTTTAGGTGAGAGAGGCTGGGTTTGTAATGATGCAGTAATTGGAGTTTGGGGTTGATAAATCTAAGCTCTAAAATTACTCTCCTCACATAATGCGAGCTGCGGCACTGTAAGTAAATCTTAAACTGATTAAGTTAGCATGAACCAGGCAATCACAAAGATGGCAGCCTTCCAAAAGACGAGAAAGGGAGTGTCGGGGGGGGGGGGGGGGGGGGGTCTGTCTTCAGTCTTTGTTTTGCGTGTTGTTTTTTTTATTTTTATTTTTTTAAGCGCTCACGAAGAGGAGGGTAAATGGGTTTAGGGAAGTCTGCCGTTGAAAGATGAGGTCAGATTTGTGTGTTTGGTACGTTGGGAGCTGGCCGGTAATGTCATCGTAATCCAAGCCACAGAATAATTGAGATATAGAGTGTTGTCTGAAAGACTTCCATTAAGCTGTTTGGATGTTTCTGTTTGTTACTGGAGACAGGGGTGTGGCATTCTGGAAGGCCGTTTCCCGCTCTTACACACGCACGCACGTGCGTGCAAATTGTCAACGCACAGGCAAACACGCATTGAGCCACGCAGCCAAAACGTAGCCAGCATGCACGCATGCACGCACACGCACGCACACACACACACACACACACACACACACACACACACACACACACACACACACACACACACACACACACACACACACACACACACACTGTCACACACACTGTGACACACAATAGTACGTACCATGGCACGCGCATGCATGCGCATTCACACAAACGGACTTGTGGTTCACACGGCTATAAAATAAACCAAAATACACACACGCGCGGGCACACACGCGCGGGCACACACACACACACACACACACACACACACACACACACACACACACACTGTGACACACACACGCACGCGCCCATGCACAAACAACTGCATTTAGTTTAAGGACATCTATTGAACACGATGGCATTTCAGCTATGCTTTTATTGGCCAAAGCTCTACTTAATTAATCTCTGCGTTCTATTTTGTGGTTTGGCTATTGGAATATCGGAACGAAGGCCTTTACTGCCCTTCAGCCCATTACATCGCAAATAGTTTATGCATTAAAGTTGTAGTGACTTCAAGACAAGGAACTATAGATCACTGGGTTTAGATTTACCTCTGAGAATCGCCTCGGGGTCGGGTTCCGAGGTGTATGAAATTGATATTTCTCTGGCAGAGATGAATCGCCGTTGTAAGTCAGATATTAGTCCATTAAAGAAGAACAATACGGCATCAATATGCATAGAATTAAATTAATGGTGGTGGCTTTATCTGCCCATCCCAGACGCATCCCTAAAAGACACAGTATAATGTATGACCTGACCTTCAAATGCCAGGAGAGTGTTGGGCAATAAACTGCCAATATTTGTGGCTTAATGGCGTCAGATGACTTTTACTGTAATTGGAATGGCAGAGAAACAGCTGGGCTGTTTAAAGACAGTGTGAGGCTGAGGCCTCCGACAATCATTAACTCAAAATGGTGGCAGGGAGTGTGTTTAACCCTGACGTTACATGTTGATGTTGAGCGTGCTTAACTCTTAAAATGCATGCTGAAGTTGTATGCGTTTAACTCTTACCTTACATGAGATGTAGTCAAATTATTCTTCATGTTTTGCGTTGCAAGGAAAGGACCCCTAGTTTGATAAGCATTAGGCCAAGAACCCCCATTCCCAATTTTATTTTTTTCTGAAAACCCCAAATTACACTATAAAATACTCAGTTTTAATTTAACTCTTGAGAGTGTACAAAGGTACAAAACGAGTTACAGAGACCCGTACAGGTCCATTTGGTCCCCATGCCTGACATTGAGAAAAACTGATGTTTTGTAAGTAGTCTTGTTTCTGTAGCATGAGGCAGCTTGATGTACAAGTACACCCCCTGGACATGACACTAGTATATAACAGGGACTTACCCCCGGCCCCAATCCAAACCATTGATGCTGAGTGCCTAGCAAGGAGGACTCAGTCTTTGGTATGACCCGGCCAGGGATTGAACCCCAACCTTCCAGTCTCAGGGCCGACACTCTAACCACAAGGCCACTGAGCTGGTACTTTCAACCATGGCGTCCCTATTTTAGTATTTTGGGCATAATCATTATATCCTTTCCTATAGGTTACATAATTGCCTTTTGGGTGGACGGTGGGCGTCACAAACGTAGCATGCCCATATATGGATGCATGGAGACCTGAAAATGTAGATGTGAGGGGCGCATTGAGGCCTGAACATCACCTCTTGTTTTTTAATTACATTTTTATCCCACGATTTTGCAAACCATTTTTTCACCAGTGTGAATGTAATCCTGGGCGCTACACTTCCTCTGCCAACCTGGGGGGCAGCGGACTGACTTCATGCTTCCTTTTATGCATGAGTAGTCCAACCTGCTTTTTTCACCTGACGGGGGGGTTTCCCCGGCCGGACGTAGCGCATGGAAGGAACACGTTGTTCCTTTCCCCTCCATCAGGCAGCCTGTTTAGAGACCAGGATTACTGCATGTTTTTGTTGAGGGTACCTAGCCTGAACATCACCTCTGCACGTCTGTACGTCCTTCCGTCTGTAGTTCACGCGTCTCGAGAACCTTCTGTTGCGCGCTTGTTGTCGGCGATCAGGGGGACAAAAAATAACAGAAGCTGAAGAATGCGCTGCATATCGGCTGTTTTGGCTATTGGTCATACACCAACGTACTGTTCATACACTATAGGGCTTAGGTCTGGTTCAGTGTCCACTGTCAACAGTCACAGAAAGCTTTTTTCTGGGACAGACAGTAGGCTGACAGGAAATGGGAAAGCATTGTTTAAGCTGCTAGCGATTACATTTCTGCATATCTATAGTACAGACAGCACCCCTCTTCCTAGCACTGCGCATTGTTCTTTTTTTTGCGGAGCTGAAGATATAATTCAACTTTTGAATAGTTCTATGCACAGAGAAGAGAGACATACACATCATGATCACACACCCACAATCATTGAGCATAAGCGTCTCACTCAGTGCATGTGTAGCACTCTGGACATGATCTCCGTAGCTCAAAAAAGCTCAAAAACCCAATCAAACCGGGAAAAACTGTGGTTCTCACAAATTGCAGATATAATCTTGTACATCTGCTATTTTTGTGAACTTTTTTTTACTCACAAATCGTCTCTTCTGGGGGTCCCTGGCACAAAACATTTCCAGATGAGGGTTCCACGGCCAAATATATATGATTTTGAGGGTCCTTGGCAAGAAAAAGTTTGAGAACTACTGATTTAGAAGGCATTTGTAGAATCGGCCTCAGGTCTTAAAGGGTTAAGCCCCATTCCATAACCTGTTATTGTAACCAGTCTGTACAGTAGAGTATTAATCCCTATTCTTCCATTAGGACATTTGAACCCTGCTCCTAGGATACACTACAGGTTGACAAGAGGTATTGCATGAAATTCAAAGGGAAATATCTCATGATGATCTTCCTAAATGCGTTTTCCTTTAACACTAACAATTTTGGTGCTAATTCGGAAGAACCTGGGTTTGAATGCCGGGTGGGATGTGAAAGTTACGGATTGCAACTTTATATTTGAACTGAATGAAATTACGCCAAACACCTGTAATTCTAAGTATCATACTGTGTATAGGAGGATGAAATCTGAACATTTAAATGAACATCATGCATGGTCTGAAAAAGAAACAAAAAAGAAAAACAGAACAAAGCAAAACCCCTTTATTACTTTGCATGGTAATTCATTTTGCACTCTTTGAATTATATACGCCGGTTATTTCCTGGTATGCAGCATAAATAAACTCAAGTGCGCGGCGTAAGTTATTCAAAAAGTATGCACCACATGTTACAGTTGGTTATTTTTGACTGGGAAACCCCGTTACTGGTTTTGATGGAATGAGGTTCCTGTCTGCGACATCTGCCAACCCGCTCGTTGCTTTGCGGTGTGACTGGGTAATTATTGGAGGAAGAATCTTGTTTGGTGTTAACATCTTTGAGTGTATTTATTGCACATGGAGGAGTCGTATCCATACTGTGATATGATGGATCACTGGAGCTGAAAGCTGATTACAAGCTTGATTTACTATGGGCGCAGGGCTTAAATCATTCAACTCAGCCTTGTATGGGATTGCAACATTTTTCATGTTTGCAGAACGGTGTGTTACTGCACTGTGTATGCGCTTCCCAGGAAGAAGAGAAATAAAATAAAAATCTGTATGCTTGATATGCACATGCATGCTTAGTATAAAAATGTGAGTTTGGATCTGTTATGCTTTTGTTGTGAGTCTCTATATCAGGTCAGAAGAACCTCCCTATACTGTACCTGAATCTGAATGTGTTTCTTAGCCACTTAAAGGACCACCTCCCATTCCTCCCATAATGGCACCATTTCTTTCTACTCACTCTCTGTCACAGAGGAGGGCTACAATGCCCACTGGTGAGAGAGACAGAAATGGTGCCATCTTATAATGAGCATTAGGACCAATTATATGAAAATATGGTTCAAAATAGGTGAAGTGCTCCTTTAAAAACTTTTATTTTATACTTCATATCATGCAGTGAAAATAAGAGATCTGCAAGCTTACGAGTCACATTGCAATGTGGTGTGAGCTTGTAGATCTGCTATTTTCAACAAAAAAATAATTTGGGCAAGGTTTTAGTCTGATAAGTGACTTCCATTATAAAATTAAAGTATATGAATATTTCAAAGTATAAAACATATGTGAAATGAAATTAAATTAGTGGAGGTAGTTGGTACTGTGGCCTACTGGCAGCTAAGACATTTGGCACGGATCAGTCCAGTGGTTTGCAAGATTAGCTCCTAGTCCCCCAGACACACATACCAGAGGCGGCTTAAAGGTGTAAACATTTAGAATTGTGCCCAAAATAGAGACAGAAGCATCAAAATCTGTTTTTGATCCATTTGTGTTGTGTGTGACTGTGTGTGTGACAGGTGACCAGGCCTACCGCTGCACCCTGCCCAGTGACTACACCAGCACACAGCCAACGTCCCTGGGTTTCCATATGGACCGCTACCACTTCACTCACTGGCAAAGCGCCAGGGATCTTTCATCACCACTGCAGCCTCCGGCGAGCACCAGCCCCGGGCCCAGTCCTAATCACACACTCAGACCCGGATCCAGGGAGAACTGGAGCCCGGACGCGGGTCTCTACCTGGCCGCGGAGAGCCATGGTGACGACGCCCTTCATGCCAACACACAACCTGACCTCGGCAACCAGGTCGTGAACGGCTCTCTGAAAGGCCAGACGGGGAAATGTGAGTACGAGCCGTTGGATCTGTCCGTCCGTCCGGAATCCGTCATGTCCCACGCGGACAGGTGTCCTGGCGTGCTGGTACCTGTGGCGGCCAGTCTCTATGGTAACGGAAACTCCTCGTTTGCCACAACTCCCAGGCTGCGAAATTACTCACATGAGCCTGGCGTGAAACCGGCGCAACAGTGTGATCTGCTGGCACGAGGAGCCGGAGAGGACTGCTTGATCCAGACTCACAAGAACTATGCAGGCCTGCCTCACTGCGACCCTGCAGATCAAAACGGAATGGGTGGATTTGAGGACGTTGATTTTGACCCGGAGGATCAAGATGAAGAAGATGAAGAGGTCATGAGCAATTGGATGATGATGAAGAACAACACCGTGGAGCCAAAACCACAGGTTCCCACTGACTTCCAGGGGTCCGACGAGGCCCTCTCACCTCCCCGCGAGAAGCTGCCTAAGTGGGGCAGAGATGTCACCGAGTCTCCCATCTCCTCTCTGGAAAAAGTCACACCAGGCCAAGGTCATCCACTGCAGCATCACAGGAGCCTGCTGTCCGTCCTGAGGTCCTCTGGGGGCCTCAGCGACATGTTGTTGTCCGCCAACAGTCACACTGCCACTCTGAACGCGGACGGGGCCCTGGACAAAGAAGCCACTTCAGGTTAGTGTTGTTAACTTATGTATATTTAAAGTTCAGCTTTTTGTGTCTCATAACCATTGTCCCATAGTGCTCAATGCAACCTTTGTATTTGAAAGAGTATGCTTCCATCTACTGGACAAATGCAGGTACTCCACTGACTTCAACTTTCAACCTAGGTGTCCCTATACTATATTGGGCATGTCATAGGTGGAAATTTGCGTGGAAGGTAAAAATGCAAACTTCTTTTAATTTTACTAAAAATTTGTGTGAAGTGGGGGCGCTCTTATCATCGTACATCATCATACATCATCTAATTTCCGGCCAATCAGAATTTGTGTCTCTGCTGAACCCCAGCATTCATATTCTGGGAAAACCTTTGCAGATCTCCAGATAGCGGATATCCAAACACGCCATCTGACTATGATATGGTCCTTGGTTACCTGAGGAACATTATTAGATTCCTTTTGTGTAGTTTTCTCGCCAAATACCTGATTCTTAATGCATTTTTAAAGGGTTGTGGTTGAATTGTTTCATGAACGTGAACGAGTGTCATATTTATGAATTTAAACAAGAGCTGAAGGAGGCGCAGGTGGTGTGACCAGTACACTTTAAATGTGCTGTAAGTGAAAAGTTTTGGTCAAAAGAAAGTTAAAGCTCCATATTCTTACTGTAATCTCCTCATCTCTACCAAGGTATATTAGGACCCAAACTGCCCCCGGAATTTTTTTTGGAGTCAATGAGACTCCAAAAAACTTTTATGACCAGCTCATAAACAAACACTTTTTCTGAATGACTGAGACCTTTGTAAAATTCCGTTATCGCTTCTGGAAAATAAAATAAGACATACAGTATAGCACTTGTTTTTTGATGTGTACATTGTGTAATTTTATAGAGGTATCTAAAGAGCACAAAGCCAAGTATTGCAAGGCTGTCCACCGTTGTCTGGCAACCAAATCCCGCGATACCTCAGAGACAGAAACGATACCTGCCGCTGTTTAGATCCTCAATACATTCTACTGAGCACATCGAAGAGAAAGTGATTAGAAATCAAACTGTGATATGTCTTCTTTTATATTCCTGAACCGATTATATGACAAAGGTCTCAATCATTCATGAATAGTACTTGTTCATGAGCTGGTCCAGCCGGCTCCAATCTCTGCCATGTATTTCATCAAACTTCAGATGCAAGGTTTGCCAGTGCCATCCATGAAAGCGTCATGGCGCATCCCCGGCATCCAGACCGACATTTTCGTCAGAAAAATCTTCCTTGATCCCTCCAGCTCTTTACAGAAACTAAGATTTCAGGTGTGTTTCCTCCAGTCCGGAGAAAGTAATAATAATAATTTATCGGATAACATTTCATAGTGTTCATAGCGAAAATATACAATACAAGCTCACATAACCAATCTACAAGATCACAACGTTATGGGCTTGTAGATCTCATCTGCTACATTTCCGCCGAACGTTCACTCCCCCCAGACTAGGAACGATAGGGTTCACGCGGTTAAGAGATGATATAATCTCTCATCTCCTGTGATGGGTCACAAATCAAACCAAACCCGATGGAGAGGCTTATAGCTCAACGCTCCAGTGTGATGTGCTGCTCACGGATAGTGCAGATTTAATAATGCCGTCTCTCAAGAGAGCGAATCTAACAGCTGGGGCCTTTGATATGCATGTGTTACGAGTGCAACGCGATACACCTTCCCTCTGATCCCCCCCCGCCCCGCTCTCTCTCTTATTCAGAAACTCGATATGCTCATGTGAAAGACAGGGAAGAGCCTGTCAGCTCCATTAGGGATTAACATCTGTTCCTCTTTCTTTATGATTCTAACAGCAAGATGTAGTTTTCCATTTGAACGTATCCTACAGATGGTTATTATAATAGCCCCCACCCGCCCCCAAACTACTGTCATGGTCATCATACTGTTCATACAATGTTCCAAGTCTTCTGTGTGTTGCACATGCTGTAATGGGTAGGGCTATAGTGTTATGGACAAAATCCAATATCACAATATTTTTTTATAAATGATCTCCATATCAATATTAAAAGAATAGCCTCGCAAAAAAAAAGTTTTATTTGTTTTAAGCATTTTTTTTTAATGCAGAAAAAGAGGTGATCCCGATCATAATTATGAAGCTCACAATCCATCGTGATGCAAAGCGTTGTGAGCTTGGAGATCGTCTATTTTAGCTACTGTGAGTGATTCAAAGCAGGACAAGACAACAGTTATGCCATCCTATATCCAAAAATCCCAGATGATTTCTAGTCTCGTATCACAATATTGATATAATAGTGATATACTGTATTGCCCCAGAGGCCAATTGAATGAAAAATACTCTAATAATATTCACATAAGCAGCCATAGTTTTGATGGGGCACAAGCGTTCTATAATTTGCCTTTACCCGCTTAATTTATAGGTATACTACCAGTAAGACGCCCTGAGGGTGAGGTCGCGCTGAAACTACAGGTCTGGGAATGCCCATATGGACTTTTCTTTGACGTTTTTGGGCAGGGTAGCTATAAAAACCAAAACTGGTGGGTCAAACTGAGCAACCAATATGTCAATTTGAAGCTATGATTCCCTGCTTTCATATGACATGAAAAAACTAAAATTCCAAAAAATCCAATGGCAGTCCCTCAGTCAAATTTGGACACAATTATATGGAGGTGTGACGGACGGACTGACTGATAACAGATTGACTGACTGACATGTTTTGTAGGTTTGCAAAAAATGTAATCATGTGGGAATGGCGTTACTCCAATGTGGATCTGGAACTCCATGCGCCTGTGACATCAATCATGTCTATGACATGTTTATGATGTACATCATGACTCCATATGTGTCACCCGGGGGTGGCATTTCTTCCCAACCCGCAAATGACGTGAGAGCAAAATGGCCGTTGTTTGTAAGGTTTCAAATTGACTTCCATTATTAAATATAAAATATTTTACTATTATGTGAAATATATATATATATGATGGGATTTCTCCATATAAATATTCCATCATTTCAGTAGCAAGAGCATCAAATGTCTTCTAAATCTAGTCTACCAGGCCTGCAGTAGGCTATGCAATGGACAAATTTGCATGACACTATTTAAATAAACTAGAAATACAAGGAACTGAGAAATCAACTTTTAACGACTACCCAACAGGAGTTTTCATGTTGCATGGTAAGACTACGGTCATTAGTATTATTGCCATCACCTGGGTGGGTCAGGCGTGTAACTTTCCCGATGATATATATATGTTCAACAACACAGCCATGCAAAATAACATTGACAGCTATCGCGCTATGCGGTGGCGAAAGCTTGACCTGCATAGCAACAGTTGCTAAACTATTTGGATTGGCATTGTACAATCGCTTTTTGGGGTGGGATTTAGCGAAGGGCTAATTGTCTGATCGAACTGAGATTGCAAAAGGTCACATATAACCTCACCTGAGACAGGGGTGTGACAATTGCGGTGTGACGCATTATGAGTTTGTAGATCAGTGTTTTTTCTTTAAAAAAAATCACACCTGTGTGAACTCAGTGGTGCAACTCCCCTCTCCCCCTGCCTCTCTCTCTCTGTAATTAGCACTAGGCAACAGTGCAACACTATCTCTCTCTCTCTCTCTCTCTCTCTTTCTCTCTCTCTCTCTCTCTCTCTCTCTCTCTGTTTCTGGCACAACAGCGCTACTTTTGCCCCTACTGGTCTGGTACTCATAGTCACATAGTCACATACATAGGTTAACACAGACATTGCTGTTCCTTGGAGTGGTTGCACCACTCAAAAATCTAAATGTTTATGCCCAAAAGAGGTTGAAAGTGTCACGCCTCGCTCCTCTGCCTTTGTATTTGAGCATTGACTTAGGTCCAAACCACTGGACTAATATGTGGCTTGACCTTTGGTTATGTGGTTGTTTTATGGTCAGTATTTTACCATGTCTTGTTCTGTTTGGTTTTCTGTTAGGCTACCCTGTTGGTTTTGTGTATCTTATTTTGTAGTATGGTCCCTAGTGTTTCTTGTTTGCCTAGTTGCTGTTCCCTGCCTTGTCTCACCTACCTTGTGATGTGTCAGTGTTTTCACCTGTGTCCTCTTTGTCCTGTTAGCCTATCCTGTGTTTGATTGTATTTTTGAGTTCACCTGTGTCTAGTTAGTCTTTGTCTATTTATATACCCCAGTTTGTTCAGTCCCTTGTCAGATCGCCATTTCATGTCAGCGTGTTTATTGTGTCCTTGTTTTGCCTGCCCCATTTCATGGGAAGTTATAGTTTAATAAACATCCTGAACCGTGAATCTTGTAAAGTGTACAGCTTTAACCTTTATCCAGGATTTAGAGATAGAGATAGAGATATACTTTATTAGTCTCCCAAGGAAGAAATTTGTCTTAGACAAAGGGCCCGCATGCAAGCGTAGCCCTAGTCCATGTTAACTGCTTTTATAAAACTATATAGCTTCAATGTATCTAACCAGTGGTTAACATGAGCATATCCAGTGAAGAACAGAGACTGAACATGTATTTGTAAATTAATTATTGCTAAATCAAATTTACGTAATCTTTAAATTTCATTATTCTGTGTGTGCATGTGTGTGAGTGCGTGCTGTGTATGCCTTCTCAGCTTGTAAACTTGTCTTGACTTCAAGCTCTGCCATTAGAAAGACTCCTTCCCCGGTGGACTCACTCTGAGCCTGTTCTCTGTTCTGCCACTGAATAAACTGCTCTATAAATAAAGTTTGATTTGATTTGATTTGATTTGAGCCCCCCACTACATGTATAAAATGCACTTTTTGGCCAGAAAAGGATTTTCTTTTCACCAGAAGAAAAATACTTGTAATTACTCCACTGCTCCCTCTACCGATAATATTGCCAAGAGAAAATCCCATAGACAAGACTTTTCCTTCAGGTGAAAAAAACAATAATCCTTTCCTATAGCCAAAAAGTGCATTTTATACTTGTGGTGGGGGGGCTCAAAGTCCGTCCACTGGGGAAAGTAGTCTTTCTAATGACCAAAACCGTCTTTGTATTGGTGAGTAGCGAAAACGATCCTTTTATTTTAGCAGAAGTCGAGAGGCTGTGGTGCATTTCATCAATACATTGAAAGTCCCATAGCTCAAATGCAATGGCAGCAACGGCATTAGGGCTATGGACCAGAGCTAGGGTCTTCCTCTTTTTGTTAAAGCTTAAGCTTAAAAGAAAAAGTCACTTACAGTAATCATGTCTCGCATGATGCTCATTTGTTCGTGGGATGGTTCGGTGTGAAGCGCCGAGGTAGCACACAGTCAGTGAAGTACTGTGTACTGTAAGTACATTTTTTGGGGTGTTTTTAAAATTTCAACACAGCAATGCATGATGTTAAAAAGAAAATGCAATTTGTAATTTGTACTTTTGAATGCTACTGCTATGACTCTTTCCTTGAGTGTACACTTTGTCCACCGCTGGACGTCGTCAAAGACACGCGTGACACCGCGAACATCCGTCAGTCATTCGTGACCCAAACGCAGAGACAGCTAATTGACATTGGGCGTCCACAGAGTCTCGTCCTCTACGTGCGGGCGAGGCAGGTGGTCCGGCATCGTTCTCATCCCACCAGCCTGTCCTGCTGACCAGGTGGCTTTGTCAAGGGCCCTGCCTCCTCCTGTCAACCCCCCCCCCCTATCCCGTCCCGTCCATACTGTATGGCACGTCGAGTGGCACAGTGACATATTGCCGGCCACCGTGGACATGGAGTGATGTGTTTGTGATGACAGTTCAGGTCGACTCCAGTGTGCCAGCAGTGGTAATTGGCCAGATGGTGACCCCCGGTTGAACCTGTCTGCATGCTCATTAGTGCATGGAGCTGTTCCCCTTGTTGTTTAACAACAGCGACCCACACTCTTTTACATGCACTGCTCAGCACCGGCCACCAGATGGCGACAGATACCACTAAAACTTTGCTCTCTTTAGTTTGCCGTCTTTATCCACTTATTATTATACCCTATGTTTTCATGGGGGGGGAATATCTATTTTGAAAAAAACATAAAAACAACACCCATGTCGAAATAAGTAAAACACACACTCGCACACACACACACACACACACACACACACACACACACACACACACACACACACACACACACACACACACACACACACACACACACACACTCACGCTTGACACACACACACACACACACACACACACACACACACACACACACACACACACACACACACACACACACACACACACACTCACGCTTGGCACACACACACACACACACACACACACACACACACACACACACACACACACACACACTCACGCTTGGCACACACACACACACACACACACACACACACAAACTTTTTTTTCCCCCACACTGCTTGTCATCTCACATACTGTATATCTTTTCAACACAACTTGGGAGGAAGGTGGGCGGCTTTGATCAGAGGTGGCAGAGTTTTTGTCTAACTTTACCAGGCAGCCAGGCAACCAGCTATCATGAATAGACCTGGCTGTCCCCGCCTCCACATATGGGAGACATCAGATCAGGGCTCTGAGAGACACACCAACACAAAGTGAAAATGAGACGATCAATAAAGAAGGGATTAAGAATGAAAGAAAGATAGAGACAGAGAGGGCAGATTGAGTGTGTATGTGTGGGAGTCAGAGAGAGAGAGAGAGAGAGAGAGAGAGAGAGAGAGAGAGGGCAGATTGAGTGTGTATGTGTGGGAGAGAGAGAGAGGGAGAGAAAGGGAGGGAGAGAGAGAAGAAAAGGGCTGATCTGAAAGGGGTGAGTCATTAACTCATTGTCTGACCGCTGGGTACCCTCCGCGGCGCGCATGACAGTGAGAGGCCGAAAGAGCGAGAAGTGAGAGGAACGGGGTGAGAGAGAGAGAGAGAGAGAGATCACCATAGATGGAGATAGATGGAGAGACAGCGAGGTGAAAGAGTGTCCGTCCCTGTGAGCAGATGTCGTTTGAGGGCAGCGAGAGGGCAGCGCGGCCTGCCTTTTGTGGCCCCGGCGTCTCCCCATTGAGATAATGAAGGGTGGAGCATCCAGGGGATGGATGTGCACTCATCACTCACTGTCTGAGCGCCATCAGAGCTCAGCGCCGTGTCATCCGTCACCATTCAGCTCTGCCCCCCCCCGCCCCACCCGGCCCCGCCACTGTCATCATGGTCATTATCTCAGACCGTGACCCCCTCCAACGCGCATGGCCGCCGCAGGACGCGCACGCGCGCCACACAATGTCAGAGGGTGGAAAGAAACAGAGTATTGTTTACTCGCCTATTCTGTACAGTAAGTGCAATGTTTGAGGTGTTGTTAATTTACTTGAGTGTTCCCATCGTTTTCTTACTTGATATTTCTACTCCACCTCAGAGACAAATAGGCCTGTTGTATTTTGTACTACTGCTTGTAGATTGTCTTTTTGTTTTTAAAAGTAGCTAATTTATTTTTTGGTACTCTCTCTATATTGATGCCAATACTAAAACATTTTTTTTTCTTCCACCATGCACTGCACACTTCTGCTCAGAGATGACACATCTCACAAGTTTTGTGTGCGAAATGTGGTTCACTTCCTCTCTCTCCCCTTTCTCTCTCTCTCTCTCTCTCTCTCTCTCTCTCTCTCTTCATTTCTCACTTTGTCAGACGCACACACTAGATGTGAGCTCAGACGTGCACACGTGTTTCTGTACGCGCGCGCCACTAAGAACCAGAGATGCTCACATTACATGACTCCCCCTCCTCCTCCCCTCCCACCCTCTCGTTTCCTGCTAAACGTGTGTGTACATCTGTGCAAGTACGTGTGGTTGTGTGTGTGTACTTTTATTTCTCTACTTGTGCGGGCTAAATGTCCCCACAAGTATAGTAGAGAATTTGAGAAATATAATTTTTTCCTGGTTGTTTTATGGTTAAAAAATAAGATCTTTTGAGCTAGATTTACAGTACAATCAGGAAAAGACTCAGGTTAGAATTAGGATTAGGTATTTAGAGGTTATTTTTAAGGGTTGCGATTATTCCTGATTTAAAAAAAAAAGTGTAGTGGGGGTCCCTGCTTCATCTCTCTCAGCGAAGATTTTCTAAAATAGACGATCTATGAGCTCACAATGCATCGCAGGGTTTGGGTTATGGTTCAAAATGGCAAGACAAATGGAAAAAACAGTACAAAATCGCTGTCCTATAAGTGTGTGTGTGTGTGTGTGTGTGTGTGTGTGTGTGTGTGTGTGTGTGCATTCGCCTGTGCGTGCGTGCATGCATGTGTGGATATATGTGCGCGTGTGCATCACTGTGCTTGTATGTGAGAGTGCATGTGTGCAGTGTGTGTGTGTGTGTGTGTGTGTGTGTGTGTGTGTGTGTGTGTGCTTGTGGTTGCTCTCTGCCGGGCTGTGTACAGCAGCCTATGAATGGATGACGGTGCGGTGCAGAGATGGATGGCTCTGGGCCCACTGCTGTCTCCTCTAATTGTAAAATATTAGTTACATTAGACTCTGGCCGGTGATTAATGGAACTTATTTGGAGGCTGCCCTCTGCTGGACCTGCCTTCTCCTCTGGTGGGAGGAGAAGAAAGAATGGCCGGCCCGGAAGAGGAGGAGGAGAGAGAGAGAGAGAGAGAGAGAGAGAGAGAGAGACAGCAGGACCAAAACAAATCATTTGATGTAGACATGAGAACTCGCGGCTCATGCCTGATTTATATTTAGTTGCCTTGTCTGTGTTGTGCATCGAACATAGCAGATCTACAAGCTCATAGCTTGTAGATCAGTTCACTTACTGTGTTTTTTTTTCATACCTCAGTTCCGAGAGTTTTATGGGTTCACGTTGAGTCGTTAAAGGGTTAGTTATGAGCAAGTCGAGAGTGGCTACAATTTCATGGTTGCATTGTGTAGGTTAATGGCTAATTTATGGCCAGTCGTATGACGGCGCGTCGCGCCCTGAAAATAGTGGATCTACAAGCTCATAACACATCGATGACCTGACGAAGATGTGACTGATACATCGAAACGTTGTCTGTCGCTTTTTTTCTTGCACCCTGATAACAAAATAAGGGATTATAAACTGTCTGAGTTGCTCCAGTGCCTCCTTCCCTCTCATAACACATTGTCAGTGACTTGCTTATATTTTTTGGGCTATTTTCGCCACGTGACACCATCGTATGGCAAAGTACGTATATGATCAGCCAGTAGGTGAAAGAAAGGTCTCAGGAATTCCTTGGTGGGTTTTTTTTTTGTTTTGTTTTGTTTATTTTTCAAGCTGTCCGTCCGCCCTCCCGTTTCCTCTCAATGCACACGTTTACCGAGACAGGGGAGAGCTGGGAGTTGGAACATGTACAGCAGATGCACGGTGATATGTCCTCATGCTGTCGTTTGGAAACCTCTTATGTCCAAAACGTGTACTTTTTTCAGGATAAAAACAGATTTGAGACATCGCAATGCATCGCATTTTGAGCTTGTGAATCTGCTTTATTTGATACTTTTGTGTGACACTGTAGTATGATCAAGTAGGCCATTCATTTACATTTTTCTTTTTAACCATAAATCGTTTAAATAATATGCAAGATATAAGCTTTCTGCCCGACAGCGACAAGGTTGTTTTCTCTTGTGTACCTGGATACTGACAAAGCTTTTCCTTTACTATTGTTCCATGCACACAGCTCCCTGCTTCCATGGACGGGACTAGTCATAGACGCCCCCTTCAGCCCCCAAACACACACACACACACACACACACACACACACACACACACACACACACACACACACACACACACACACAGGAAGGTCTGACACATCTGAATACCATTGAAATGACAGACAGGGCTTTGTGTGTGTGTGTGTGTGCGTGCGTGCGTGCATGCATGCGTGTGTTTGTGTCTGTGTCTCTCTGTGTGTGTGAGTGTGTGTGTGTGTGTGTGTGTGTGTGTGTGTGTGTGTGTGTCCTTTATGGCCAGCAGGTTATTATACACCAACAGATGGAGCATTACTTTTTATCGCTCACACCTTCTGTGAGCTTTCTCACTCCACCCCCTTCAAAAAAAACTTTTTTTATGTAGATATGAAAGAGACTGTTCAGCTCTGTACAGCTGTCCCTCTCTCCTGACGGGAGAGAGAGAGAGAGAGAGAGAGAGAGAGAGAGAGAGAGAGAGAGAGAGAGAGAGAGAGAGAGAGAGAGAGGGGGGCATAGGGAGACAGAGAAAGTGGGAGAGAGAGAATTTGGAGAGGGTGAGAGAGAAAGAGAGAGAGGAGAAAGTGAGAGTAAATGGGAGAGATACAGAGAGAGAGATAGACAGGGGGAGGGGGTGAAGAGGTTGTGACGGATTAAATTTTTTTGGGAAGTGATGTCCGGTGACATCATCACTTAATGGTTTACTGTAAGCCATGAATCATGACAAAACAAACCACTCAATGATGACACGCTGAAATATTAGACAGAGACAGACTGAGAGGGAAAAGTCATTATGTGAGCTAACCCACGCTTAAAATAGCACCACGGTGAACAAGGATGCACAGCCACATAAGACAGTGTGCACTCACATATTTTCATGTCAAAATAAATAGGTTTTGTGTGAAGCAGCCCATAAGATTTGTCAACTTGTTTTGAACATAGCATGAACACAAGCTCACAACGTCAACATGTCACCATGCAACGCGTTGTGAGCTTTTGCATAGGCTATTTACGAAGGGTCAAAAACATGAAATAGAGCGGTAAGTGGTTAAACTTTTCCTCATTTTGTTTGGGGACCCCCTCGAACTCCCTCAAGGGCCCCTGGGAGGTACCTGGACCCCACTTTGAGAACCAGTGACTTGTAAACCCAAAGCTTAATTAATGACTAGTCCAGCACACAAAGCCCTCTATTGATCTTAAAGCCACTGGAATTATCCATGACGCAGGTGGGTACTGGGTCCCCAAATTATACAACTTCAAAGGGACTTTAAAGTTGATTTGAATCAAACTAACAAACAGGCCTGCTATGTTAGTATTAGAGTTTACCAATGGTGGAAGAAGTACTCAGATTAAGTAAAGTATAGCAATACCTAGCAATACCAACATTCAAAAGTGTACTCGATTAAAAGTGCAAAAGTATTGGCATCAAAATATACTTACAGTACTAAATGTAAAAGTACTCATTACAATTTACATTTTAGGCATTTAGCAGACGCTCTTAATCCAGAGCGATTTACATTAAGCAATAACAAAAAGCAAGGCATACATCAGTTATCATGAAACATGCGTAAGCTAAGAACGTAACAGTGGAATATCTATGTAATGAAACTATATATAAACTATACATAGGCTACTATATGTAGGCCTACTGTATAAAGTGCTATGACTACATAAAATGCAATTCTAGTGCTGTCTAGGTAACATGCTATGTATGTATAAAATGCTATCTAAAACTACATGAAGTGCTATCTAAGGGGCTAGGGCAAGTGCTACGTGCCATGATGGAGTCTGAAAAGGTGGGTTTTCAGACTACGGCGGAAGATTGGGAGTGAGGCTGCAGTTCTGATTGCAATGGGAAGTGCATTCCATAGTTTTGGAGCCAGAAGGGAGAAGAGTTTGGGATGTGTGGAGCATTGTCCCTAGGGTTTATAGTGAAGGTACTTCCAGCTTCCCTGCGTTGGCTGATCTGAGTGCGTGGGAAGGTTTGTAGGGTTCTATCATACTTGTAAGATATGGCCATACCTTTGGTTGCTTTGAATGCCAGCATCAGAGTTTTGTATTTTGTGCGGGCAGCGACCGGGCGCCAATGGAGGGGGAGACGTGTGAGAATTTTGGCTGGTTGAAGACCAAGCAAGCTGCGGCATTTTGGATCAGTTGGAGAGGCTTAAGTGCACATGCCGGCATTATGCAGAATGTCCCATTTTCACAATCATGTTATTATTATTGTAATTAGTAATGCATTCACTTTAATGCTGCAGCTGGTAATGATGGGGCTGATTGTAATTACTTTATGTGCTGCTGGGTGGCTTAACATAATAGCACAGAATACTAGTATGTTTTGTATCATCAATAATCTACAGTAAATCTCAAAATCTGTACAGGTGTAGCTGTCAAATTTAGCCAGGTAGAGTCACTCAAGTAAAGTAAAAATGCTTAAAAATCGTACTTAGTACGCAGTACTGGAGTAATTGTACTTACTGTAGTCACTTTGCAGTGCTGCATGTTAGTTGGAGTGGAATAGTTCCATGGAAGGAAGGAGGGAGGGGACGAGAGGAGCAGACAGGAAGTACGCCTGCTTGTCATCGGCCAGCTGCCACATGCCTGTCATTCCTCAGTCCAACACTCAGCCCACAGTTTATGTGCCTTTATGTTTGTGCACTCGCTTGGTGTGTGCGTGTGTGCGTGCGTGTGCGTATTCTTGTAAGGGACGGGGTCATAAGTCCCCACAGCAGGTACAGTAGAATTGGGCAAGTGGACAGTCTGTGAGAAATGCTATGCTAAGTTATGGGCAAATACTTTATAAATATATAGTTATATAGTATTTAGTATAGGTTTAGGATGGTGTTATAGAGTTGTACCTGAGTGATATTGTATTGCATGCCAGGCTTCAGGGTTAGTGGACATTTATTTACCTATTTATTTTAACGTTAATACATAGTGTTTCTGAAAATCCTGTGTATAGGGGTAAAATGGCCAAACAAAAAAAACGTGTATTTTATAAAATTGCTGTCCTAAAATGTTGATGTGCTCAAAGTATAGTATTGTAAAACAATGGAGTGTGTGAGTGGGTGCATGTACGGGACGCGTCTGTGTTTATTACCACGGACAAGAAATCTATTCCAATGAATTCTAACTTGCTGGCATTCCATAAGAAAAAGTGCAAAAATAAACCGCCCACTACTGACTAACACACGGCTGTGAAGTATCACTGCTATGATGTCACTGTTTGACACACGGCAGCTTTTCCTGATAAATCACAAAACGGTGAATGACGGCAGTAGATTAATATCCCCGGCACATCGCACAGCGTACGTGAGACCTTATGCTATGTATCCGTCCGTCTGAAACGGAGCCGTTGATTGTCCCATTAATCAAACGCATTAAGTCATAACTTAAAGAGTTGGAACTGTAGATGAGTGTGTTGTCTGTAATGGCTCTTGTAGTCTCCACCGTTACCGTTTGTAACTCGGAGTGGACAAAATGTAACGAAATGGACGTTATATGTTTGTCCACTCTCAGAGTTAAAGATGGATGTCTTTTTGGAGGAGAGGTATAGACATTTGGAAATATAAATTGCAGCTTCAACACTCTTTGACTGTACTGTATTATATGGCCAGTGGTGGACAAACGACTCAATCCCAGTATACGCTAGTCAAAGTAGCCTACTCCCAGTCAAATATTACTCAACTACAAGTTAAAATTGTTCTTTCACATGTATCCTTAAGTTAAAGTAGGCCTATACTAGAGTTCTGTACTTTCTTTATAAAGAAAGAAAGCATTAAAAAGTTGGGTGAAAAATTACTTGACACCCTGTCACTTGCTGTGTACTGTTGTACTGTTAATATTCCATTGGCTGAGAGGTCTGCAATATTATTTATTTTCACTGGTTAAATATTTATAAAAACCCCCAAACAGACTTAACCTTGCTTGAACCTGGCCTCACTCATGTTATGCATGTATACAGGGGTGGCCTAAAGGATTAGGAGGCCCCGTTCATGACGTCATAATTTTAATAATTAATAATGATATATATATATTTTTTTCAAAGCATGAACAGCATACAGCACAGCCAAGTAGAAAAATACACAAAAGCAGCTTGATAAACAATTTTACTTTGTCTTGAAATTACTGTAAGGTATAACTGGGAGGCAGCATATGCTATACAATGATGCAATCGCAACTCTCAGCGCTGCTAGTGCAGCGAGTGCACACACTGGGAAGTGGGAACAATTACAAACAAACTTGACATGACAGTGGTACTGCTAAGTGGACATACAGGATGAGGCCGAATATTGACATGGATGATTGGAAGGCCGCGATGCAAATGCAATATTACTACTAATACTACTAGTACTACTACTACTACTATTTTTATTTATTTTTGGCCCCTGGAGGCTCGAGGCCCGTTTCAATTGAAACGATTGAAACATATATAGGGTCTGCCAAAATCTCCCGGAGGGGGCGTTAACATATGTGTCACGTGGTAGCGGCCGCCATGTTGGCAGGCATTTCTGCTTTGTTTACATTCAGCGACCATCCGTGTGCGTTCTAATTTTAAAACACCAGAGGGAGTTCAACGCTCGTTCCTAGCGACAACACAGTGAGCCAACACCAGGATGGAAAGAAAAAACGTCGGCCTCGACATACCTTACAAGGACAAGCATTAAATGTAGTCGCATTAGTGGTGATAGAAGATCGAATCCTCTGTTCAGTCAGTGTGTTCATAGGGTTTCTAGTGTTGTTCATAGTGTTGTCGCCAGGAACGAGCGTTGAACTCCCTCTGGTGTTCGCACACGGATGGTCGCTGAATGTAAACAAAGCAGAAATGCCTGCCAACATGGCGGCCGCTACCACGTGACACATATGTTAACGCCCCCTCCGGGAGATTTTGGCAGACCCTATAAGGCCGGCACTGCATGTAATGTCAAAAGTATCAAAAACAACAAATCAACAATCTTGTATTTTCGATACTTTTAAAGGCTCAGGACACCCAAAATCACATTTTATAGTATAAATGTGTTGCTTGTGATAGCGAGCAATGATATGATACAATTTGCTCATAGGCTTGTGGATTCAGAGCTTTCTGCTGTTTCTGTAGCTATATTTCTGTGTACTTCCAGTTTCTGGGTAGAAAAGAAATGTTTGGAGCCACTCATTACATATATTTGCTCACTCTGTTCGATTTCTGTGACGTGATATACAGGCATATCTAATTAATATTTGTTTGTTTTTATCTAGATTAGGGGGGCTTGGTTTAACTGTCCTTACACCTCCGCTCGTCGCCTGTCTCGGTGCCTCCCTGTTTCCTGCTTTACACACTTCTACCTGCCTCTCGTATATATTTTTTAATTTTTTTATAATCTTTTATCCCACGATTTTGCAACTAATTTTTTCACCCAGTGTCAATTATCTAATGTAATCCTGGGCACGTTGGACAATTCAAGTAGTTTCTTCAAAGTTAGTCTTTTATATTATTAGTACTATTTACAATTGGTTTATTAGGATTTATTAATTGTATTATTTTTCACGATGGGCCGTTCGTGTGCTTTCACGAGGCTCCATGCATTCCGGAGGATCGTGGAAAATCCTCCACCTCAACTGAGGCTTCGGTTTTGACAGATTCAACAGTGACTGGGCCTGGGGGGGGATGGTGTCCTGACCCTTTAAGTTTTAAAAGGGCCATTAATTTGAAATGAATGAAATATGGAGAGAACTTTACTGCCCGACGGCGACAAAATTAAACTAGGATTGAGTTCAGTCCACATACTGAGAGGGGGGAGGGGTGTTCTGTGTCACTGTGTTCCCAGGTGGGAAGCCGTTCCAGTGCAGGTACTGTTCGTACAGCGCGTCTCAGAAGGGCAACCTGAAGACTCACGTGCTGTGTGTTCACCGCAGGCCCTTCGACAACAGCCTCTACCCCGACCGCCGCCTGCGCCGCTCACACTCCTCCTCTTCCTCCCCCTCCTCCTCCTCCTCCCAGAAGCCCTCGCCCCACCAGCTGTATTCGCCCCCGCCGCCGCCGCTGGATCTGGATGAGGACACGCCTCCCACCACGCCAGGGAGAGAGCGGAGCGCCGCGGTGGCGTCACCGTGTGGCACTTGATGCTGTTTCAGACTTAAGTTATGGATGTTGTTTGAGCCTCGTGGCCACGGAGGACCGGCGGACTGAGGTGAAAATATGACAAGTTAACAAGGAAAACAAGAAAACAAAAATATGAATAAATCTTGATGTACATTCCAGTGTTTACTTGAAGAGACACCATATGTATTTATCTGTAACAAAGAAGCTGTCTATAATAAAATGTTGTGACGTGAAAGTGGACAGACAGAGAGTGTTTGGTGTCAAAAGAGAGTATTTGCTAGCCTGTGAAATCATAAGAATATGGTAAGAATAACAGTAGCATTGTAACATGGGAACTTGTTGATCGGCTATTTTTGTTATTTTTGTGCGACACCGTTGCAAGGTGAAACAAAAAAGGGCTGACGTTGTTAATCACACTAATCAGATGATTAGTTATGAAATAATCACTCAGATCACTCAGGAAATCACTTATGAAAGAATATATTTGAACTTTTTCACACAAAAAAGTGCTCTTCTTGATTATTCAAAAAATAATCAATAGTTGCAGCCCTAAAACCCATAGATTTCTTCTTGGTAAAATGTCTCTCGATTTCCCTTCCAGTCCACAAGTGTTGTCTATCTGTCAGAATATGGTATACCAGATGTTCAGGCTGTAATCGTGGCAGATGTAATGAAGTAGAATGCATCCATTTGTTCTGGATACCACTCTAGGGAGAAAGCCTTGCGCATGTATAATTATTGGCCATTAACTCCAATGCCTCATACCCTAGCACTGGAACAATGCTCAATTAAGAGGAACCAAGGAGATGGTGGAGGAAAAAGCAGAGATGCATTGATAATGCACTCTAATTATTTATTTCCCCTCTGCAGATGGAGGAAAGTCTATATTTTATATCTGCTACAGCACAATAAGGCCCAATCTACACACAAAAAGCTACCGCATGCAGCCTGCTTCTGTAGTGATTTGGAGATTTGAGCATAATTCGAATACACTACACCACTTTTAAGGGGGTTGTGTGTTTTTTGAGAGAGAGAGAGACAGACAGACAGACAGACAGACAGAGAGACAGAGAGAATGTGAGTATCATGTGACAAGATATTTACCATGATGCTGACCATGATACCTGATACTGACCATGAGACTGACTTGATACTGACCAGATATACTGACATGATACTGACCATGCTACTGATATTGACCATGATACTGACCTGATACTGACAATATATTGACCCTGATACTGACAATATATTGACCATGACACTGACCCGATACTGACATGATAGTGACATGATATTGACCCTGATACTTATCATGTCACATGACAGGGTCTGTGATAGGGCTATGACAGCCCTAACATTCAGTTCTGTGAGAGTGGAAGATTTATTTTCTCTTTACCAAAGAGCTGGAAAGAACAAACACTTATACTAGCTTACATCCCCTTCAACTCAGAGAGTGTGCAATGATTTCCACACTTAAGTTACAAAAGGATGAACAGACGCTGAGGATGTAACTGTGTAGCAGTGGATCGGCGTGCCAACATCCTGCCCGTACGACCAGAGATCACCTTGGGCAGCTGTGCGGCGGTGCAGCTGTGGCCTTGTAGCCACGGTCGGCGTGAGCTTGACTGACAGTCCACCTGACAACTCCATTCAGGCGCCACCTGCTAGCTGTCAATCAAGGCGGCCATCCTGGGGCTATTGACGGAGCTGTCAGCCTGCGCGAGACATGTCTGTCAAAGCCCACCCATCCTCTCTCTGTGTCTCTGTCTCTCTGCCTGGGTAGTCTGACATCCGTTTACTGTCCTCCCAACTTCAACACTCCCCATTCTATTTATCTCTCTTCCCCTCTCTCTCCTCTCTCTCTCTCCTCTCTCTCTCTCTCTCTCTCTCCTCTCTCTCTCCTCTCTCTCTCTCTCTCTCTCTCTCTCTCCTCTCTCCTCTCTCTCTCTCTCTCCTCTCCTCTCTCCTCTCTCTCTCTCCTCTCTCTCTCTCCTCTCTCTCTCTCTCTCTCTCTCTCTCTCTCTCTCTCTCTCTCTCTCTCTCTCTCTCTCTCTCTCTCTCTCTTTCTCTCTCTCCCCCGGCTCCCTTCAGAGTCCCTATAGCCTCTCCGAATCCCAGATCCCATCACAGACACTTTGGGTTACATTTGTCATCTTCGAGCGCTCCTCTTGTTTTAATGGAGTTCAACCAACAAACACAGGTGTCTCTGTGATATCTTGGTGTCGACTGTCACCGGGGCCTCTCGTATTTGTATGTGCTTGCGTCCTGAACGTCGGATGCCATCGCCGCCGCTGGTGACATTCTCTCTTCCTTTTCCTCCCAATGTCACTGTTCTCTCTCTCTCTATCTATCTCTCTCTCTCTCTCACACCCCCGTGGCGCTACCAGTGTCTTCCTCTTCCCTCATCCTCCCCTTGAGCTCCAGCGCTCGGCTTGGCTCACTCATCGTCCATCTCTCCACCTGACAGGTGACACAGGCCGTGGCCCTCCAGCTGACTGGCTAATCAGAAGGCTGTCATAACTGTCAATACCTTTTCTGAGCCATGCCGGGCCAGGACGGGCCAGACCAAGACCACGTTCGCTGTTGGGAGTGGTAGACCCAAGGGCACGCAAAGTTCAGCGCTTCTCAAAGTCAGGGGCCAGGGACCCCCAGACAGACTTCCTTGAAGAGTGGGTTCCAGGGAGTCCCCATGCAGCTAAATTAGTTAATATATAGCATGAAAATCAGTTTAAACTTTAACTTACAGTATCAGCTGTTTGAAAATACCCAAATCTTCTTTTTTTTTTTTTATATATATTTTTGCAACATTTTAACACATATCTGGTATTTAACACTGTCAGATGGGGGTCTGTGGCCATATCCTAATATAAATGCGCCACGTCTCTGCGTGCATGTGTCTAATGCACGTAACTCGAGAACCGTTTGACCCACCGACTTCACATTCGACACACACGATCCACACCCCCGCAGGGAGTGCATTGCCCGGTATAGAGTCGGTCGGACCCACAGTTCTGACCAGAACCACCACAAAAGGCTCTGGTCAGGCTCCTTTCACCTGGGCCAGGCTCTGCCAGTGGGCCTAATGAGGCCAACTCCTTTCACCTGTGCAGACACAGGCACACAGGCACATACACAGATATCCATGTGGGACACCGACTGACAGTTAAAACGGGTGCTATGACAACATATATCATTAGGTTCCAAATTTTGCATTGTTCCCAAGTAGGCCGGTAGCCGACTGTGATGGGCATGTACAGGTCTAGTCCTACTATAAATGCGCCATTTATATTACACCATTTTGGGATTTATGGGGAAAGGAGGAGATCGACGACGCTAATGAAACCACAACTGTCAACACCAGGTAAGCTGCAGCCAGGTTTTCTTTCCTCTCGAGTTGCATGGGTTTAACACTAACTAGCCTACAACCTCCTCCTGAAAACTTCCCAGGTGTTGTACATTTTATATAGGATAGGCTAACTTACAGATCAGATGGTCAGTGAGTTTTGACCTGTTCGAGGCACTGCTAATAATGTGGTTAAACTTTTTCCTAAGGAGGAGGAATCACAGCCAGGTAATTCATAATAATAATAATAACTGTGCCAAAACGCAGTTTTGTATGTGCATTGAGTCACTGGAACAACCTCTCTGTAGTCCGACCCCAAACCCTAACCATAACCCCACGTTTTTGTGGTTAGACCCCCCCATCCCCCCCTCCCCTATGGTGGGGGGGACGGGTTTTTCGGTTCGGTCCGTGTTGCGCCCTTTTAATACTCTATGGTTGCGCCTCTGGCACATCTCTGTCTGTGTGTGTGCGTGTGTGTGTGTGTGTGTGTGTAATGCACGTAACTCGAGAACCGTTTGACCCACCGACTTCAAATTTGCCACACGCAATCCACACCCCCGCAGGGAGTGCAGTGCCAGGTATAGAGTCGGTCGGACCCATGGTTCTCCAGAACCACCACAAAAAGGCTCTGGTCAGGCTCTGCCAGTGTGCCTAATGAGGCCAACTCCTTTCACCTGTGCAAATTTCCTCTGCCTCAGCCAATTGAGGCTCAACCAATCAGCCTCTGCCAGTGGGCCGAATTGATTGCCACAGGCACACAGGCAGGCACATACACATCTCCATGTGGGACACCGGCTGACAGTTAAAGCGGGTGCTATGACAACGTATATCATTAGGTTCCCAAGTTGTATCGTTCCCAAGTAGGCCGGCCGGTGGGGCATGGGCACGTACAGGTCTAGTACATATTAATGGGAGAATCCTTGAAATGAAAACACAGACACCAAACCACTGGTATAGTGTTGGGAGGAGAAAAGGCAACGAAAACGAGAAATGTCACTTGTGAGTTGTGACCCGAACAACGCTGCCCCCTGGATGTGAGTCATCCCCATGGCCTCATCCTGTCAAAGCTCCTAATTAAGCACTGTTTCCCTCAAAGCAGGTCCCCATTAATTAATCCTAGAGAAGTTTATTAATTACACCTAATGGTGATGAATGTTGCAGTTGACATCTCAATACCTTAGCCAATGTCGTGCTGAGAGTGCTGCAGTTTTTCAGTGTGGCAGGGTCGATGTTTAATTGTGTTATGTAGCCTATCAGAGTTGTTAATGCACAGGAAGGTATACATTTAAATACAAGGAATAATAGAATGACGGAGGGTGCTGTTCCATTAGTGTTACGTCCGTTGTCAGTATCATGGTCAGTGTCATGTCAGTAACATGTCAAAATCATGGTCAGTGTCATGTCAGTAACATGTCAGAATCATGGTCAGTGTCATGTCAGTAACATGTCAGAATCATGGTCCGTGTCATGTCAGTAACATGTCAGAATCATGGTCCGTGTCATGTCAGTAACATGTCAAAATCATGGTCAGTGTCATGTCAGTAACATGTCAGAATCATGGTCAGGTCATGTCAGTAACATGTCAGAATCATGGTCAGTGTCATGTTTTATTGTAGCTTTAAAGATGCCATTATTAGCCTGGTCTGTGCTTCTTGTCTGTGTGGTTTTGACAGTGAGGGTACATTTTGTAGTTATTGCATCAGAGCGGCTCAAAGATGATCACCATAGCAACGGACTTAGTTGTATTTGCTGTGTTTTTGTAGTCTAGTGGTGTCCATCCAATAATGTCAACACAGTCTGTGCACCCTGGATGTGCAGTTAGAAATCACACTCATGTGAAGTGAGGGGCGCTCTTATCATCATACATCACATTCCGTGCTCAGCCAATCAAATCACTTCTGCCCTCACTTTTATCATCACTTTTCTCAGCCAATCAAATCATCACTATGGGGTGATCAGCCAATCGTCAGCCAATGTTGTGTTCACACAAACCCTCAAAGCTGCATGGGCATAGGAGGGGCTAGAAATCTAGGACACTGATTCTCAACTTCGTGAACCTCCAGGGGTTCATGTGGAACCAAATGGACCCTTACTAGTCCATTTGGTTCCATGTGTATACATTATCAGAAATAAATTAACACGGAGATCCCAGAGATTAAACACTGGAACACGCCCAGGGTGCCGTCCCGGTTCCGGCGAGTCGCCCCGCGTCCGAAAGGGTACAAAAATGACAGAGTTCCCGAATCAACAGTCACTAACAGTCCAGTTTAATACAAAATGTGGAAATTGATCAGATATTTTATTAATTATATACAACAATAGATAATAAAAAATAAAGCTTACATTTCAATTGTGTGCTTGTGTGTGTGTGTGTGTGTGTGTGTGTGTGTGTGTGTGGGTGGGGGGTAAAGGACCTGGATATTGGATATGGGACACTGGCCCAAAAAAGTTTGAGAAACACTGATCTAGGAGGTGCGCAGCTATCCTCACTCAGACCTCCCACAAGTCTCTCTGTGTGCCTGCATGGCACTGAGGCTGCCATTGTCTCATATTGCCCCAAATGCCACGTACACCACACAGTCGGCATCAAGCATGCAGCAGGCTTATGAAAGGTTAAGGTCTGCTGTGGCTTTGCAGGCTGACTGGCGTGACTGAAATGTTATTGGAGACAGGTGAGATGTAGAGATGATAGGTGGGCTTTAGCTCAACCCTGGCCTTTTGTTCAAAGTTACACACTGTTTACCTTCAGTAAGTCAATCTTAATTTCCACCCACCTGGAAATAGACAGACGGACCTCACTCTCACAGACAGTCAATTGTTCAACTGTTATGTCATCAAAAATGTTCTCTCTCTCTCTTCCGAAAGTAAAAATGTGCGGCTCAACATCCAACCAGTTAGGATAAAACCTTTCTACTTTATGCCGGCGCTTTTCTGTTTTGAATGAAAAGTAATGCTACCATTCTTTCACATTAACCTTAACGTCTGTTTGGCTATTTGTGACCACCTACGTTTTTGTGTAAATTCATGCTCCCAATCTATTGTTTTAGGTGACCCCATGACCTTTCCTGTAGCACCACCGTCCGGCCGTATACTTTCAAATGAACAACCTGGGAAGATTTATTTTTAAGCCACAGTAGTGTGAATGCTTCTCAGTACAGATTATCCTGCTGTGCATTATAATCAAGGTATGCTACCTTAGAGAATTGCTATCCGCCTTGGCTGAGACATTTCTGCAATATTAATGAATAATTTCTGCGTATTTATTAATTTAATTTGGACCAAACTGCACAGTTCAATAATGCCGTGATTAACTGCAACATCTCAGATCAAATAATTAGTATAAGGGAGTGTTAATGACCCTGCACTGCACAATGTTAGTTTTCTTTGTCATTTTAAAATTGAACATTGTAATATTAGACAATAATTGTGATTGCATTGTCTTCTTTTGGTCTGCATTAATTTAGCCAAGGTTATAGCCAACATTAACAACAAGCTGAGCCAGTTTCAGGTGAGCCACTAATGCAAATTCTTCAAAACCTGCTTTGTCAAGTATGTTACAAGCAAGGTCACTATATAGTTTTGAACTTTTGAGTTGAATTACATTTTCAATGTAATTTTGTAATTTATAGTTAGTTCGATTCCAGCTCCAACTAACTAACAAACAAACAAACAAACAAACAAACAAACAAACAAACAAACAAAAGAAGCCCTGCTAGTAGCCCTATAGTCTCACAGTAATCAGTTGATTAGATAGTAGATAAGTACCGGTATATAAAAAGTGGTTAAGGACCACCCAATAAGATAAAAGAGAATGCATGACAGACATGATTGATCAACCACAGCCTTCCAGAGGCTTATACTGACTTTTTCTCTGTCAAACCCTAGACTTGTTGACTTGAGATTCAGACACTCTGTCACTGTCTTTCTTTCTTTCTTTCTTTCTTTCTTTCTGTCTTTCTTTCTTTCTTTCTTTCTGTCTTTCTTTCTTTCTTTCAATCACATCATCTGTGGTTGGTACATTGCTATTATAGTAATACTACAGTAGTATTTACATACTAGGGTAATACTCTGAGGCATAGGCGGCGGGTGCATAAGGCTAGGGAAGGCTTAGCCTTCCCAAAAATTATGCTGGATATTTTTTTAAATATATATAATATATGTGCGCAGCATTATAGAAGGCTATTGTGTGTGTGTGTGTGTGTGTGTGTTGTCGCTGCCCCCCATGGTGATCGCTGATCGGATAGGCTATACACTATACAGCATATGATTGACTACTATTGGTATGTCTGTAAACCTCGTCCTTCCAGTCGCTTTGTAGCAAAGAGTAGCGCGCGGCCGCGCGCTGGTTTGTTTTGGGAAACAGCAAAATGTATTTTTCAATGCAAATATAAAGTAGCCTAATTCAGAAGAAGAAGCTGTGAGTCGGCTGTGTCAGAACTCAGCAGCACCAGTGCCTAGGCTGCACGGTTCACAGTTCACACCACTGCAGTAACACTGACACGTTCAGCGGAGTGACTGCTGTCTCTGTGCCGTCTGTAGAGCCATGAGCCGCGACTCCCGGAGGGGCAGCAACACCGCCGGGTAATCTACACTGAGTACTGACTGACTCGAGACTTGAGAAAAAGACGTCCAAAAGTCGTTGTCTGTGTATAGGCTAATTCATTGGTAAAAGTATGCTAAATAACTCATTTTTAGACCATCTGGGAAATAAATAAATAAATAAATCCGCGGCGGCGGCCTCGCTTCGCTCGGCCGCGAGAGTCCTCCCCCAAACGCAATTCTGTAGCCTACCCAAAGGTAAAACTCACCCGCCGCCTATGCTCTGAGGTCTCTCTCGGGCTCAGTGGTAGAGGTACAGTAGTAGTACAGTAGTAGTAGTAGTAGTAGTACAACAACAACAATCGTATTTTTAGGGTAATCCTCAGAGCAGACTTGGTCCGAGGTCTCTCTCAGGCTCAATGGTAGAGGTACAGTAGTAGTAGTACAGTAGTAGTAGTAGTAGTAGTAGTCGTAGTACAACAACAACAACAACAACAGTAGTATTTTTAGGGTAATCCTCAGAGTCTGAGGTCTTTCTCAGGCTCAGTGGTAGAGGTACAGTAGTAGTAGTAGTAGTAGTACAACAACAACAGTAGTATTTTTAGGGTAATTCTCAGAGCAGTCTGAGGTCTCTGTCAGGCTCAATGGTAGAGGTACAGTAGTAGTAGTACAACAACAACAGTAGTATTTTTAGGGTAATCCTCAGAGTCTGAGGTCTCTCTCAGGCTCAATGGTAGAGGCGGGTTCTGCTAATCAGCCTGAAGAAGTAAAGGAAACACTGTGACAGAGCAGGTAATGAGAAGTAATGAATCACTAATCACAGCCTCTTTACAACCCTTGGAGCACAGATGAAAAATTAACGGTAATTAGCTTTGTGCAGTTGTGAAAACAATATTTAAGACCGTTGGTGTCACGTGGCACAGAGTTAACAGATTTCCTTTAAAGCTCCAAATAAATCAGAACCGCACACAAATCTCAAGCAAGTTGGTTTAAAAAACATGAGGTTGGTGCAGACTGCTTTTTCATGTCTGTCTCCTCTTTCATTTGGTTTCTGCTCAGGAACTCTGAATGGTAAACCAGTGAAGTGTGAGATAACATTCAGTGAAGTGAGAGAGAGAGAGTGGGGGGGGGGAGAGACACGCACGCACTCACGCACGCACGCACACACACCAGCGGAGACTGAACTGCAGGTTAATCAGTCATCAAATTATTGGCTTAGGAATGTGACAAAAACACAAAAACTCTCCATTAATTCAATGCTTCATTTGTTATGCAATTGATAGAAAATAAGTATTTTTGGGGGACCCTTTAACCCATAAAACTTGAGTTGTACTTGTGTCTAAGTTATATTAATTGTGAGGAGTATAGTAATACATACACACATGCACACATGGACGCACACGCGCACACACAAAATGTACGGTAATGTACAGACATACAGTAGGCTACAGACCGCTGTGAACCCCTTGTAGCTCTCCATGGTGTGTTGACAGACATGCAGGCGGGGAGCGGAGTGAGCGTTGCTTTTGACAGAGCCCGTGTTTGACACGTCTGCGTGAGACTCAAAGTACAGGATCCAGACACGGGCTGTCAATCAAAGCCAGCCCATCTCCCGTGTGAGACGTGCCAGTTTAGTCACAGTTACAATGGAACTAATACGCGTTAACTGGAGCACGGCACACATATGGGCTTGGTACAGGCGCACCCGCTGTATCCCGAGGCCCCGGATTGAAAGGATGCCAAAGAACATAAGCGCTAAGATATAAAAAGAATTACAAGGGGACAAATAAAACGCAGGGATTATGTCAGTGTGAGAAATGGAGGTGTTGTAATTCTCGTGCCGGCTCGCCTCTCCTGTTACAGCGTCCTGGGCCTGTGGGCCGCAGCCCGACAGGCTTGCACCTGTGCTCGGAAGATCCAGAGACTTTAGAGACAAAATGGAGAGGAGACGTTTTATCGTAGTCTACTATGTGTGAGAATGGGTGAAAGAGAGAGGGAGAGAGAGACAGAGATGATGATGATGATGATGATGATGATGATTTTGATGATTGTGTTGCTGGAGACAGAACTCATGTCCCACAGAATGGCGGATCTGACGTTCTGTGCCAAATGGGATGCCAGCACCCATGTTTGTATCCGCGGCGTATGTGTTGGAGATTAACCTTGTCTCCATATTGTGCGGTACACATGTTCACTCAGACAGCAATGACAGATATTGAGCAAAATTTGAGTCCGGCACTTTACAGTGCAGTTACTCTGATGCTCAGCCACTCATGTCACATTATCCTCCAAAGTCCATTTGAGTTTTGAAAGCTTTCTTCTTTTCTGCTCTTCGCTGATAAGCACCGTCTTGCATGGCAAACATTTGCACTGCCACGAAAACTCCATTAAAATCTCTTCATGGCGAAGTGAGAGTGCCCTGAAGTTAAAGACTATAATTGAAATACATTTGACAAACCGTGCATCGTTAAGCGACAATAGTCAAGCTGCGAGGCTCTCACTCGAGTTATCCACCGGAAATGTTTGTCTGCGTTGCATTCGGTGGCTTGTGTAGTTTTATTGAACAGGACATCTCTGAAACAGTGCTTCTTACACTTTTTCTATGCTAAGGATCCATAAAAACAGATACAGCCTTTCAATTAATATTAGAATGGATTTTCTTGCAAGAGTTGCAGTTTTATGACTTTTTTTGCTATAGCAATTCAGATTCAGAGCTGAGCTGAGCAGCCCAGGGCATCCATTCCCACTGCCACCCATCAAGCCTGATGTCACTCATAGAAGGCCCGGTTGCACCATCCATGTTAGCTCTGATTCATAACCTTCTACTGCTTCTACGATTCTGCCATGCGCAGTACAAGGCTATGGGACTTTCAATTTTAAATCTCAAATCGAAATCAGACCAGCCTCTCCTCTTTGGCGAAAATAAAAAGAACGTTTTTGCTACTCACCAAAACAAAGGCGGGTTGTGTCAATAGAAAGACTACTTTCCTTAGTGGACGCACTCTGAGCCCCCCACCACACGTATAAACGGTACTTTTTGGCCAAAAAGGGATTTTCCTCCTCACCGGAGGAAAAATATTCTCTATGAGGCAGTTCTCTGGGCAATATCAGTAGAGGGCGCAGCGGAGTAACTAAAAATGTTTTTTTTCCGGTGGAAACAAAATCCCTTTTTGCCCAAAAAGTACAGTTTATACGTGTGGTGGGGGGCTCAGAGTGCTTCCACTAAGGAAAGTAGTCTTTCTATTGACACAACCCGCCTTTGTTTTGGTGAGTAGCAAAAACGTTCTTTTTATTTACACTAAAGAGTAGAGGCTGGTCTGCATTCATGCGAGCGGCGGAAATTGAGAGTAACATAGCTCTAATGCACGCATTAGAGCTATGGACCAGAGTTACATCCATGTGGTCTGTGGACAGAATGTGATTGTGATTATAGGCTACTGGCTACTACTGTATCATTGTTGTGTGCCGAGACGAACACGTTCCAGAACAAGAGCAACGTGCATGTGGGCTGCACTCAATACACGGCAGTAATCTAAGGACCTTCACACTCACACTTAAAAGATTTGTGATTTTGTGAGAAGAGGTCTACTAGTCCAGGCTCTCGGGAATATTTCCGTGCTAATCAGTCGAATTTGGCCCAGATGTATTCCTAGGGCAAGCTCTAGTGATTTAGCGAGGGTGCCTGAGCCAGCGACCTTCGGGGTCGCCATAGCAGACAAATCCAAATATGGCTGCCACCTGAAAATGGTTTTGGCCATAACTTTTGAACCTGATGAGCTACGAATAAAACCCTGGTGTCTGTTTCAATGTTGGAATGCTTCTCCCTGAGATTGAGTGTCTGGACCTATAAACTATCATTTGCACCATTTCCAAGATGGTGACTATTTAGAATCAGCGAGCGCTCCTCCCCGTCCATTGATTTCAATGGGAATGTGGTGCCAACTGGTGAGGTTTTTTAGCTATTACTTTCAAAGGTGTTAGGTCACATTGCCTTTCTATAAAATGAGTTATAACAACTTTTGATACTTTTGGAAAACTGTTTCCTTTTTTCTTTGTTTTTACATTAGAAACAATGGAATGCTGAGATGCTCAGCACTCTAATTTGCTTATGACCAATATGAACACTGTCCCCCAAAACATTTATTCAACATACATTTTCAACCTGATTGAGTGTAGAGTGTAGAAAAAACTATTAAAGACATCATGAAACAACAAGTAGAACACATTCCTAATAATACAGTATGTATGAGTACAGTATATATGAAACAATAAAAACAAAAATGGTCTCATACAGATAAACAGTGTTTAGAATTTGAACAATATGTTTTGATTTGAACAATAATAACACGTTAGACCAACAATCACTAATACTGCATGAAAAATTGTGGCGAATATATGACACGATGCAAGCTTGTAGAGTGGCCATTTTCAAAAACATTTTGAAAACAAAAATACAAAAAACTATTCAAGGGAACGCACGACAACCCCTGAACCTCACAGTGAGAATAATTGTTCTTAAGCACTTAAGTCTTAGTCCCTCCATGCTCAGTTAAATGGAGCGGCGCCCGCTGGCCTAGCGGTCCAGGCACATGCCACATATAGGCTCAGGCCTGACAGCGCGTTGCGTGTTTGAGTCCCGTTCATGACGACCTTTGCTGCATGTCTTTCCCCTCTCTCTCTCTCCCTCTTTCCTGTCAGTCTTCACTGTAACTATCAATAAAGGCACAAAAGCCACAAACATGTATCTGCGTGAGGAGGGCTTGCTGTTGATACGATCCGAGGTCAGAAACTCTCTCTCTCTCTACTTGGATGCTTCTGTCTGCAGATTTGAAGAGACAGCCACATCCTTGACAAATACACCTGTCACTGGGTAAAGTCACATCACATTGTCACTTTCACAACAATGAGACTGAGGAGGTGTGCGTGTGTGTGTGTGTGTGTGTGTGTGTGTGTGTGTGTGTGTGTGTGTGTGTGTGTGTGTGTGCGGCAAACATTTATGTCTGTTGTAAAAGTTAAGTTTATACAGTACAAATGCATTATGCTTAATAATACCGTAAGACGCCCTGAGGGCGAGAAGCGACCTGGACCCTAAAGAGCGAGGTTGCGTACGCGCATCCGCCTGGGTGATGACAGACTGCTGGGCTGGTGCTTTGGCATTGGGGGTCAGATCAACACATGGAGCGTGTCTTGAGTGTATATAGGGTTTGATGAGGTCAACATTGGAATGTCAGAACAGGTCAGCTCCATATATGGAGATATAAGGGTGCTTAGGGTTTCAGCGGGGGCAGTGTCTTGAGTGTACAGGGATTGATGAGGTAGGGCCGGGCCTTAATTTTGGCCTTAAAAGGATCAACATATGGAATGTCAGAACTAGGTCAGCTCCATATATAGAGATCTAAGGGTTTGAGGTTTGAGATCAGATGTAGTTGCTGGCCGGCTCCATATGTATATGCAGATCTAGGTGATGATCCAGTCTTCTCCATGTATGGCTATCCAGGGTTTGATGAGGTCAGTGTCGTGATCCTCATATATGGAGAAGGCCATATATGGAGACGTGATGTCATGAGGCGTGATGTCACAAGGCGTGATGGTCTGATAACCCGTATGGAGGTGTGACATGACTGACGGACGGGTTTTGCAGGTTTTCATGGTAATCTGCGACCTACGGTTACAATTACAAATGTCCCATCATAATAGTAGGCGATTTTAGCTTTGATGTGTTTTTAAATGTTCAATTAGTTATTTCTCAACAAAAGGACAAGCACATCTCTTGTAGCTCTAGCATGGACCCTTTCACAATAAGTAATTTGTTTACAAAGTCCTATGTAAGCCGGCCGAGAATTTCTTTAGTCGAGGGCAGCTGCACTGAATAATACACCTCTGGAATCAATGTTTATGATGCTGGATTTATATTCTTAGTAAAACATACACAAGAGTGGAAAACACCTTGAAGCTACAAATCTGTAATTATGATGTCCTATCCCAACAAAGAGGTCATCACAACTCTAACACGTACAGGATTCGAATGCAGGTCTCCACAAACCACTGTAGATGTAGGCCTACTAGTTCTATTGTATTACTTTACTCTTCACTCTTTTTTCTATATTGAATATCCCTATACCTGATAGGATGATGCGATCTAAGATAGATCTATAAGATCTTATATTATAAGAACTGTGATCTAATGAACTAAACCTAAATGTTGACATGCAACGTATCAACATTGACATGTAATGTTTCAGTGGTTTGCAGAAACGTCGGATTGCTACCATACAGGTTGGTTAAATAAGAATGTATTATTTATAAATCCAGATTGTGGCTTTAATATCTATACGGAAAAGCACGATCCCACTAATAAGTATCCACTTGTGCATGTGCATTTTGGGCATGCGGCATGCACATGCACACCTGTGAAGAAATATGTGGTCAGGTAATATCTCTCTCCCTCTCTCTCTCTGCAGCAGTGTGGTAAGTTTTAGGGGAGGGGCAGGTTATGGGGACTGAGGGAGGAGGCGGGTGATGAGCTGCTGCAATAATAAGCAGATTTTAATGATTTACTATAAATCAGCCGGCGAGGCCTCTGCTAGGGGAGACTGAGGGAGATGACAGCGCCTGACTCACACACCTCGCAAATGCCTCGCTGATGATGTGTGTGCGCTTCAGCTCATCAATCACTGAGCTTAGTGTGCGCGCACACACACACACACACACACACACACACACACACACACACACACACACACACACACACACACACACACACACACACACAGTCACACACACAAGCTCACAATGCTTGCAAAAACATGCTTGCACACGTGTAGAGTACATACACAACAATGTCACATATGTTTGCTTGCACGTGCACACACACTCTCTCACTCACTCACACACGCACGCACGCACACACACACACACACACACACACACACACTCACATGTTTCTTGTCTCTAATGTCTCCTTTCCTGTGGCAGAGGACAAATCAATCATGGGTACGAAGTTCAAGGGGGTAAGAGATTGTCTGGTCGGTTTTTCCCTATGCTATTGATCCCATTTTACTGGCATCATCGCCAAGCTGTCGCACAACCCCCAGGACGGCGATGGATTGGAAGTGGATGATTGAGAGAGGAGGGGAGGGTGACATTCATTGTAATCTCAGCCATACTGGCATCAACACACACACACACACACACACACACACACACACACACACACTCACACGACAACACGCACCAGACAGACCAACACAAGGACATTGAAAGTTAGACTTCAACCAGGAGTGTTTCCGGTGGGGGGGGGGGGACGACGACAATATACCCATCAAACCATGTCTTCCTTTTCCTTATACATTTATACAAAGACTTATAGGCTACTTCACTACTTCACTACTTGTTTTCATTTCTTTTTCCTTTTTACCTCACGTTCTCCTGTCTCTGCACATTTTTCCGCCAGGCCTCTTCCAGTATGTCTGACTGTCTGACGGACAGTGCAGTGCTATCTCTTGTTCGTGATTTGATGAAAATGACACTGGAGAGAAGAGAGAACACTTCCTTGACAGCTCATGCTCATACCGATGTGTGTGTGTGTGTGTGTGTGTGTGTGTGTGTGTGTGTGTGTGTGTGTGTGTGTGTGTGTGTGTGTGTGTGTGCGCGTGTGTGCGTGCGTGCGTGCGTGTACAGGAGAGTTGACACAGAATATTCTGTCCTCACACTTTGTGTCTACAGTATGTGCAAAGACTGCGTACCAACACCGATAATAAAGTAATTTCTTGAAAAGGGTACATGGTTTCTATTGTAGTTCGGGTTGACCTTGTAAAACGGTAAATAGTACAACATAAATGATGTCGTTTTAATACAAAACCCAGATCTAGATGTCACAAAGAAGCAAGCTGCTTTATTAAATCAACTGTTAAAGGTTGCGTAAGTGATATTACTTTCCATTGTTTTTTTTTTTTTTAATAAACTGACATTTCTAGACACTTTCAAACAAACCCTCTAATTCAGTGTTCATAGTAACAGGGGTCTCCGTCTCTGCAGCTCTTTAGAAAACAAAAATACATTTTCAGGCTGAACAAGTGAAGTTGTAAGTGAGAATATACTTCTTAAACACTTTAGTTTAATACTACTAAAGGCCTATTTCAGTTTTACTCACAGACTCTCCAAGGTATAAAATGTCATTAAGCTGTGTTAAAAACACACTGCAGCTTGCAGGGTACTATGTACCCAATACAGGAAATTAAATGCAATCCTATATATTAAAATTGCCTAGAAGGTTGGAAGAGAGAGTGGACGGAAGATGTCACAAACATAACACCCGGACTTGCAAGGCGCATGGCTGCTCTAACGGCACCAAATGTGGCACAGACCACTCATATGTTCTTCCAATAGTCCCACCAGGGTTCATGTTTTACAATCCAGCTTACTGCTGCCAGGGGCCACATTGTTCAACCAAACTTTCTGCTGCCAGGGGCCTCCAGGGGTCACGGGTTGCTCCAGAGTCTGGCATGACAATAGTCACGCCATGTTGTACAACCCAGCTTACTGTGTCAGCAGCCCTCAGGGGCCACGTTGTACAACTCAGCTTACTGTCAGTGGCCCCCAGTAGCCACACGTAGTCAAGACGCACTGTTGCTCAAATATTCAAACACTGTTCAGGGTTCTGCATAGGATATAGTCACTGAGTCACAGCAAAAAATAATAACAACTACATTGCACACAAGGCGCTACAGCAGTGTTTAACACCTCATTTGTGGGAAAACACTTAACCACTATTTCTCCACTTACTGTAAGCCCTATATTGCTCACTGCAATTCTTTGGGTTAAACTTTGGAATATGATTGAATTGTCTTGAAGAAAGAAAGAAAGAAAGAAAGAAAGAGTGTGAGTGTCAGTTACAAAATGGTTAACATTTTGACAATTATGTAGCACTGCCCCTTTAAGTGTAGTGCATGCAAGGGGTGACCAGGTTTGAGTGTTTTGAGTCTTTCAGCCAAGTGCCTAGTGAACGAGAGTTGGGAGAAAAAAGAAAACTTCCTAGCTGGCGCTAGAGAGTTGGCTGAGAGAGTGGGAGTAGATAAAGTAGGCCTAGTACATGCGTTCAGTTCTGGTCAGCTGTGCCAGTGTAGCTGCTCCCAGAGCCTACTGTACATGAAACATAGACTGGAAGCAGCAGGGAGACATCACAAGCTCACAGGTAGAAGGAGGATACCTGTACAAAATGCCCTCATCTAGATTGACAATTGACTGTCATTCAGTGCAGCTGCACTGATTACCGTAGTTCAGGTGACAGGTCGAGGTGCCCCCAATGCTCTTGATGAGAGTTTTCTGCTCAGTCCAAAGATAGGAGAGACAGTGAAACACAGTCTGAGATGTGTATTTCCTTTAGATCTAATATGTTATCACTTTATTACTTGATGAATATTTAAGTTGTGTGCGTCACTGACTGGTAAGTCACCAGAAAAAGAGGCATCATGGGGGACACACATGCATGTTTTTCACAGATGGGTCTAAAGATCCAGATAATTAAGGGCAGGGTGTGGAATCTATCTAGTGGGGCCTCAAGTCCAGCAAGGCTTGCGCGTCACAAACGGAGCATCTGTTTTTGCCACAGAGCTAATGGCAATAATTTGGGCACTATTTGTGGATTGAGCAAGTTAAGCCAAACAAAGTAATAATCTGCTCGGACTCAGCTGACGCCTTGATGGCCTTGAGGAGTGGGACATCTATAGCTAGCCCTGGTGAATGAAGCCATGATAAGTCTGTCTAGGATACAGAAAGTGGGGGTTGATGTAGGTTTCCTTTGGGTCCCAGGGCATACAGGTATAGGGGAACGAAATAGCTGATAAGCAGGCCAAAATGTCACTGAAGAGACAGAATTTAGATTGTGGGCATTCTGTTGGGAAAACCTCAATTCTATTGTTCCATAAAGGAGGGGCTTGAGAAACAGTGGCAAGAGGAGTGGAATAATGAAGAAAGAGGGAGACTGTATTTCTCAGAGCAGGCATCTGTCAAAAGGAAAAGCATGTAGGCCTACTGACTGTATATGGGACAGAAGAGACTCTGTTAAACTGACTCGGCTAACATTTGGGCATTGTGGGATAGCCAGTCGCCTAAACAGTGAGGAAACATCCTGATGGACTGCGTGACTGTGGAAGAGACTGTTGTTCACATCCTATTTGTGTGTGAGAAATACAGGGCAGAAAGAGCGCAGTTATGTGAGGAACTGGACAATATTGGAATTTCCACTTTGGAGGATATAAGACTCTCCGCAATACAGACCTCTATGAGAGGATATAGAACAGCGAGCGGAATATCACCCTGCTGAACTGTGGAGGGCAGTAATACGCAGCAGCGTCACTGCCGGAAACCCCAATAGAAGAAGAAGAGGCCTGTGTTTGGTCAGCCTGATTTGAGTGTTTGTTGGGGACCTGGAGGCATGAGGTGACCTCAACAAAATGTTGATGCTTTGACAATTCATTTAAACTATATGGGTATATATTTAAATTAGTGACATTTTATATTCCATTTAGAGTTCGGCAGGTGACTGTGATATTTTGTGAGGGGGAGCTGGGATGTAGCTGCCAGAGTCACCCGTCAGGGTAGGTAGGGGAATGGGTTTTAATAGGGTTTTTGACATGGGGACAAATGTTAGTCAACTGTTAGCCTAATTTATCCAGAGCCTCAAGGTCCTTTCCTGGCCACATCCACTCCTGTGCCAGTGGGTATTCAGTGGGAGCCTTGAGTATATTCACTTTGGGCAGGTTTTGGTATTTTGTTGTATTTTAGTCATTTTGCTACAGTTTGTATAATGTGATGAATTTGACATCATGTATACTGACATAATGTATACTGGGCAATTAATTATTAGTGCATGGTTTGGATTTTGTTTGCTGTGATTACTTTAATTACTTTGTTTGCTTTTGGTTTTGCATATTATTTAGATTGTTTGGATTTGTTTATTTGCTTGTTCAGAGGACCCAGTAGGCCCTGAAGCCTTAGTTCATCCTATATCACCTGCCCTTGCTGGGCTCAGTCCCACTTTTAGGATCATGATTTCTATAACTATAATAAGTTAATAACCCTTCTGTATTTATTTAAGGTTTATTAACTTATTATAGTTATAGAAATCATCCTCCTTTCTGCCTATAGTAATCAAGGAGGATTTGAAATAAGCAGGGGATGCAACTGAGAAAGCCTTAATTGTTGCCCCAGGTGCGTTTCTTTGTTTTGGGGATGTCCAGGAGGTTGGCATCGCCACACTTGAGGGAGCGGGAAGGGGCAGAGAGGTTGGAGTACAGAGGTAGTTGGGTGGAGGGGGTGACAATGGAACCATCTTTTGAAGTTTTGAGTGGAGGGGGTGAGGGCATTTGAACCAATAATGACGACTTCGGATTTAGTTTCAGGAAGTGTTTTTGACAGGCGCTAGCCCCAAGGGGCCAGTGAGGCACTCCAACGTTGAAGCGCTGCAACCGAGCGCTCAATGTTAAAGCCCAGCTGCACTTCCGCATTTGGGCACCAAAATTTGGTGCCCAAATGCTGAATCGGCGAAAAAACGCGGAAGTAGACGGTCCTTCCGGGTGTTTCAAAACACCACTGAGCAACTTCCACTGACATGAATAGCGGAGGGGGCGGAGCTTCGCGTCAGTGCAGGTTATCCACCAATCCCAGTCTTCTGGTACAATGAAAACACGTACTGTAACAGCACAGCAATAAAGCTTAAATCCATAATTACATTACAAACTCTTAATTGTGATTCAGCTTAAAAAGCACTCGCTTGCCGGTATCGGTATCAATATATCACCGTCAGACGGTTCATCACATTAGATCCAACAGTATGATGATGAACAAGCTATTAGAGACTGATAGATGCTTCATTCATCTTGGCTGCTGCTGACAACCTGATTAAAATGTTTTGCAGAGATTGTCCACGTTGTGTCCTTGCGTTGTTGTTTTTTTCAACCTGTATAGTTGGCTGATTTATTCCTCTCGTCTATAAATAAGTAGACATGGTCCATGTGATGGATTGGTCTGTTGACATTGTACCAACTGCAGGTAAACAATTACTATTCATGTTCCACCGTCACTCGATCTATACCAGGATGCCACCACTTAGCAGGGGACAAAAGGTAACACCGTCGCCTACTGTGCACGTTTGGTCAAACGTCATTCATAATCCACTGCAGTAATGGCTATTTTACTACACAATGGAACTTTTTGGGGCGAATACAATGTTAGTTTGACCAATGGTAGAACAGTGGTTCCCAAACTTTTCAGCCCGTGACCCAAATCTGAAATTAGATATTCGCCCCGGGACCCAAATAGTGAAAATATAGCTGATCTACAAGCTCACAACGTGGCGCGAATAAGGGACACATTGTGAGCTTGTAGATCTGGTTGTCATGGTCTGCATACCATGGATCCCTGTCAGCCACTCCCACTCTCCATTCCTACCCTCAGTCATTGTCACACACCTGTTCCCACTCCATCCCCAGCCCAGCAGGGCCACGCCCACAATACAAACCTGTGAACACTTCCACAAACAACCTGCTCACTATAAGACTGGACTCAAACCACACTCACACTGTCGGAACATAATCCCTTGTCCGGTGCTCCATGTTGGTGTTTTCCTGTACCTGGATTTTCCTTGTTCTCGTAAGGTTTTTGACTTCCTATGTTTTGTGCTATTGGTTAGTTTGACCTTGTTTGGATTTCCTAGTTTCCCCGTTTTTTGAACAGTTTGGCTCTCCTGAGTTACTGCTTGCATTTTGCATTTTTACTTTGCTGTAACCTAAGCTGCCTTCTGCTTAAATAAACTGTTTTTGAAACTACTCTGCCTCTGCATTTGGGTTCTATCCTCTGCCAATCGTGACAGTATTTTTTACTTCTGAATTTGCTTCTGGATTTATAAGCTCACAACGTGCCACGGCTGAATTTACAGTTGTTGTTCCTTTTTGCCCACTTCCTGTAAAAACATTTCCTGGACATACTCACTGTATTTGAATGAAGTGTGGAAGTCTATAATGAAAGGCAGGCCTGTTTTGGACAGTGAGTGCAGTATGATGAATGTGACGTTTTACATTGTGAAACACACTTATTCACTGTTCCTCCACCCCCGTCCAATAATCCCACCTCATACTGTATGTACTATGTCATGCATGCTGTACGTCACAGGCTTTGTTTATTCACAACTCTGTCCGTCTCTGGGCTGGGTCAGGCTATGGTCAGTATGGTCAGTATGCCATGGTAGTGACTCAACGGGAAAAGGAACCCAACACTCTGTACATGTGTGTGCGTGCGTGTGTGTGTGTGTGTGTGTGTGTGTGTGCGTGCGTGCGTGCGTGTGTGTGTGTGTGTGTGTGTGTGTGTGTGTGTGTGTGTGTGTGTGTGTGTGTGTGTGTGTGTGTGTGTGTGTGTGTGTGTGTGTGTCTGGCACAGTCTGATTACAATGTTCAGGATTTGAGAACCAGCACCTATATCAACAAAATAAATTTCCCTCATGTCGCACGCACGCACGCACGCACGCACGCACGCACGCACGCACGCACACACACACACACACACACACACAGACACACACACACACACACACACACACACACACACACACACACACACACGAAAGTCACAAAGTCATATCCACAGAGCATGCAGATTTGCATAATACAACTCCCACATCGGGACTTGAAAGGTCAAGTTCTGACAATGAATCTACAGCCAAAGACAAACTAGCCCTCTGTGGTTCTGTGTTGAACTGACCCAGTAGAAAGAAAGACCACCACCACAATGGAATGGCTTCGTATATACTATAGAACAATGCTACATGTCAAGGACCCCCTGTTATGGTCCTAGGTGGCCTAGTGGTGTTTTGGTCTGTGTATAATCCACTGATATTAGTGTTCTCCAGTGCTGATGATGGATGGTGGGAGTGGCAGTATAGATTGGAGGCGTGTCGTGGAGATTGTGACACACCTGGGCCTCATCACCAACCAGTATAAAAGGACAGCCCACAGGCTCTCTTTTGTAACAAACACCACATGCTGCTGAGACCCTGTTTTTCTGTGAAACAATACTAGTCAGA
>NC_137865.1:15991216-15993716 GCF_963924005.1 Protomyctophum bolini
CAATTCATCACTGATAACGCTCTCCTGGTGCCGGGTGCATAAAGTGCTTCTATTAGTCAGCAGTGACGGACTCCGCCGGTACGTGTCAGGCCTGACTTATACTTCGACGTATGGCGGCAGCGTGCGCCCAAAATGGCCGTTCTGCAAGCTAACACGGAAGCGTGCGGCCTGAGCATAAATTATGCAGCAGCGGTGCATTATCTACAGGTCATAAATGTGTGTTTGTGTGCGCGTGTGCGTGCGTGACTGTCTGTGTGTTAACACAAAGTGTGTGTTTGCGTCTGTCTCTGAGTAATGCATAACCATCTGTGATGTGCAGGCTTTTATTGTGTGAGTTTACGTGTGCTGCGTACGCACATACTATAAACGAAAGTGCACACAGTACAAGTGAAAGCTTGTGTGTGTGCGCGCGTGTGTGTGTGCGAGTGCGTGCGCGTGTGTGTGTGTGTGCATGTGTACATGCATGCGTTGTTGCGTACGTGCACGCTTGCCCAAGGGAATTGATTAACATTGTATCCTTACTGCCATACTCCCAGAGTCTTGAACTTTGCATGACACGGGTAGTTCTGGGGTCGTGCATCCATTTGTGGGGTAAATGTCATTATGCCACAGTAAGAGAATTACACAGAGGATGTCCCTTTGCAGTCACCAGGCTCAGTGATCAGTCAAATTTACTTTGTATGTGACTCAAACCAGCCCCCCCCCCCCCCATCTATAGTCACCCAGTGGTCTGGAACGGGGTGTAAATGGATTCTAGATTATGACCCGTTCCTGCACGACTGAGAGGTATAGAGACAGAGACAGAGAGGAGTAGAGAATGAGGAGGTGATTAGAGTATATGGTAGTGTAAACATGGGCACAGCAAAGTCCTGAGTGTTGATTTAAAGCTGCGATCCGGAACGTATTTTAATATGAAATACGCAAGGTTGGAGGTGGGGATAACTTGGATAAGACATGAATGTTACGGACTGCAACTTTAACTCTAAACCGCACAAATTGACCTGCAAGGGTAGAGACTCTGCTATTTAGGGTTGAAACAGTGGGGTGGGAGCTGTCTTTGGGAGAGCTTTTCTTTTTCTTTTGTGTTGTTTTGTCCTGTACGTATGTATATGGTTACACATTGTTTGTGAACTGTATTGTACAATGTATCTGTGTTGAGGACCCCCTCTAAAATGAGATACGACATCTCAAGGGGCTTATCCTTTCAATAAAGGTATATAAGACAATTAAGGGTAGAGACGGGCGGCGGTGGCTCAGGGGTAGAGTGGCTGGATGGTAACCGAAAGGTTGCCAGCTCGAACCCGGGCTCCCCCAGAGTTAGTGTAGAAGTGTCCTTGAGCAAGACACTGAACCCCTAATTGCTCCTGATGTGCCTTGCATGGTTTCTGCCGCCATCGGTGTATGAATGTGTGTGTGAATGAGTGAATGTAATGCACAATCTATGTAAAGCGCCTTGGATAAAGGCGCTATGTAAATGCACCATTTACCATTTAGAGACAGAGAATGGAGCACAGCATATGACACGTAGCCTGCAGAGTTAGTTCATTCAGTCACACTCGAGGGAGTTCATGCCGTGCTCAGAGGCGCATATACACTATACTCAAAAGGTTAACATGCTGCATTACTATGTGGGTGTATAAGCGTGTGCAAGCCCCACATGTCATTTGCTGATGTGGCAGTCAGCTGACCAATTGGGCGGGCTACTTAAGCTCACTATAGTCTGCATGCTCTTCCTGCCTTCCTTCTGCTATGGTTCCTGGTTGTTATGTGATGTTTGCTCCCACCACCACCCCAGCACCACATGCTCCCCATGGGGTTTTTATTGTATATCTATCTCCCTGCTCTTAATGTTTTATGTTGGTGCTTAATCGTGCCGAGCAGGGAGAAAATCCAGCAGAGCCGAACGCCAAGTCAAATATCATATGCACACTTGTATTCTCATTCTATAATAAATATTGGTTAAATCTATTCGTGAGTTATCTGACTGAACTATGATAAGACAATAAAAAGATTTCTTCACTCCACCATTGGTGACTTCATTTCTACTATTCAAATCATTTGGGCCTTAATATAAGGTTCAAGGTTTAATATTACCCAGTAGGCCTATACCTGAGTGTTAATTCAACTCCCAGATTAAATTCACAGGATGTTTATATATTCTCCCTCCCCTTTATTGCCTTTTCTCCTTCCTCCTTTCCTCGTCCCATATCTCTCCTTAATTCCTGTGTTGTCCCTCCCTCCCCTGTGGCGTCTCTCCTCTCTCGGTGGTATACTGGTTGGTAAAACAAGGGGAGGCAAGGAGAGCAAACAGCGGGCCAACGTGCTCCCATGAATACTGGAGAACTCGGGTCGCCGACTCTTCTTCATCTTTGCCGAGATTTCTTCCCCTTTCGCCGACTCTTCGTCACTTTCCGGTCCGAGTTCTGTCTGAGAACTCGGACGGAAAGTGACGAAGAGTCGCCGAAACGGGAAGAAATCTCGGCACTGGAGCGCGCATCTA
>NC_137865.1:15996216-16003716 GCF_963924005.1 Protomyctophum bolini
CTATACGGTGTCGTATCAGACAGAGTACAAGTTACAACAACAACACAGCAATGGTCCTGATCTACAATATTCACTACACCACTAAGATACCCATGCATGTATCTGTCAAAATACTTCCTTAATGTCAACGAAGTTCCACAAACCACGTTCAACCCAGATTCGACTCAAATGAGGGGTTAAATTAATTTCGATAATATTCCCTCACTATCGGATAATTGTTATTTTAAACGTCGGTATCGGCCCGGAATTTACATATCGTTGCATCCCTATACCAAAATAAATATAAAAGTTATATAATGCAGATGCATTGAAGACCTTGACGTCTATCCTACACGTGAACTGCATTTCAACATACATGATTTCACAATAAACACAACACAACAGAATGCCAGGTCACCATGTGGATGAGGAACTACCGTCAACCACACGACTTCTGCCTGCTTTCTATATAGGTAGCCTCACTGGACACTTTGAGACACTTTGAGACAATTTGAGAAACACGGACAAGGAGAGACAGAGACTACTCAACACAATAATTTAGACAAGACAGACAGACACTAAAAGAGCTATAGTTCAGGTCAGAATGTCTGGCGTCAGAATGATTCAGCTGTTGTTCGTTTTGTTGCTTGGAGTCGACAACATCCTTATGCAGAAGCAAATGGACCTCTACCGACGATCTGGAGACACTGTCAATCTGCCGTATGACTTGTTACCTGATGGTCCTGAATGTCAATCAGCTATATGGTATTATAGCGGACACTATGCAAGACCCGCTGTTCCTGTGGCTGAGTACGGTTTGATTTATACTGAACTAAACCCTTCTAAAGACAGAATGAGACTGGAGTCTAACTGCTCTCTGACTGTTACAGACGTCACAGCTGAAGATGCTGGTCGTTATTCTTGTCTACAATATAACACGGATAACGATACATATGGAGATGCTCAAGCTACTGATCTGTTTGTAGTGGAAGTGAGAGACATCACCAGAGCAAACAGTGGGACAAGACAGGTATTAGCATGCACTCTGAGTCTGTTTTCATACGGCGGAAGTTGTGAAGAGGACACTCTGAGCTGGCTAGATGAGAACGGTGTCCTGATAGACTCAGATAGGTCTAATTGTTCTAAACATCTGGTAATCCGCAAACTCGACCATAACAAGAAGTTCACATGTAGGGTGACCGTCGACGGAAAAGAGAAGACATCCGTCGACTTCCTACGAGACGTGAAGACGATGACACCAGCGACCAAACCGCCACCTGTCCCTCCCACTGGACCAGCAGCTGACTCCGCCTCCACCCTCCACCCTCCTCCGTCTGCCCCTCCCACTCGACCAGCAGCTGACTCCGCCTCCACCCTCCACCCTCCTCCGTCTGCCCCTCCCACTGGACCAGCAGCTGACTCCGCCTCCACCCTCAACCCTCCTCCTGGAATGCCAGACTCCGCCTCCACCCTCCACCCTCCGCCTACCCCTCCCACTGGAACGCCAGACTCCGCCCACTCCATCCACGTGGCAGTGATGACGGTCCGTGTCGTCGGCACGGCGGCCATCTTCCTCATGCTCCTCCTCACCATCGTCACAACATCAGACGAACGACTGGAGAGACCCCAAGAACCAGCATCCTGGACCCCAACGCTGTGATAGAAGACTGAACCCCCCAAGAACCAGCATCCTGGACCCCAACGCTGTGATAGAAGACTGAACCCCCAAGAACCAGCATCCTGGACCCCAACGCTGTGATAGAAGACTGAACCCCCCAAGAACCAGCATCCTGGACCCCAACGCTGTGATAGAAGACTGAACCCCCAAGAACCAGCATCCTGGACCCCAACGCTGTGATAGAAGACTGAACCCCCAAGAACCAGCATCCTGGACCCCAACGCTGTAATAGAAGACTGAACCCCCAAGAACCAGCATCCTGGACCCCAACGCTGTGATAGAAGACTGAACCCCCCAAGAACCAGCATCCTGGACCCCAACGCTGTGATAGAAGACTGAACCCCCCAAGAACCAGCATCCTGGACCCCAACGCTGTGATAGAAGACTGAACCCCCAAGAACCTCTCAGTTAAAACCACTGTTAATTTAACTCTGAGAGTGTACAAATGGAACCAAATGGAAGGACGGGACGGGTGGGAGGGGATCACATACAGTATGGAATGTCAGAACAGGTCAGCTCCATATATGGAGATCTAAGGGTTTGAGGTCAGATGTAGACTCGCTAGCCGGCTCCATATGCAGATCTAGGTGATGATCCAGTCTTCTCCATGTATGGTTATCTACGGTTAGAAGAGGTCAGTGTCGTGATCTTCAGATGGCCATATTTGGTAGCATGACGTGTCAAAGGGAACTATATATGGAGATCTAAGGGTCTTCATGATGTCACATAATGTCACGAGTCGTGATGTCATGAGGTATGACCATATATGGAGGCATGGGTGACGGACGGACGGATGCAAGATGCAGGTTTTCATAGTAAATTGCAATCAATCAATCACAGTGTCGAGAATAGCGCCATGTGAATTTGTGGACCTGCGATTTTTGCGCTCTGGGATGTTTTTTTTAAATATATGAATACATTCAAAAAAATGTTAATATAATTTATATTCCATTTATTTTTTGTTGAGAGTGAGATGCCATGGAGGCCTAAAGATGGAATGCTGTGATCCCCCCCCCCCCCCTAAAACATGATCATCATAAAGATTATTTTCAATAAAGTGTACAGAAAGTGTTAAAATTATTTTTGTATGTGGCCACACCCACCACTTCATTAAGTATGCCTGGTTTGCCTGGTGGGTGGTGATGGGTGGTGTGATCCACATGAACTGAAGCCACACCCATAGCTGTTGTTGTATGATAAAGGGGGAGGGGTTAGGTACGGGGATGATGTTGTGATGTCACTATATCACTGTCATTTTGATTGGGCCTTTTGACTCAAAGGCTTTCAGCTGTCAGGAGGAAGAAACCAAAAATGAATGAATTCACTCTATAGAGCAGTGGTACCACGGGCCGTGGCCCAGTCAGTTTAGAGCTGGCCCAGTCTAACTTCGAAGAGAGGGGGCGAAAAAACAAGAAAAACAACAAAAGATAGCCTACTTCTGCAGCCCTTGTGCATGCAAATTTCTGTTTAGTAGCAAATCACAGCCGTCTTTGTTCTAAATGGTCCCCCATTAGCACGTCGGCAAAACCGTTCACACCTATTGACCGGAGATGCGCAACTCATATGTTATGAGTTGCGCACTCATATAATATTTTCGATATTTTGAAACAAAATTTCGCAGTGTGCATATGAGCTTGTAGATCTGCTATTTTTTTAAATAAATTATTGTGATGTGATTTATATTATATTACCTTCGGGACTGCTGGGGGAACCCCCTGGAACCCCTCACTTTGAGAACCAGAGACCCCTGAGTTCAAGCACCATTGCCTGCCTGGTCTGGCCTGGCTTGGCTCTAAACACTCCCCCCCCCTCCCCCTCCCTGCCGGCCCCGTTCTGGCCCGTTCTCACCCCGATGAAGCAGCGGTTCTGTTGGAGGTGCGAGCAGCCCCCTTCCTTCAGCACACAGAGCCATCAGTCATCACCCTCACTCTGAACTCTGTACGACCTTCCCCTCTCCTCTGGAACGCTGGTTGGCCAGGAGCACAGCCGCTTGGCATCTACATATTCACCTTAAAGAGACAGGCGCTCCATTTCTGCTCATCTACACATTCACCTTAAAGAGACAGGCGCTCCATTTCTGCTCATCTACACATTCACCTTAAAGAGACGTGGGCGCTCCATTTCTGCTCATCTACACATTCACCTTAAAGAGACAGGCGCTCCATTTCTGCTCATCTAAATATTCACCTTAAAGAGACAGGCGCTCCCATTTCTCCTCATCCAAATATTCACCTTAAAGAGACAGGCGCTCCATTTCTGCTCATCTAAATATCCACCTTAAAGAGACAGGCGCTCCATTTCTCCTCATCTAAATATTCACCTTAAAGAGACAGGCGCTCCATTTCTCCTCATCTAAATATTCACCTTAAAGAGACAGGCGCTCCATTTCTGCTCATCTACACATTCACCTTAAAGAGACGTGGGCGCTCCATTTCTGCTCATCTACACATTCACCTTAAAGAGACAGGCGCTCCCATTTCTCCTCATCTAAATATTCAGCTTAAAGAGACAGACGCTCCCATTTCTCCTCATCTAAATATTCAGCTTAAAGAGACAGGCGCTTCATTTCATTGCCCAAGCTTTGTAGTCTTTCTTCTTTATGTTTTATTTAACAACATTAACTCTGGTGTCGCTATTTAGGGCATGGCATTATGTAGGATAAAAATGAAGCTCACCGGTTTGTTTCCCATGCTTCTTGTCCTCCTCCACACAGCTGGTTTTGATTAAAGAAAACTACTCAGTGTTGTTTTAAACTTAATTATCACACTAAAATATGTATATAGGTTGTGTATAGGTTAGAAATAATCCACTGACTTGTCCTCATGTCTCCCTGTCACTTTGTTTACAAACTCACGTGCAGGAAGTCACAGACTTTGAGACCCCATAGCATGGAGGGATTGGTTCAGAAACTTCAGAGCCAGCGTTTGAAGCTAAAACCTAAAAATAAAATGTCCACCATTTCCGTTGCCCTACACCTTTAAGTATGCCTGGTTTGCCTGGTGGGTAATGGGTGGTGATCCACCTGAACTGAAGCCGCACCCACAGCTGTAGTTGTAATGATAAAGGTGTAGGGGTTAGGGTAGGGGCTGATAGTGTGATGTCACTATATTACTGTTTATTTCATTGGCCCGTTTGACTGTCAAGGGTTCAGCCTCCAGGAAGAAACCCTAAATACAAAGTTAATACACCATTGAACATAAAAACGACTCCAGGGTGTCTAATGAAGTACGGTCACCTCATAAACACATGCAAAACTGGAAAGATACAAAAATTGTGGCACTCCATCTTTAACTCAAATCTTTGCTTCTGGGGGGGTACATATTTTCAGATGGGGGTCGGCGGCCATATACATGATAATTCTGGGTCCTTGACATGAAAAAGGTTGAGCACCACTGACATAGAAACATTATAGGTTTTTCAGAAAACTGTCATGATTTAGAAGACATTTGTAGAAATTGTTCTCAGGTCTAAATGGATTAAGTGCATTCTGTTAACAGAATGTTAGTTATCGGAGGTGAAGACGTGTAAAGGAGAAGAGACGGATGGGGCCCCACCCACCCCTCCCACCACTGAAGTCTTTTTGGTGTCCCGTGAATGGCCCTCTAATTCCCACTCCTGACAGAAGGACGATGCCCGCCTTGCAGCAGGGTCAGGACACCAGTTGGCATGAATAGACACATTTTTGTCCAGGCTCCAACTACTTTCTTCTCTCTCTGTCTCTCTCTCTCTCTCTCTCTCTCTCTCTCTCTCTCTCTCTCTCTCTCTCTACTCCACTGGCTGTAACATCTCATTTTTTTTCTCCCCCTCGTCTCAACAGCCATCCTCTTGTCACCATGAGGTGGGGGGGGGGGGGGGGGGAGGTGTCTCTTCACTAACAGATGAATAGGAAACATTGTTGCCAAAAGACTCCGTTTCGCCAAGCTGTTTTCGATTGCACACAAAACACGCCGTTTTCTTTCTTTTTCTTTTTTTCTTTTTTGGGGTGGGGGGGTGGGGGGTTAAATGCTACTTTTGGGGGTAAATGACAGGCCTGATCAGGGCTGTGGTCATCTGAAGGCCTTCTCGGTCTGCGTTTCATCAGTGGGTGCATTCATCCATTCATTCATCCGCCATCACCATAGATTGAAGCAGTAGCCTTTAATAAAGTCAGTCACTGGGCTTGAAAATATATGAATAAAATGACATCAACTGCCTTGGATGGATCAAATGGACTTATCCCGGTAATAGCCCGAGGATAGTGTGTGTGTGTGTGTGTGTGTGTGTGTGTGTGTGTGTGTGTGTGTGTGTGTGTGTGTGTGTGTGTGTGTGTGTGTTGCGTGCGCGTGCGCGCGTATGTGTACGTGTCGCATGTGTGTACGTTTTTTTAGAGAGAGTGGGCAGCTATGGAAGGGGGAAAGGGAGTAAAGGAGATGGAGACAGAGACAGGCAGACAGACAGACAGAGAGAGAGAGAGAGAGAGAGAGAGAGAGAGAGAGAGAGAGAGAGAGAGACAGAGAGAGAGAGAGAGAGAGAGAGGCATGCAGGCATATCAGAGAAATAAAACAAACTTGACCTGAGGGGACAGAATTCAATGAAAACCTGCAGCTGGACACATGACTTTGAATCTTATTTGTATTGGTGAAAGTGACCCATCACAGACACACAAGAGTCACTGTTATTATTTTTTATTATGGACGCCAGGAAGGAGAAAAACAAAGCCATTTAAAGTGAGGACAGAAGAGCACGAGATCCTAACAAAGTTAAAGGCTTATTTGACACAAAATGACAAAATTATGAGTCCAATTTTCCCAATTTTGAAGTGATTTGATTGCACTGAGACAGCCCCCCAAACCACCCGCCCCTCCCGAGAATCTCCAAATGCCACTATCAGTGTACATGCGCTAGACCAGAGCCCTGATTCTCAAAGTAGGGTCCGGGGACCCCTAGCGTTTGCTGACGGGGTCAAAGGTGGTCCCCAGCAATTATCCGAAAAATGAAGCGAATAAAATTTGCATTCTGTGTGTTTCAATGAGGCAGCGAACTGGCTTATGCATGCGGGTATATAAGACATAATGCACTAATTTGTCCTTTGAGACAAATAAATAAGTCAGTGTGTACTTTGGCTTGTAGCTATAGAGGAAGCGCTCTGGACTACAAAGGGAAACTGCGATGACAAGCTAGGTTTCATATTTCAATCCGTTAGAAGAAGCACACATATTCATTTCACCATGATATCCATCCCCTTTCCAATTTTACTCCAGTTTTTTTTCCGTCCCACCCTGTCACGTAGACAGGGTGTTGAGTCCTTATAACGTTGACAGAGTGTCTGTGAACCACGATAACGACAGTCAGGAAAGGATGGCTGGACAAGGAGACACATGTCTGTTCTGTGCTCTTCAAAAACGTCCAGCCTAAACTCCCGCTATGTGTGAATAAAGACGACAGGAAGTGGCAGTTTGGCAGCTCCAACCAGGAGTGTCACTCTCAATTGCGTCCCCTGCCAGCTCTAGACGAGTTGCGCGGCCGAAGAGGTCACAGGTCTGACTCTCACCCCCGTCCCCCCCGTCTCTCTCTCCTTTCTTTTGCTTTTCCAGGACATTCAGTCTCTGTGCCACCTACGCGATGTTGAATGGTCGAGGAGAAGACAGACTGACGCACGGAAAGAGTCGAGACACGGTGACGGCAGGCTTTTTTCCGAAGCTCCAATAAAACATGATGCTTGTCTTGACAGATTACTCTGACAGCCCGTGTCAAAGTCTCTGCCATGTCAAGAGGCTGTCTCTGTGAAGCAGACAAGCAGATGTCCTGACTCCTGAGTTCTCCTTGCTGTCTCTTGGCAGAACTGTTGAGACTGTCTCGGGAAG
>NC_137865.1:16008716-16041216 GCF_963924005.1 Protomyctophum bolini
ATTTTTGGAAAACTTTAGTTATAGTTACTTTGAAGATTTTTTTAATACAAAATATAGATTAAACTTGTGAAATGGAACATTCTGCATAATTAGCACTTTTTAACAGAATATTGTAACAGAATATTTGTGAACTGAGCGGTGCAGGCTGTGTGTGTACTATATTATGTACAGTACTGTGCTAGTGTCATAGTTATAGTGGTCAGTGTGAAGCTCAACAGCTGTACTGTAGCCCTTTAGGCTGCTCAACAGTGCTACTTTAGGTCACCCGGTGGTATTGCTGTACTCAAACGGACAGACACATACATATAGGGACAGACACACATAGCTGTTCATTGGAGGCACCGCTCAAAAATGTCAGTACTTTTTCCACGACCGTCAACAAATCATTTGCTCAAATGCACAATTTCATAGTAAATGCGACCTTGCAGTTGCAATTACTCTTCTGTTTTGTATTTTAACTTGAATATAATTGTTTAAATGTTGAATAAACTTGACACATAAAACAATGACTACATTCATGTCCTAAATACTACTTCATACTAGCCCTGCTACACTCTGCTACACTCATGATGAAACAAGACACATTTGAACCATCTTGAACCTTGGTATAAACTCAAAGTCCAATTACCAATTGCATACGTATACAAAACAGATCTTTTTTTCCAAGCTATTGGACCATCGATTGTCACAGAACTATACAGTATTACCCAGGTCAAAGGTCTGTGCCACCCTTGACTCCTGTGCGCCTGTCAGAGGACATCGCGTCAGCCCCGGTATGGAAGCAGCACACAGACAGACAACACTTCCAGGGAAGCATGCGAGGCTTCCAAGAAACCCAAAGGTCATTTGTAGGATGTGACACGGCTGATGATCAGAACAATCACTCAGATTGTCACAGAAAGCCAATCTGCTTTGTTCTCCTCAATGTATTGCTTTGATGTATATGAATCCTAAGTGTATTTCCGAAGCTTCAACTTATTGCTAGACAATTTCTTTTTTTTCTTTTTTATTCCACTACTACTGAAAATGTGAATTCAGAATTGATGTATTTTCAAAACCAAGTTCAGTTCAGTTCAGTTCAGTTTTATTTTCGGAATGGTGGACATACAGTTCATACATAGCACACATAGTTTCCATTCTTTTATTTTTTCTACTTCTTTTGAGTTGCTCATGTCCTCAAGTTTAAACAGAAACTGATTGAAGCTAAAGATCAATAATATAGTGAGGGAGAAAGGATACTGTATGTAATTTTTGTATTTCAACACATACCGTATAATGACGCCATCCGTACACACATGCAAAACATCAAAACAACGTTTCACTTTTTATTTTTCCACACTATTATTGATCTCCTCACATCAAAACAATAGGGTTCAGGCTAGGAAAAATGGCAATGTTTCCCTTTAAATCAACACTGAGGGGGTTTTCTGTGTGTATTTTGGCAGCCATTTTCTTTTCCTAAACAAACAGCTTTGTGTGTGTGTGTGTGTGTGTGTGTGTGTGTGTGTGTGTGCGTCTGTGTGTGCTGTCAGTGTCTCCTGTGTGATTGGTCTGATGGGTCTGATGCTCATCACTCTGTCAGGCTGGGCGCCGCCGCGCCGTCCGACACACTCACACAAATCACATTGACATCCAAAGTCGTTGGATCCACAGAGCAATTTAACTGATATTCATTAGAGGGATGACAAGGGCTGATGGGAGATCTGTGGAGTGGAGGAGTGTGTGTGGGGAAGGCGGAGGGGGGACTCATTTTGTCGTCCTATCCAATCCGCTCCCATTCCCCCACTCCTCTTTCACTGCATGGCGACATTGTTTTAGGTGCATTCACAATAATATCCTGAGTGTTAAATGTATAAGCGCTATAGTTTTGTTATTTTCCATAGTAGCTAATACTTGCAACAGTGTTTGTTCAGTTTGACAGGGTCGGCCTTTCCTGTCCTCTGAACAGAAAACATGTTCAGGTCAGGATACCAATGTCATCCAATCAGGAGAGAATGCAGGATATACAGGACGTGATTGAAGCTAAATGAGTTCTCTCTGTTGACTAGATGACATGCAGGTGTCCCACCTGAAAATGTATTTTCTGTTCACTAAAGAGCTAGAGAGATGGGGAGACCCCTCACCCCTGTTACTGAACAGTGAACATACACTATAAGGCCATATCTTGCCGCCTTATCCCTTATTATCCTTAAACGTTTTAGGCATTTTTTGCGACCGCATTTACTACGAAAATGTGCATTTCCCGTCAGTCCATTAGTCTGTCCGTTAGTCACCCGACCCCTCATATGGTCATGCCTCGTGACATCATCAGGGATCTCCATATATGCGTGCATAGGCCGACGTAGTCGCGACATAGACGACATTGATAGGGGCAATATATGGGAATGTCAATATATGGCCATGGTCAAGCCTCGTAACATCACGCCATAGATTAGACACTGACCTCATCTAACCCTGGAAAACCGTACATGGACAACCGTACAACCGTACACCTGCAGATCTGCATATATGGAGCCGGCCTGCAACTCTACATTGACCTCAAACCTCGGATGCGTGCACGCTACGTCACCCTTAGGGCTTTACTGGTAATATTAATAATAAAATAGTTCAAATAGTCGATCTACAAGCTCAGTGTGTCGATGTAGATCGGCTTTATGAACAATTTAAGAATGATTTTCAAAATAGTAAGAAATATATATACAAAGTTTAGGCATAAGGGGTAAGGCGGCGTGCAAGATAGGGCCTTATATATCAAATGATTACTATCAGAATATAGCGCTTACCTTTTTTCTTTTTTACAGAAAATAACTTAAATAGATTAACTTACAGCACCTTTAATTCAAGTCAGAGTGTCTTTCTTTGATTTATTTAATTTGATTCAATTGTATCTACAGTATGACTAACTCGATCTCAAGGCTACTCTGGTCAAAAGAACAAAGGAGAACATAATCGTTTCTGTCTGGAAGAAACTCTATTTTTGTGGTTTTGGATTTTTTTCCCTCTCATAAATCAATGCTATTGAACACCCTTCCTGTCTGTGTTGGTATTAAAAAGTGCTTGGACAAAAAACTCCTAACTTGGAACTGGATGTTTTTTCATTTCCTGAAAAATGAACATTTTGGAGTTAGGTGGTTTCTTCCAGACAGCAGAGATATCTAATGCTCATTGTCTTATAAGGGAGGAGATCCTGCAGCGTTACGGGTCAATTCTTTACACTTTTCGGAGTTCAATTAACACCCTGTAATTTTACTGTGTGGCGGCCTTTAATACCACTCTCCTCCAGCAGTCACCATAATGCTCATCCAAGCAGAAGTCCAATCATTTAGGTCTCTCCCTCCAGCTCCAGCCCCTCATTAACCCCCAAAGTGTCAACCATCTCATTAACACTCCCCCCCCCCCCCCAACCATCGTTGCCCCGAGTACATCTCTGCTATAAACCATGCTTTCAAAATGTCCTGCGCAGAGAGCTTAAAGCATTGTCTCCTGTCCAAAGTGCAATGCTGTAGCCTACTGTAGTAGCCTACTACACAAGTGGATAAAGGTGTCTTAATTCTTTATCCCCATACAGGTGAATTCACAACAGTGAATTCTCCATCTCCATTTGTAGCTTTTACAGTCCTATATGTTTTATTCATTCTCGTGTCATAATGTGTCTTCAGCCACTTACATTACCAACTATACTGTCCATTAGATACAAAGTAGCTAGATACTGTTACTTATAACTTGTAGTGAGTTTTTAGTGGTGTCCCAGTTATTGGTAACTAGCTAGCTATATTTAAAGTAGCTCTGGTCCATAGCCTTACTGCTCTTGCTGCCGTTAAATGCAACGGCATTAGAGCTATGGACCAGAGCTACATTTAAAGTGGTAGCCTGTCTTGCCAAACACTGGCTGTACGCAAGGACAAAATACGTTGTTAAAGTCATGATGCGTTTTGAATAGCAGCTCGGGCCCATTTCATTTACATTATCAATGGCCACTGGCCTGCGTCCCATCTTTCAATTATCATTCTTTGTTAAGGCCTTTTTATTCAGCTTGTCTGACGTGAGTCATCACTGGGTCCTCCTGCAACGTTGAGCCCAATGTATCCTAAACGTCAGAGGGGCCGCAAGCGAGTCTGAGGCGGTAATGAGTTTGTGCGAGAAGACGGGGTCAGGACACAGTGTGTGTGTGTGTGTTAATTAATCTGTTCCCCGGGTGGGAGGAACTGAAGCGAGATGATGAGATTTAAGGGAGTAAATGGGTGTGCGGCTCTCGAGCTGTCCTCCGTTTGAGTGAGCGAGAGAGCCGGGTTAGAGAGGCTGGGCGAATGGCCGTTGCCGTAGTAACCAGACAACTTCCAACAAGCCCATGTCGCTCAGTCAGTCAGTCATGACAGGCCCGCAGCTCCCAGGAACATCAAACTGAAAGAACATGGTGTCCCTAGACAGACTGAGGTGTACTATTCACAATGTGTCAAGTAGGGATCATTTTATACCTTTGTGCCCGACAAGCAATCACTGATCTTCAGCTATACAGTAATATATTCTGTTAATGTAACTCTGTGTGTGCAAATGAAAGCAAATACATTTGGTTCCATTTTCTACTCTCTGAGTTACATTAAAGGAGAATTAAGCTCTTTAGGCCGGTTGTATAGTTTGTTATCCAGTTCAGGTTAAAGACTAGAGCAGGCTGCATAAGGCTGACCTTATAGTACACTGTGACGTAAGCAACGCAGCTCGAGCTAATCAAATTAATAGGGGGTGTAAAAGTATTAGATTTGGCTGTGTCAATGTGCAGGCATTGACCAGCTAGTGTACTTGACCATAGCTCTGGTGGTCACACCTAACACATCTATGAATTTCATTACCTGCAGCTGTGTTGCTTATAACCACCATGTTTTTAATTTGCTGTAGGTTTTAACCCGAAATGGAAAACTACAAAATGAACCGTAGGCTTTCAGGATTTTACTTAGCCATGTCGACTGAACTGAAGTCAGTTGGAAAAAGTATTCCACATTCAACCAGGGGAGGCGCCGGGGAGGCACTAAAGCTTTTGAACTTCCTTGAAAAACAAGGAAGAGGCTGACTAAACGAGCGATTTAAACGCTCGTTTGATGCCGCAACTTGGATTTTCTTGGCCGTTCCTAAATGAAATTTAGTTTAGCTCGTTAAAAGACCTTCACTTTTTGAATACAATCTGCAGAAAAGGGTAAGCAGCGTAAGTTGTGGAAACCATGCGCCGTTTCTGAAACGCAATGGGAGGGCTTGGGTTCGTGGCCTAATCTCGGAGCTACAGAATGAGCGTATACGGGACTGAGGAAACATATCTGGGCTAGATTTTACTTCGTATAAACACATTCAGTTGAAAATCAGTTATTTTCAGTTTGCGATGCAGCATGGCCGGGCTTGCATGCGTGCGTGCGTGACTGCGTGTGTCTGTGTTGTTTGCGTGTGCGACGAGGTGGCCCCCACACACAGATTCTCAGAAAACCCAAATACTGTATATTTCTCATTAAATTTAAATGGATATGGGGAGAATTTCTCATTTCCAACGTGGCACCGAGCCCGCGACGTGTCGGGCCTGATCCGTCACCGCTTTGCCAGTAACGTCGTTAAGATCCAAAACGCCTGCTTTGGGGAGGAGGGGGGAGACAGTGCACCTGTCTATGCGTTTCTCCTGTCAGTTCCTCTCAACGCGCACATATAGGATCTGCTTTTTAGTATTATTTTTTCCAGGTGACAGTCTTGGCATCCAGGTGTGTGCCAGATCTGCTGCGTGTGCCCAGGGCTCCTGATGGCATCCAAGCCCCCATGGTAATCAGCTCACTGTGCCTGCTGTTGCAGCCTCCACCTCCTCACTACTCCTCCTCCTCCAGTGGCTCGTTGCAGAAACATCTGGTGGTTTTACATGCAGCACACACCACCTGCCAGACAGACACCTCAACACGCGGGCAAGACGCAATAAGGAGCCGCTGAGTCCTCCACCACACAGCACCAGCCACCAGTGGACAAAAAGTATAGCCCTATATACTCCCAAGTACACAAAGTATTCAATAGTACAAAAAAAATAAAAATATTTTGAATATGTGTAGTATCTTTTTTTAATATGCATTGCTGTAATGTAGAGTGTAGGGCATTGCTGAAATTTGTAAACATAAAAAGAAAAGTTTTTTTAATAGCTAATATTGAAGATCTGTTTCACTATATTTTAAATAGGGCTTAAGTGGGTGATTCATAATATATTATTATTATTACCCATATTATATATTATATTATTGTAAGTGCAATATTTCTATTAGAAATGATATAAGTGCTACAGTACTCAAGTAAACGTACTTACTACTGGCCACCACCACACACATATCCCTGAGGATGAGGATACATACTGACTGACAAACTGGTGGCACTGCACTGGAGACAGATCATGATACACACTGAAGGTTCCAAAGCTATGATATTATGAAAACGCTGAGTCATTATATATATATATATATATATATATATATATATATATATATATATAGTTTTAGACTTGCATGCATTAAATAATGTAGTTAACATAGGATAACAGGCATGATGCAATTTTCATCATGGCAGTGGTAACTCTGTAAAAACTATGAACAAAATAAAAATAATACCGTAATAGTAATGTAATAAAATGAACTACGGTAGTTCAAATTAAATGTGTCAGCTGCATCAAGATGAAAGAAAACACAACAGCATTATGCAGCAATTAAGTCAATTTAATCATAGAAGCACAAGGCATTAACATATCTGTAATTTTTATTTATTTTATCAAATAACATTTATAAAACTATTGTGCAAAACAATGTCATTTTTATCTTCTTCAAAGGCTCTGCACCAGTGGATAGTCATTGTCCTCTTAAATTAGGAAATATAACAAGTATGCATAATTTAAACAGCAATGGTAAGCTTATATACTATATTTACATTTGTACACAGACCTGGTTGTTGGGCGCCCCATGACTCAACGATAAGGAATGAGGCGACTTTTACAATCAGCAAGAAAGTCAATAACCTGTACAGGGGGGGAAAATAATGATATAAAGAAGTGATGGAATTGTCTTGCTGTTTGGCAGACGCCTCTAAAGCATGATTTATACTTGGTTGTGCGCTGTGACGTGCACCGAAAGTAGCCAAGGTTGTAGATTGACAATTCTTGTTTGTATAAATCATGCTTAGGAAACCCAGGCATTTGGCTATTCTTTAAGTGTTAAAAAGTTGGAACAATTTCAAACAGCGTTTCTTTTTTTATCTGGACAGGACTGTACAAACAACAGTTAAAACTTGTCAAACATGCAGTCTACAAGCAAATCAAAACCAAATTCACAAAATAGGAAATAAATACAACAGTATAGATACATTTCAAGTTACTATACCTTTTTCTGTCAAAAGAGATGAACCAGAATCATGGTTCGGCTCTGTCTTTACTTACTATTGGCATACAAAGTAAGGATAGAAAACAAACATTACTTTTTCTGGTGAACTATCCCTTAATAAATTGAATTATCTTTGACTTATATGTTGAAATTAAGGAGTTTTGAAATGCAGAAAAAACAGACACTTTCATAGGAACCACCTTGTGCTGACACATTTTGACAATAGTTCATGGCATCTTTGTGCATTTTCACACTTTTTAAATAGGGTCCGTTTTCCTTTTTTGATTTAGTTGTGGACTCAGCCATTCTACATGTGTTTTCCAGTATGTCCATTGCTGAGAGTCCCTTAGTGTTTCTCCACCTCACACACATACAGCAGATGGTCCTCTGGGGACTTCCCATGGCTCTTGCTGAGGTGCAGCTTGATGGCGTGCTTGCTGGCAAATTTACGGACACAGAGCTGACAGCGGTACACCGGCCCGCTGCCGTCATCTTGTGACTGTGGCGACAGGAAAGAGTCCAGGGGCACTAGCTTCTCCGTCAGAGTCTTAGAGTCTCTAACAGTCTGTTTGGGGGACAGTTTGGCCAAGTCCCTAATTCTGAAACCCAGGTGGGCTTCCAGGTGGCAGATATAGGCAGCTGGGGTTCTGATCTGCGAGGCACAGTCACTGCAGTAGAACACTGGCTGGCCCGAATCCAAGTTCTTCAGGAATTTGGTTCTGCCGGTACGCCTCAGTTGGTATTTGACGTTAGCCAGCCAGTGGCTGATGGTGGTCATTGATAGGCCAGTAAAATGGGACACGTGCATTCTCTCCTGCGGGCTGAGGTCATTGATGATGTACTTCCCGTCAGATGTCTGCCGTAGACCGCTGGCGAACTGGGCCTGCAGTAGGAGCAGGTGCTGGGGATTCCAGTTGGAATGACGGCCCTTGCGCTTGTGACCATGTAGAGACCCTTCCGCCTCGTCCGGGGTGGAGCCCACCACCTCTGCCCTGTCCGCGATGCGGGACCGCTGGGGTGGCTTGGGCACGTGGTGAGACTGCGTCAAATTCCGCAGCATGTCTGATATGTCGGACAAGGCGTTCTCGTGGAGGGGGCTGCTGGACGTGTAGGGCGACACCACTGTCAGCTTTGCAGGGGTGATGAGAGCGGAGGGAGAGACGGATGAAGCTGTGGATGAGGGGGTCAGGGGAGCAGAGCCCACAGAGCCTCGTCTGTCACTCTTCCCTTTTGTCAGGTCCATGGGTTGGTCATCGCTGGGCTGGCAGAAGCCACGGTCCGCTTTAGGCTCCGGCTTTTTGGTCTGTGCAGGTGGGGCGGCCACAGCGGCTCTCTCGCCCATGCTCTGGCTCAGCCTGGAAAGGAGGCTCAGGGGATCTTGGTTTGGCAGGGACGGCTTTGCAGCCTTCCCAAGGTGGATGTTCATCACTGACTGAAGAGCACTTAGGGGGTTGACGAAAGGCTGCTCTGGAGGCAGGTGGCCCGTGATGATGGCGGTGCTGCAGCTCAGAGCAGAGGCCAGCGGGGATTTGACACCAGATTCTCTCTTGGGCTCTGTCGCAGGGGACGACCTGTCACCGTGGCTGCCTTTGTCACTGTTGGCCGGGGTTACGGCCCTCCACTCCCGAGGCGAGTCGGCTCCTCCCTTGACGGACTCGCCAGCCTCGCTAGTGCAGGGCGAGAGACGCGGCTCCCTCTTGGGAGACCGCTGCCTCACGCTCTGCTCCACTTTGGCTACTTTCTCGGTCACCTTCTTCACCAGCTCCTCCATGGCCTGGAAGTTGTTGCTGGGGAGGGGGGAGGACTGGGTGAGGGGCGGGGAGATGAGAGGCTGGTTCTTGCAAAGGGAGGAGAGGGAAATGTCGGCCCCGGAAAACATGAACTTGATCGGGGAATTCTTCTCCGAGCCGACGTGGGAGAGCTTCAGGGCGTTGGGAAACTGGTAAGCAGCATGGATGCTGGGGTAGCCCCCCCAGCTGGGGTTCCCACTCTGAGCCTTGCTTATGGCCGACGTCACAGTGTTCTCCAAAGACTTGAGGATGTCCAGGCCTCCCTTGGGGCTCTCCTTCAGGTCCTCTTCAGTCAGATAGTTATACTTGGAAGTGTCAAACTTTTCCTCCTTCTCTTCGTCTTCCTCCGTGCCTTGGACGTCGGGCGCCTGCTTTTCACTTTTGATCGTCTCCTCCATGGTGCACACCTCCTCCACCTCCTCCTTCTTGATCTCTCGGAGGGGAGGGGAGGAGGCTGGGGGAGTCGCAGTGATGGGCGGGGGCGGAGGGGAGAAGGTGGAGGGAGCGAGTGGGACCGACTGCACCCTCTCCTCGGTGGGAGTAGCCACCCTCGCGGGGCTCGGGCAGGTGGCCTCGGGGAGCGGCCGGATCCTCTTCCCCACAGAGCTGGTCACCCGCAGGAAGTGGCCTGTCACCATCATGTGCGTCCTCAGCTCCTGCAGTGTATTGTGGGAGCTCCCGCACTCCATGCACTTGAGGATCTGTGCTTTGTTGGACTCGAATTGCCAAGCGTAGCTGCTGCCGTTCTGGTGGCCATATCGGTTATTAGGGGCAGCATACGGGCTGAAGGGGCTCTTCCGCGAGGTGTCACTTGTGTCCGAGTGCGAGAGCTTGGATTTGGGGGTCCCTTCTCTAGAGTGCGGAGAGGCGGCGAGGTCCAAACCCACGAAGCCCCGTTTCCTAGAAGATATCGCTTTGACTGCCACAGGAGCCACGGGCTCCTTCAGAGGCACTTTCTGGTAGTGTTTGGTCTTGATCATGTGGACGCTGAGATCCTGGAGGGACTCAAAGGAGTGTCCGCAGTACATGCATTTCAGAACCTTCTGGGCGTCTTCCTTCCCTTCCATTTCCATCAGTGACCGCTTGCGGGGCTTGGACCATCTCTTCCCGCCGCTCCCAGCCCTGTCGTGGTTGTCGTCGCGGTAGTGACCGGTGTCATTCATGTGCACCGTCAGTTCCACCAGGGTGTCGTAGGCGGCACTGCAGCCCTTGCAGCGGAACTTGCTCGCCCCGGTGAAGATGGAGCCGAACAGCCTGGGGTTCTGCCGGTGGAGCTGGACCGTGCTGAAGAGACTGGGTTCGGAGTGAGCCGGGAGGCGGCCGTGGGAGACATGCTGCTGTAGCGTCTTGGCTACCGCCGACTGGTGCCAATCGTAGCTACTGCTGCTGCAGCTGCTGCTACTACTGGTGCTGTTGCTGCGAACCGGCTTCTCCACGGGAGCCGCGGTCTGCGTGGGTGCGGGGTTAAAGTTCAGAGGTGACCAGAAGGAGCTGGTCAGGAAGCTGGAGTAGATAGTCTTCATCTGTTCCAGGGTGTCCATGCCTATGGTGGGCAACTCTGCTCCGCCGTTCATAGGCACCGCTGCCGCCGTGGTCAAGCTGCCCTCCGCCTTCAAGGGGCTCTCAAAGTCTGATAGGTTGTCGCTGGCCTCGCTCACGTGCGACTCGCTGTCCATCTCCTGTCCAGAGAGGTCCGCAGGCCCGTCCGGCTCCGGGTCGCACGCGGGTTCCTCGTCGGGCCCATCGCCGCAGTCGGTCCCCTCATCCTCGTTTACGGAGAGCTCGTCCTGAGAGGCGGAGGCCAGGATGTCTCCCGCCACCTCTGTGTCCTCTGCGGTTAGCTCCTTTCCATCCTCAGGAGAATACACTGTGTGGAAACAAAGGAGAGATATGTCTTAGAATAGCAGATGGCAATCACAGTGTGTTGAAAAACCAAGCTATTCCTGGTATTTTGGAATATATTTAATTTATATTTAAACTGGCACAATCATTTTATTAAATTAAATTAAATTGAATAATTATGTGTCCCCCCCCCCCCCCTTTATGATTATGTTTTCTTTTTTTCCCCCTTTTTTGGCCACCCTGCCGACAGGAGGTTCAATTTGCAAGGGGAGGAGGAAAAGCACTTTGAAATCCTTAGTGTGTTAGAATAACTGGAGGAAAAAACAAAAAGTTTCCTATGTTGCTATGTGTGCCCGAGGACTCCCAGGGATAAATGAGCCATCTGTGTGGGAGCCTTTAAAGCTGCGCTGAGAAATTACAGTCATCCCATTCCACCTCATCAGCCGTTGAGGTGTTATTTTCCTCCAGGCGAGCCTGTATTTATACACTCTACCCCAGCCACACGGAACTTATGCCTCCCCTCTCTTCACTCCTTCTATTGGAGGAAAACAAAAAAAGAAAGAAATATCTTGGCAAAAACATAATGCGCCATTTTATTTATCTCAGGGCGCAACAGCTTGAAATGAAAACTAAATCTGAAATTAATGAAGCCCAATCTCGCCGTGGCATTCTCCTCTGGGGTAATAAATGAGTTGGATCAACCTCCATCTGTCAGTTAATATGTCTGACGCCTCTTCATCTGCCTCTCTGCTGAGGGCGTGCACGTGCCCCCCCCCCCCCCCCCCCACGCACTGGCACGCTCACACGTGTGGACATGCTATATACATACAGTACTGTTTATGTCAACACACACACACACACACACACACACACACACACACACACACACACACAACACAACACAACACAACACACAAAACAGGTTTGGTCGTTACAAGGAAGAGATGCGAGGGGGTTTATGCTGATGGAAAATATTCAGGCTGAATTGACGTCCTTCAGTGTAATGTGGTGTGCAGTGACTTCATTAGACTCATAAAGGGTGTTAGAGCTGCATCCACGCAGGAGGACACTTTATGCTGATGGACAATCCCAGAGGTCCTAACAGGTGCTGGGCCTCACGCAGTCACATCACCGACATGTCACATCTCACATCAAAGACAGCAGGGCTAACATATAAATAAATAACAGGAGAAAGAGAGAGCGAGAGAGAGACAGAACACAAAAAAGAAGGGTGGCTCTATGTGAGAGTGCTGATGGCGTATGAGTGCGTGTGTGCGTGCGTGTGCGGTGTGGGGGTGATGGCACTGCATAAGCGACCTGTCACTTTGCATACGGACGCCCACAGCTCACCTCAAGAAAGGTGGCAAGAGTGTGTGTGTGTGTGTGTGTGGTGCGTGTGCGACTGTGCGTGAGTGTGCGTTTGGGTGTATAATGTGCGTATGAGCGAGGAAAGGCATCCTGCTGTGCCGTGCGTCTCAGAGGAGAGAGGACAATCCACCCCCCTAACCCCCACCCTCTCCCCCGGCACCCTGCTGTCCTTGGAGAGTGATGGTGGTCTGTGGTGGCACGCCGTCCCTTCGCTCCCTGTCACTCTTGACAGCGTTAAGTGGGACAAATGTCTCTGTGGTCAGGCCATGTCACCAGCATCACTCTGCTCTGCCCCTTTGTTTTCGCTGTCCACTTCACTCTGTCAGACGCTCAACATTAGCCAAAAAAACAAACAAAAAAAGGTAAACAGAAATGCCCCGTCCCGTCCCCCACAGCAAAGTCTGATTCCAAAACAGAGGAATTTAGGCCAGGCCGGTGTGAAAAGCAATGTTGTGAAACGGATATGATGCAGCAGGGAAAGACTTGAATGTTCTAGGTACACACGAACGCACACATCGGTCCAGCGTGCACACCAAGCACAATCTGAATAAACACACCATAAGCACGCACGCACACACACACACACACACACACACACACACACACACACACACACACACACACACACACACACACACACACACACACACACACACACACACACACACACACACACACACACACACACACACACACACACACACACACACACACTCAAACGCGTCCAGTCTAAACAAAAATGTCATTGGTAAAATAACTCCTCGTTTCTAGTGCTAAACAGCCAATCTCCAGTCGGGCCTGGAAGCGGGTCTGATCTGGGCCCCCTGGGGTGGGTGGGGGGGCAGAAGCAAGCAGGTAAATCCCTCCCCCTTCCCCCATCCCCCCTCCCTGCTAATGGAGACCTGGCAGGTGGAGCCCAGGCTCCGTCCCTGCCGGAGATTGGGTTTGTCACTGGGTATCCATTACCTGTCAGTCTCCGCTTATCGGCCCCGACAGCTCTGATCAAAGGATGTCGTCGGGCCCCGGTCCGCCTGGCAGTCTGCGGCGCGCCGTTTGTTAAAGAGGGCCAAGCAGGGTGTAAATAAAATGACATGATCACTTCCCCAGCCCCTCATGTTCTGGACACAATTATGATAATGTGAATAGGAGCGGGGGTGGGGTGGGTGGCGGTGGGTTAAAATCTTTCACTCTGGGTTGAATCTTTCACACACGCAAACAGGCGAAGGTGATCTCGAGTCTCAGCCCATACGAGCATCATCCACAAACCACCCATAGTCCCTTCCCTTTTCTCTCAGAAAGCAGAGTTGCCATGTCCACACTTTGGGCTTATTTTTCCTGTTAAGTCACTGGTAAATATTGGTAGTTGCAGGTTGTGTATTATAATTATTATTACTACCAAAGTGTAGTTGCTTATTTGGGCTTACTTCCTAATGTTGATTAAACCAGTGGTTTTCAAACATTGTTATGTCAAGGATCCCCAAATTAATATGTAGCCTATGTAGCATGTGTGCACACGCACGCGCGCGTGTGTGACCTGGCCGCTTGTTTCTGTCTGGCAGAACTCTCAGGAAGGTGTTTGTGAGCGGGTCTCATTCCTAGTGAGGACGAGGTGGTTCATGTTATACATTCTGACCAGCTGGCAGGGGTTGAAAAAGTACTACCATTGTTTTACTTTAAAGTATCATCAATATGGCAATGTTACAAGTAGAAGGCCCATATTCAACATTTACTTGAGTAAAAGTACAAAAGTCTCAAAAGTACCAAAAGTAAAAGTGCTCATTGTGCAGAGTTCAAAATCTTTAGAAAGTATCCGATCTACAAGCTTACATTCTGCCACATCGCGTAGGCCTTCGCTTTCATAAGTGGATCCAACTGCATGTATGTAATATATTTATGTAGGATATTTATGTATGTATGTATAGGCATATGTATATATATATATGCATAATTGTATGTATATGTGTTTTATTTATTTTTATGCACCGAATAAAGTTTACCTTACCGTACCTTACTAAAGGTTTCATAATTGTAGTGGACTAAAAGTACCATATTTTCCTCTGAGATGTAGTGGGGTAGGAGTAAAAGTATTGAAAATTGTAAATACTCAAGAAAGTAAAGAATACCTCAAAATACAGTACCTTTCATACATCTACTTAGTTTACACCACTGCCAGCTGGTCACAAATGTCAGCTACTCAGCTTGGATCAACGGTAATAACTGTAATACTGCTTGACTGAGCTGGCAGCTTAGGCCACCTTATCAACATCATTTTGGGAAAAAACATTATTCTGTGTATTTCCTCACTTTCCTAAAACATTTCCACAAGCTGTTGTTTACCAGGGATGTGCACGGCTAGTCGACCGGTCTGTTAATTGCTACTGCAACTTCCTGAAGTGCTCGAGGAAGCATATTTCTCTGTATTACTTCGAGAAACCGTGCCATTTTCAACATCGTAAATGCGGTGGATGCCCGGGCACATTTGTGGGAAAGAAATACTATCTTCCACAACGTAAACACAACCAGCATGTAATGTAGAAGAAGAATCTTCGCTGGAGTAGTCTACGTCCATTCAGTGAAGTTACACATGGAATTCCAATGTGAGAAAGACTTTAGTTGTTCTCTGAATGAAACTATTTGACTGAATCAACAACTTGATTTCAATAGGGGCAGGGCTCGAAATTAACTTTTTTACTTGGTAGCACTGGTGCTCCCAAATTCAGAATGAAGGAGCACCAGAAAAAAATTAGGAGCACCCACCAAAATTTTACGAGCACCAATATGTAATCGATTTTTTACATTAATTATTATTACACTTGTAGCCTACAGCAGTGGTTCCCAACATTTTTCATGTCAAGCACCCTCAAATTGACACTCATTAGCCCACGGACCCCCATTTGAAAATATATGCCAGGGACCCCCATATGAGAAGATTTTTACGGCTCTAGCAGTGATTTTCAGTTATTTACATTTCAAGGACCCCCAGTTTGACCTGAATTAGGCTACCGTTCCCCATTTCTATCTCTGGGACCCATAAAATCAAAGTTAATTTAACTGAGTGTACAAATGTACAGTGAAATTGGTTTACCCATAGTATGTAGTACACTCTCAGAGTTTCAGACCCATAAGGGTCCATTTGGTTCCTAACTATCATTTAACCGAGGACCCCTAGGGATCCCCGGACCCCACTTTGGGAACCACTGGCCTACAAGCCAGTTGGTATGAGATGCTATTTTTGTGGCAATAAACCAGTTGAAAATATAATTAAATTCTAAATACTGTCTCTGCTATAATTTCTGAATTTGTAAATGGCTACAAAACCCTTTGTTTTATGTAGGCCTGCTTTTTGATTGAAGTAAAAAAAAAAAATATATATATATATATATATATATATATATATATATAGGCCTACTGTATATATTTATGAGAAGTTATTTTCATAACGTCATCATAAATGTGTGTGTGACTCCACACATTCCATTCAATTGAGCCCTTTTGTTGTCTCTCACAGCTGAGGACCTCAGGTCCAGCTGATGTTGATCACCCAATCAGTCCACGGACTGACGGGAGGTTAGAGGAAGTAGAAGAAGCCAAGGAGATATTTCTTTAAACAATCATAACTCTGGACAGGAATGGACTAGGAACTTACTTTTTTTTTTACATGCTCAGATCTTTATGCTCTACAAGTTTAAATCATCTCGCGGGAGGGAACCGGCCCGCGACACTTTCGGTCGCGATCGTTTTGGTCGCACTACAGTAATTATATGCAGTAGCACTGGTGCGCCCAGTTATATTTTGAGATCGCACAGATTAAAATTCAGGCGCATTTGCGACCAAAATGGTCGCTATTTCGAGCCCTGAATAGGGGCGTCCGTATTTATACGTAGTTGCACACTGGTTTATACTTATTACTTAACGGATCTACAAGCAGATAGATGCAAAGCTCACAACGTGTCACAGTGCGACACATTGTGAGCTTGTAGATATGCTTCATTTTCATTTTAGACTATTGGTTTGGTCGCTTACATTATCATTTAAGTGAATTAGTGGCACACATCCATATTGTTTATATCGTGACTAACCGGCAGGGACCTTTTGATACAATATTATACTGGTTCTTAGGTTCTGATTCAATATGTATTGATTATTTAAATAATCAATCAATAATCAATAATAATGTCTGTACATGTTTTTATTCAATATATAAAAAGGGCTGTTTACTTTAAACAACCTGGGGGCATTATAAGCTTTTTATTTTATTGTATTGCTTTTTCCAAAATGATCCGATCTACGAGCTGGGTGGGAGATCAGCGTAACGTGATGATTGGTTCATATTTTCAATAATAGTATGTGTATATCATGAGCAAGATGAATAAAACGGTGCAGCATCCGTTATGTTAAACACCAGAGAGGACAAGCTAATAGTGCTGTGCGTCAACATTTTTATAACACTTACATCATGGCTCAAGTCAAATCAGTCATGTGATCATTGATGTTGAACAGCTTTGGTTCTCAAACATTTTCATGGCAAAGACCCCCAAATTAATTTGGAGGACCCACATCTGAAAATATTTTCAAATATGCATGTATATTATATAGGGTGAACTGAATTTCATGCTACAGTACTGCACGTACAGTATATTAACTAAATAATGTATGTTTTTGGCTGGGGAAATGCTTTGGCCATGTCTCGTGACCCCCGCCCCGCTGCACCCTCCCCACCCCCAATACAAACTGACCTTAATAATAGAGATTATACAGCATAAATAAATACTGAAACGAGATATAACCATTAAAGTCATTGCGTTTATACTATATACTATGTGTACTATGCTTTCGACTGTGGGTTCTTGATTTGCTGTGGTGCATCCGTGTGGATGTGTTTGATTTTCCTGTGAATTTGTTGTGCAGCACTTTGTGACTTTGTCCAGAAAGGTGCTATATAAATAAAGTTATTATTATTACTATGTAAACTCTTAATGTCCATTTTCCAGCCATTCAGTTGCAAAAAATAAATAATAATCTCCCTCCCCCCACAGGGGTCACGACCCCCAGGTTGAGAACCCCTGCATTAACTAACTAAATGTTCCCCTGCAACACCATGGAGGGCCCGTGGGCCCACTTTGAGAACGACTGCTGGGTGATGTATTGTCTGTAGACCTTGATAATAATATTGATTTACATTTTATGTATTGTATATTCTTTTGTTGTTACTTGTCCTCAACATCTTCCTGCCCAGCGGCGGGGGACCGCAGATGCAAATGCCCAACAGTTCTTTTCTTGCTGGGCATGGCTCCTGTTAAGTAAATAAACAAATACAAATAGGAACCGTTCACGTGTTGTTTCAGCATTGTTTCACCTGCTTTGAACATAATAGCTCTTTCATTCCTCCATAGCGCGCTACAGTACAGAGATGACGTCTCTCTAGACCTGCGTGTAAGTTACTACCCGTGTGGGTTCCCACCGCTTATTTCCAATCTAAGTTTTTTTTTTTTTTTTTTTTGTAGTTGGTAATGAAGAATATCATCTCTGTTGCAAACAAAGGCTTATGTTATTAACCACTTAAACCAGCTGTTCTTAGTGAAATGGGGACTTAAGTTGCCACTGTACTGGGCCGGGATGTGGGGTGCTGAGGGTGATGTGGTGGTGGAGGGAGAAAATATGTTACAACAATAATGTACAATACAATAATGTAATGTAATTTAACTTTGGGGAATAAAATATATGTTGAAAAAGCTGTTTGTAATATGCGTTTCTGTTGCTTAGGTAGTAGGAACCTTTGTAACAGTAACTATGTGTCACAGGAACGGAGGAACCTGTTAATGGTTGCACCTCTGTTCATATTTGAGCTGGAGAGTACATTGTAACTAACTAATTTAATAAACTATTGCCCAGTTGGATGAATTCATGGGGAAAGGGAAGACACTTTCTCCCAAATATAGGTAAGACGTGCATTATTGTTTATTGCTGCTGCTTCTGCCGGCATGCAGAAATGGGGTGTTAAAATGTGTGCATGTCGTGTGTCATTGACCACCTAGCCTCTGTGATTTGCATACTACACAGGCTCTTTAATTTCCAATACAAGTAACTGTAAAATCCAACACAGGCTGTTGGTGAAATCAAACACTGTCTTTGTAGTATATGTCTGTGTGTACATGCAGCGCTACGTGCTAAATAACTCTTTTTTACACCATTGTGTAAAAAATAAAAAAATAAATGTTGCGCACACGCACTTTGCTCCCTTCACTTCCTGCGTCCCTTAAATCTATTAGCCAAAAATAGCCGATCTACGTAGCTCAAAACATGTCGCCATGCAAGGCATTGTGAGCTTGTAGATCAGCCATTTTTGGCTAATGTTCCCCCCAGAACAGAGGTTCAAGTGGTTAACACGTTTTTCTTGGTTTCGTTTGTTTTTCCAACAACAACAATCCACAACTTGAATATTATTAACCACTTGAACCCAACACCAAATCTCTAAAGCAGAAAAAGAAATGGAATTGCTTGTAAATCCGCCCCAGAATAAGGACGCTAAGGATGATGTAAATTGTTATTAATTTCTCTTAGGTTTATGTTAACCACAGACTATTAGTCTATTTCCTGCATAAGTCAAACATTCCCCTGAATGAAAACATTGGATTTGTGAGGGAACCCATTACGAGGTCACTTCCGGGTTATACAATATAGCGTCCTACTTACTCTTGTATTGCTCTATTCTAGAGTAATACCAACCGTGTTGAATTAATCCTGTTCATTATGGGCTTGCGTTGCTCGAAAACGAGCTATTTTCTATGCGCAACACGCCACATACTGTAACTACGTTTAAATCAGGCTTTAGTTCTCAAATCGCATTGTGGCGACGACGCGATGCAGGAAAGCGTGACGTCCAAAAAGGATGGCTTATGAAAACCTAGAGAGCCGCGGCGCGCTCCCAGGCAATTTAAAATGCAAAACAAAAACCATTACGTCTGAGCACTATCTGTTAATTTAATCCCCAATGACTGATAATCCATCACACAGGGCGACAACCACATCCAATTATTCTCCCTGGCTTGACTGACAACAGAGGTGATTTATCAAGCTAATAAAAAGTGATGGGAGTATAGAGGCTCCCTCCGAGTAAAGAAAAAAAGGATTATGAATACAACAATACACTTGGATGCCGTCTTAACTAATATCCAGGCATATGCTGCAGGGTCGATGTATGCACTTCCTGATAATCTAGGCGTGTGGGGGAATACGTGCGCGCGTGTGTGTGATGATAGAGTGAGCCAGTACCATGTGGGGGAAAGACAGACAAGAATCATTAGGTTTCATGAATGATTCCCGCTTTCATAAAGCGTGAAAGCAGCTCTGTGTGCCATGACTATGTGTGTGTGTGTGTGTGTGTGTGTGCGTGCAGGCGGCGGGGTATTACAGGGGTAAGGAGCCACACTTCCACACAATCAACATCTCAGTCACGCCTCCCTCGCTCACGAATAGCAACAAATAGCAACAAAAACGCCCTGATAACCGCCGCTGCCGAGACACTACGCTACAGTGGAGCCTCACGTGTAGAAACAGTACCATCACACCTGCGAGTGCAGTCTGAAAGTACACTACACACACACACACACACCCTCGCGTAAATATAAATAAATGTCAGTCGGCATGGTTACGACACCACCTTGTGACACACACGCGCACGCAGCCACACACACACGCGCAAATGAGCACATGTGTGTGCCTGTACGTGCAAGCGATGAGAAAAGACAGTATGACGTGTTGGCATGCAGGAAGCATTCCTGTGGAGGATCATTTTCATAAACATAAGGGCCGCAGACAAGCAGGGAGAGATGATCTGATAGAAGCACTGCTGCAGCGCTGCTCTGTTGTGATGATCAGGAACAACACGCACGCACAGACAGGCAGGCAGACAGACAGGCAGACAGACAGACAGGCAGACAGACAGACAGACAGACAGACAGACAGACAGACAGACAGACAGACAGACAGACAGACAGACAGACAGACAGACAGACAGACAGACAGACAGACAGGCAGGCAGACAGAAAGGCAGGCAGACAGACAGACAGACAGACAGACAGACAGACAGACAGACAGACAGACAGACAGACAGACAGACAGACAGACAGGCAGGCAGGCAGGCAGGCAGACAGACAGACAGACAGACAGACAGACAGACAGACAGACAGACAGACAGACAGACAGACAGGCAGGCAGGCAGGCAGACAGACAGACAGACAGACAGACAGACAGACAGACAGACAGACAGACAGACAGACAGACAGACAGACAGGCAGACAGACAGAAAGGCAGGCAGACAGACAGACAGACGCTGATTGAGCAGGGAGGTGCAGTGGCTGCCTGTGTTCCAAAAATCGTTCAGTATCTCTCTCTCTCTCTCTCTCTCTCACCCCCCCCACCCCCCCTCTCTCTGTGTCCCACAGTGTCTCTCTCTCTCCTGGGTTCTTTTTCCCTCTTCTTCTTTTTCCTCTTCTTCAACTGGCTGTGTTTATTAAATGGACATTACACAGATGATTATGATGGCACAGATGAAGCGATTACAGGGCATACCGCATACTGTACCGACAACGTGACAAATATATTTGTCATTGTCGGGCGGAAAACTGGTATGTCCAAAACTGTTAGCTTTCAGGAAGCAACAGTTTAATAACTGTTGCTTCCTGAAAGGTAACAGTTTTGGACATACCAGGAAGTAAAAGTTATTATGTAGTCACAGGATCTTTTTAACCTTCTATTCAACAGCACACAACCTTAACCACTTTCAGCCTGGCCATAAACCCTGCGTCATAACATCTGTGTCATTTTAGATTTGAGCTAAAAAGCATTATTTTATACTTCGTCTATTAAAAAAATAGCAGATATACAAACTCATAGCGTGTCACTTTGTGCCGGACTATAAGCTAGCCGGTAGATCTGCTATTTTAGAAAAATCGTGAAGATTTGTGCAAATCTCTGAATAATTGAATAATGAATCATTCTTTTAAAGCCAATATTTTTAACTCAATATTTGCTTACGTATTTGTATTTACATACAAATACGTGTATTTGACTTTTTCAGGCCTTAAATGGGAAAATGTTCAAAACATACAAAATAATAGCTGCTCGCGTGCGTGTATGCATTTGTGTGTGTGTGTATGCACGCTACAGTTCTGCATCAACCTTTATGAGAGTCGTGTAGCCCTGACTTGACCTTACACTGGGGCAGCCCCCCCACACACAGACACAGCTGGGGAAGCGTCCATCGAGCGCTAAGCTAGATCACACCCAGAAACACCGGCGTAAACAGGATGTGTCATTAGCGCGGCGGTAGTGGCTCGGAGGTGGGGCAGCCGCTTGGGAATTGTAAGGTTGCCGGGTTCCATCCACCTGGGTTAGTGTTGCTGTGTCCTTGAGCAAGACACTGAACCCCTAACTGGATGGACATGCTGTGAGGCTGGAGATTCTCAGCAAAGATACTTTCATTTTTCCACCAGAAAATTAAGAACCACCGTACAGCATACTGTAACAATAGCTTCAATGGGTGAAGTGGTGGGTGTCAGGATTTAGTTTGTATTACATAAAACAATAACATAAACAATTAAACAGATTTGTTGACAAAATATTATCCCATATTAAAATTGTTTTAAGGGAGGACAGGCCTGGCGGGCCATGCCACCACGCTATCTTTCTTCTTTGTTTTTTTAATATATCTATTACAACTATAATGTATTTCAATGGGTAATAAAATAGATGATGAAAAAGGTGTTTGTTATCGTATATTGGTGTCTGGTGCTTAGGTAGGAACCTTTGTAACACGCATTGCAAACCCATTTAATACTATTGCCCGGTTGGATGAATTCACGGGGAAAGGGAAGGCATATTTCTCCCAAATATAGAACATGCATTATTGTTTATTGCTGCTGCTGCTTCTGCCGGCATGCAGAAATGGGGTGTTAAAATGTGTGCATGTCGTGTGTCATTGACCATCTAGCCTCTGTGATTTGAATACTACACAGGTTCTTTAATTTCCAATACAAGTAACCACCACAAATAACTCATTTATGAATTAAAATTAAATTATAAAAATAAAATGCGCCCACACCCTCCCAGCTCACCCCCTCTTGCTATAAATGCCTTCCCGCAACAGGAGTACTCAATGCAGCCTTGCCCACATATGTGTCTGTCTAACCTCAATGTGTCATCATGGCAAAAGGCACAAACAACCTGTGTGAAGTGAGGTGAGCTCTTATCCTCATACATCGTCTCATTCCGGCCAATCACAATTTGCGTCCTCACTTTTGTCTTTAATGTTTGTGTTTGCGTAATATTTGTGTTTACACAAACACTAAAAAATGGCCATTCATTATCAATGGCATTCAATGTTACTTATAGGACAATGTTTTTGTTTACACACACCCTCAAAGCAGGACATAGGAGGTGGTAGCGCTCCTCAACAATTAATTTCTCTTTTTGAGGGCCGCTAGCCCCTCCAATACATGACTTTTGAAAATTACATCATGTGGCAGCCAAGTCTATGGACTTCTTTATGTTCGTTTAGATCACTTATGACATAAATATGTATTGTTTGCCAGTCAAGTCTATGGACTTTAATATTTGTTAGGGCACTAAATGATGACGTAAGACGTCATGTGGCCAATTTAAATACAGTAGACGTCCCTCACTTCCCATGAGTGTGATTTTAAGGGGCGCTAGCCCCTTCTATAAACAGCTTGTGTCCCCACACGTCTCAAGATTTGCCATTGACGATGAACGAAGAAATGACGTCAGAATTCCGCTTTCTATGACGTAAAATAAACATCAAAACATTAAACGGCATTGACATTGAAGAGAAAATTTGCGTCATATGTAAACGAGAAAATCAGCTAACCAATCACAGGCAACAGGCATTCTGATTGGCCCGTATTGAGATGATTTATGATGATACGAGCGCCCCTCACCTCACACGGGTGTGGTTTTAAAATGTAACAGTGCATAATGAATGTACAGGCAGTGTGTAAGATGAGGGCCCAGTTCAGCATGACTAACCTATATTCAAACAAGTGTCAGTGTCAAATGTAGGGCTGTGTGTGTCAAATGCAGGCCTCCATGACTAAAGAGTGTCGCAGTCCCGCCCCCTCGAGAGACCCGGAAAATAATTGCCCGTTCATTTTCCTCATAGACTTTTCAAAAAGTATTTATTTAAAGACGTTTACGCCGCGGACAAAGCCAACTCGAGTTGTGACAAATCATGACAATGAACACAATGTTTTGGGCTGACCAAATAATTAGAAAGAAGAAAAAAAAACACGTTTTGTTTTGGTTTTTTTCCCTGATCGGCCCAAAACATTGTGTTTATTGTCATGATGCCAATTGTAATTGGCCGGAATGTGATGAAATATGATGTTGATGATGTATGATGATAAAAGCGCCCCTCACTTCACACGAGTGGAATAGGGGTGTAGAGTATAGTATACATTTACAATTGGAGAACTAGGATGGACAGATGTCAGATGTTCAGCAGTTAAGGCTGTCCCCAAACATTCAAGGTTTGAATGTTCGCTCGTTAGGGTTGGCACTCGAATCTTAATTAATGCATTTGAACCATTCAGTTTTTTTTTTTTTCTTTTTTGCTTTTTGCCTTGGCAATGTAAATGTAACCCAGCCAACATGGCAACCCGCAAATGGCAACCCATGTCAACTGTCAATCAAGGCAGTATAAAGGTGACATCAGTTCCTACACTCCCCACTCCCACCTATGCAAGATGGCCGAAATGTTTGACAGCAGCATGTTCCTGTTCACTGTGACAACCTTTGGTCACTCTTCGGTGAGTCATATAGGCTTGGTGTCTTAACTTGGATCAACTGGTTAACTGTTTGTTTATTTTGAAAGCATTTGATTTATGTTTGAACTTTTGGTTTAATAATTAATATTGATGTATTCTATTATAATATATAATTATATATATTATAAAATATGGGTTGTGGGGGCTGACAAGGCTATACAGCCACATGTGTTTCTAATGTGATGTAGGCCTACATAACACTAATGACACTTATCTTTTCTCTTCATGTAATTTCAGAATATGAAGAGTCACTGCACCAGTGGTATAGGAGGCAGCACCAAGCCCTGGACCCTGAGACGAGCCATGTCCGTGGGCCCCACAGCCCCACCAATTTAGGCTTCCGAGGACCCCCACCCTACCCTGGAGCCCATGTGAAGTGTCCCAGACCGATGCCCCCCCTCCCTGCACAAGACATTGAGGTAGGAACTGTACGCTATAGCTGCTGCTGGGAAGAGCTGCTTGCTGCGCAGTGAGTACAAATCTTGTTTATTGTCCTTTGCTGTCGCTGGTGTGGTTCTGCAGGGTAGCCTACTGATGGTGTTGCTCTCGTTTGCGTTTGCGTTCCGGCTTCCTGCGGTTGCGTCGTGTCGGGCTGCCTGCTGTTGCACTCGTTTGCGTTGCGTCTTTTGCGTCGACTGCCACAATTTCGGCCGGTTCTGTCATTTCACCTCATTTCACCTAACTTGTGGACACTGCCTGTCATCTGCAGAAGAACGTGATGGTTCACGGTAACTGGGTAAGTATCTGTTTTTGTATTCTTTGCTGCTGGTAGGGTAGGGCTGGTAGGGTAGGGCTCCTACAAGGGTAGGTTTTTGCGTTGCGTCGCAAACAAAGCACTTTGGCACAGGCATGGAGCTCCTGGTTTACTGGGATGGGGTTCGATTCCCTGCTGCGCCCTATGCTGATTACATTTAATCTGTTAAACAGGCATCCTTTTGCACAATAGAGCGTCGCAGTCCCTCCCCCTTTCAGAACGACGAGTGGCCCAGGAATTTTTTCTCCATTTCATTTTCTCCATGGGCATTTCAAAACTTATTTATTTAAAGACCTTAAGCGTCGTATACGAAGCCAACTCCTGTTGTGACAAATCATGACAACGCACACAATATTGTGGACCAAATAATTACAAAGAACACAACGTGTTGTAACCTGCTGTTTTATCTACTTTCTAATTCTTTGTTTGGCCCGAAAAATTGTGTTTGTCATGATTGGTCCGAATGTTCACTCGAAAATTCCTGGCCAAGTTCGAGTCCTAAAATAAGGGCTAGGGTACAGCCTTATCAGCAGTACACATCCATATCGAATTGTGTGATATGCTTGTAACTTGTAGATTCTTGTAGATAATTTTATATATTTTTGTTTAGCTGAACAGGAAGATGCTGATAGGGGAGTGGCCTATAGCTGTTGAAGCTGTGTAGACGGGGGTGATTTGGGCTTGAATACCTGATTGAGGGGTGCCTAGCTGATTGATTAGGACATGGGAGGCATCGTGGGTGGATTGCTATTGACAGTGATGCAAATAGCCTGCATCCTGCATAAATTGAGAGGATGCAATCGTGGGTATATAAGGGGGAGTGTACTCTAGCGTCATTGAAGTAGGACTCATAAAATGTCCCATCTAAAAGACCACCCCTGGATCCTGGGACCCATTACATTGACTGCTATTGTTCTGTGGTTGGTTGAGTAGAAATCCACGGGTGGAGTCTGCAAAGGGGCACAGCTCAGTAGGAGTGGAGGCTGCCATGGGGAGCGGTTGAGACTTTGCTTCTCCATTAAAAAAAAACGTTTTTTGTTGTCCTGGCCTGGAACAAATTAAAGATTGGCTTCTGGGCTATTTGTGAGAGTTTTCATGATTTTCATTGACTTTGTGCCAATCAGTCACTCCCACTTTGTAACAAACGGTATTACAATAACCAGGTGTTATTGAGAAAATAAGACATGAAGTGCTACAGTACTGTAAGATAAAATGATTGATTGTTATAATTGTTATTTGTTTGTACACAGTAAAGTCCTCAGTGTTCCAAATTGGAATGTGTACAAATTGATCCAAATGAAACTTTTAGGGTCTATTTGATTCCATTTGAACATCCACTTAAATTATTGGTAGATGTTAACCTTGTAATCACCGCCTGGAGTTGTATTTTCCGCTAGAAGACTGCAGTGTGCCAAATGCCAAGAGCCTTGAGTTAATAGGAGACGGTTGTCTGAGAGAGAAAACATTCTATCTGGGTGGTCCCAATCTCACCAGCAACTTCACTTGAAGATTACAACGTTTTATATGACAAGTTTAACAGTAAAACCTTAATGCTAGGAATTTGTAGAGAAGAAAAGGACGATCAAACAGGGGGGAAAAGACTAAAGAGAGGTGATTTCTTTTAATGCAAATATTACCATTGGATTAATGAGTTTGAACATGAACTTTAGTTGCTGTGAGAGCAGTGGTTTTCAAACATGGACCCTCAAATTGATACATATCGGGTCGCAGCCCATTTGAAAAGATTATATGCGAAGGGCCCCCTAAAAGAAAATTAAATGTATAGTATATACTGTAGCAACATAAATGTTTTGCATTTTTTGAGGGGTGACAGCCCCTCCTATGTCCAGCTTAAAGTGTATATAACCCAATTTTTGTCCCAACACAAACAATAAATGCCATTGACAATTGAATGTAAACACAAACATTGCGTAACACAAGCATTGATGACGAAGGTGAGGATGCAAATTGTGATTGGCCGGAATGAGATGATGTATGATGATGTACGATGATAAGAGCGCTGTTCACTTCACACAGGTGTGTTTTTTTAAATAAATATTTGAAGATTTACAGAAAACTCTGTAAATCTGTAGGATTTAGAAGGCGTTTTTAGAATCGGCTTCAGTCCTAAATGGGTTAAGGTCAAGTTTAGTCACTTCCATGCCACCATAGAGCTATTCAGCCAAATAAGCCCTTATTTTGAAGAGCGACCAGCTGGTTTGGTGAACCGGAAGTAACAATCACAAATTTCCAGGGCAGCCGGGAGATACTTTCTCAGAAGCACTATACCGCGAGGTCACAGGGATTTTCATCAGAAGAGCTATATACCGCGAGGTCGCAGGGAATTTCTATTGAGCTCCTAAAACATTTATGTTTTTGTATGATCACCTCAATCTGAGCTTCAATTCCGAGATAAACTACGCTAAAGATGGTCACTAAAGATAGTGTGGACGGAGGGATAATATTCAATGATGTCACAACGCAGAGATAAACTACGCTAAAGATGGTCACTAAAGATAGTGTGGACGGAGGGATAATATTCAATGATGTCACAACGCAGAGATAAACTACGCTAAAGATGGTCACTAAAGATAGGGTGGACGGAGGGATAATATTCAATGATGTCACAACGCAGAAGCAAAGCCATGCCAGGCGACCGCGACGCCAAGAACCGGTATGTCGTCCTGGGCAATCTGTGACTTTTTGTCCAATGTCGTGTTAGTTATTAGATTAATAATTATACAACTCTCTCTTTATACTGTAGGTGTGGAAATAATAGATAACAGATTTAAATGTCCAAAGTTTTCAAAAAATTGCTGATCTACAGGTATAAGCTTTGTTCCAAAATTGCATTGCGACGTGAAGTATTGTGAGTTCTTCTTTTATTAAGATTTGGTCAAACCTGTGATCTAAACAGTCATCGTTATACATTCTCTAAATCCTAATTGTGAAATTAAAGTGCATGTTCCTCATGTTGTCGTCGTCCCTGGAACACCCTCCAGGGCCCGTAATGACCCCACACTGGGAACCACTTCCCTCGAGGTCCCCCTTTGATTTGATTCATTAAAAGTCATAAAAGAAAAACACATGTTTATCAGTGAAACGTCAAGGATATAAACACAACAAAGTCATGAGACTTATTTCCATTGTGGTCCTTTGGTCTGAGAACCCATTCGAGAGAGCAGACTAAATTTAGTCTGAGAGAGGCCCCTTACATCTTGTGTCAGGCCAGTCAAGAGAAAGATCAGAGAGGCGAGAGGAGAGGGTTAAACTGTGTCTCAGAGCATGATGAGTGTTTCTTATTCCTGACATGTGTACAGTACTTTTAACTGGACCCTGTCGCCCTTAAACCAACACAGCCCCACAGCGGGGGGCCCTTTCTGACAGGAAGCAGCCTTAGAACACTACAGGGCAGGAAGTCACCTCGGTCTCAATCAAAAAACCACAAACCACTGACTTCCACTCAGTCACTCACTCTCCCTCCTCTCTCTCTCTCTCTGTCTCTCTCTCGCTCTCTCTCATTTCCCAGCAGCAAAAAGTAACTCTCCTTAAATAGATTAGAATAATTTAGCTTGAAAACACAGCCCCCATTCTGTCAAAATATCCAGAGATCACTAAGATACTCAGCACGCCTTTATGCCAAGCAGAGATTTGTCGTAGTAACACAAAGTTCGGGATCATTCACTTTGAGTCAAACGTGAACTTTCTCTCCGCTCTCTTTTATCTTCATGCGGCCACTGACGGCCAGGGAAAAACACCCGAATAAATATCCAACAGGTGATCAGCGGTCGTTCTAACGACACTGGGTCAAATAAAAGCCCTGTTAACGGCCATGCGGGTGCCATGTGGATCTCTGATATCATGTTGATGACATACTCAGTGGTAGTGTTTCTAAAAATGTCCTGGTTTTCACTTCAGCAATAATAAATATAGCTGCAAGCTGCTATAAGACGGGTCCGGTCAAGCCCAAAAAGAGAAAAGCTATACGCAATATATAAACATTGATGACTGAAGTAATTTTACAACAAGTAATACAAAATCACACTTGTGTGAAGTGAGAGGCGCCTCTCATCTTACATCATCATACATCACATTCTGTGCTCAGCCAATCAGCTGAGCACATGCCGTGCTCATACGGACAGACAGACTTTGACGTGGTCAAAAAAAAGGCTGAAAAGTCGATTGAGCAAATCATCAAACAATTTAGTCATCGGGAGATCTAAAGGCCAGAGGTCTTTTGACGAATGAGTGTGAGCTTCACTTCCTGAGGGATTCTCACGGCAGTCTACCATATTGCCGCATTTCATGAAGAACGATAGCACAGAACTGCCAAACTGCTAAAGTGACGGAATTATCACGGAAACAATAAGGGGTCTACGCTCTTTGGGCTTGACCTCTAAGAAAGAAAGAATAACATTACAGTAATCATATTAAAGTCAGGTACAGGAATCCACAGTAATTATTATTATTATTAATAATAATATATTCTGTAAAAATGTACCTTTCCTGACATGGGGGCTAAGTCACAGAGACATATCTGCTCAGACTTTCAGCCTCCAAGGCTATTGCACCAGGCTAAGTATCTAAAAGAACTGACATGGATGACTTTGTTATATCTTTTCTTTTTTTTCATGTTTTTATTTGTGCGCGTGTTCTCTACCCCCTGATGGCATTGTGAATGCGATTGTGTCCGCTGATTGTAGTGCAGGATGTGTGCTACGGGAGATGGGAAAAACAGAGGGAGATCATTCTGGCCCCGAGCTCGGCTTAGGGCTAAAGCATGTAAAAGCACATGGCGGACAGAGACAGAGAGAGAGAGAGGGAGGGAGAGAGAGCAAGAGAGAGATGGAGAGGGAGAGAAAAAGAGAGAGAGAGGGATACAGAGATAGAGAGAGGGAAAGAGAGAGAGGGAGAGGTTGAGAGAGGGAAGGGGAGACAGAGAGCGACACATGCACAAGGACACACACACACACACACACACACACACACACACACACACACACACACACACACACACACACACATCTGCGTGCGCGCGCAGACGCACAGCTCCAACCCTAGGTTGATTGTTGTGTTATGACTGGACCTCAAAGAGCCCAGCTGAACACACAGACCTTCAGGACCTGACGTTCACTCATTTATCTGACACGAAAGCAGCCAGAAAGACATAAAGGTCTCCCTCACACACTCTAACATAAACAGCTATGTGATGATCAAGGGAGCAAGGCAGCTCCAACTCGTAAAAAAAAGATTCCAATCCCAGGATTTTGGGAACTGGAGGTGGTGCGATGACCAACGCGGATACAAACAGAGAAGACAAAAAGATAGGCTACCACAGCTTACGCAGGTGCAGGAACCACATCAATAACAACAACACAAGACACAAGACTGTTTGTGGGGAATTATTGCCCAGCTAAATCTGCGTCCCACACATACTGTCCCACACAGTATATATATATATATATATATATATATATATATATATATATACTGTGTGGGACAGTGTATATACTGTGTGGGACGCAGATATATATATATATATATATATATATATATATATATATATACTATAGTAAGTATTAAAGTATTTAAACTGTTTCGCTTTGGGATGCCTGGGGATCCCCAGGCCCCACTTTGACACTGATTTACACAGGTGTGGAACCGCATCATAACAACAACACACGTTTGTTGCCTAGCAAAAGAAACCCTGCAGCGTCCCACGCAGAGCTGCCCTCCATATCGAGCCTATCTTGTCTGAAACACAGCCGTTTGGACAGAGCTTTTACACTTCCCTGAACAATCCCACATCTCTCTGCAGCCCCCCCCCCCCCCCCCCCGGCCCCCACCCTCAGCAGAGTGCCCCCAACCCAGCAGTCCTCTGACTCCATGGATCATATATTTTAACTGCTCTTTCTTTCCCCTTGCCTTAGATTAATGAGGCCTCCTGACGATTGTGTGACTCTGGCATAGGTCACCTAGCTAGCTCTCTACTGGGACTGTAGCAGGGTACTGAGGGGGGTGCTGCATGGGCCGGGGCTGGCAGTGGCAGGATGGGAGAAGGACACAGCGTCGATACTGGGTCTCTGGAATAATGTTGGGCCATAGGAGGAGGGCTTCACCTGGACCTTGGACCAGCACCGGACCTGAGCAAGGGGGACTCTGGGGCAGCCAAACAGCCTGGCCACTCTCAAAACAACAAACAGCTGCTGCTATGATCGCCTAGCAACGAGGAGGTGATGGACGCAGGCTGAAGATGGATGACCACCATAAATCACACTGCTGTGTGGGAGGAGGAGGAGGAGAGGGAGGAGGTCGGAGAGACGGGAACAAGAAGGAGGACAAAAACAAAATAAGCTTTCTCTCTCTCTCTCTCTCTCTCTCTCTCTCCTAGTTTCTGCAGGCCTGGCAGCGTTGCCGGCCTCGCCTTGACCTCTCTCACTGTACTCTTTTATTCATGATTGTTGTGGACGGATGGACGGCAGAAACCAAGGACTCTCTCTTCTGGGCAAACCCTGATGGAAAGTTGTAGCTAATGCTTTATGGGTAATTCAGACCACTGCGATTGTTACTCCACAACGTTCTAACATTGTACGGCTCCGTTGTACGGTGGTTTATGCGCAGCAAAGATTGCCCGATCTACAAGTTTGCGGTCACAACGAACTTGTATGTTGGCTACTTTACTCGCGGGACACCGTTGTACAAGAATATATAAATCAGGCTCAAAACGTTTTCGTTTCTTCGCAAATCTTTGGTCTGAACCAGGCTTTACATTTGCTTCTAACAAATCCAGTGGATGATATTTTAGTGTCTAATTGCGCTCTATTGAGGCCGGGGTGTATGTATGTCTGTGTGTTCAGTGTGTGACTGCGCATGTGTGTGTGTGTGTGTGTCCTTCCTAGCCTAGAAACAAAGTTTGTTTTCTGCAGATGCAAGGGTTCCACCAACTTTTATTTATTTATATAATGATAATAATAATGACACACTACCTTTCATAAAACAGCCCCTCCAGGCAAGGCAATCTGGGTAGTGTAGTTGCGGAATAAACATCCCTGGGCTATCTGATTATGGCCTACTGCTGTGGTGCTGGTGTCTAGTAACACAGGGAGAGAGCGCTCAGCCATCCATCACGCAGTGAGTGTCTGTCTAAGGCTTTCTGCTCGTCCGGGCTCTCTAGTTACAGCCATACACGGCCGGCCTAAATAATATTCTCCCATGATAAATGGCACCATAAGCCTGGTATCCATCATTAATCTGATTTTTAAAGAAGCATCCATCTTGGAGAGAGCCTGTTAGGGACCATGGGAGAGCGGAGCCAGCCTGGGTTCATTTAGAGGCCAGCCCGCCGCGTGACTGATACCTGTCAGCCTTTGCTCATCAGGGAGCTGCGTGTGCACGTGTAGCGGACACACGCGTCACAGCGCTAAGCGCTGGTAGACGCCATATGGCGGTCGCGCACGCGCGCCGCACACTCAGTCACTGTCACGGCCGAGCGCGCGGAGGCGCCGCACACACACGTGCAAGTTG
>NC_137865.1:16043716-16048716 GCF_963924005.1 Protomyctophum bolini
CAGGGTGTATATATTTTACAGTGTATCTACACAGGGTGTATATATTTTACAGTGTATCTACACAGGGTGTATATATTTTACAGTGTATCTACACAGGGTGTATATATTTTACAGTGTATCTACACAGGGTGTATATATTTCACAGGGTGTATATATTTTACAGTGTATCTACACAGGGTGTATATATTTTACAGTGTATCTACACAGGGTGTATATATTTTACAGTGTATCTACACAGGGTGTATATATTTTACAGTGTATCTACACAGGGTGTATATATTTTACAGTGTATCTACACAGGGTGTATATATTTTACAGTGTATCTACACATGGTGTATATCGGTGAAAAAACAAGGAATGGGGGGGGGGTATTGTAAGGTAAGAGCAGATGAAATGTGGGCATGGTGGGGAGGTGGGAGGCAGTGGACCCCCACAGTGTTCAGAGAATGATGGCCTTGATGGCCCTATCAGGTGCTCTGTCTATGGGTACGATTCCTTTCAACACTACCTCTAGGCACAGCCAAAACCCAGAGCTACACAAACACACACATGCGCACATGCACACACACACACACCCACATGCACACACCCACACACGTGCGCACAAGCACGTACACACGCACGTACAAATGAGTGATGGCTGCCAGTCTGGCATAGCTGACCTGGCAGCCATAATCCTGACCCTGCAGAAAGAAGAGAAGAGACTGCTGTGGAGTCTAAACCAGACATACTCTCTCTCTCTCTCTCTCTCTCCCTCCCTCTCCATCTATCTGTCCTCTCTCTCCCTCCCTCATGTACTCTTATACTCTCTCATGCACAAACTGAACCACCCACCACAGGCCATAGTAAGAGCAGGGAGCTAGATTTCATCATGCAGGCAGCCGTGGATCAGGGGAGATATCACATGGACAGGAACAGACGCATGTGTGCAGTCCAGCTACTCGATGTGTGTAGGCTACTTGATGCTAACAGGCAGCACATTCCATAGACATACAGTATATAGGCTACTGTTGGTGTGCTCATATTAGCAGCCTGTTATGTGCCTGTTAACGCGCATTACAGTAACTTCCTGTTATGTGCAGGGCGGATTTTTTAACTTTCGACCGCGCTTTGATTCCCAACAGCTTCACGGCACACCCTATAGAAGCGTGGCAAGCCAATCTACAGCCGCCATAATAGCACTGCTATTATTTCACTTTTATTATATTTAAGTTTAAAATTATGCAGCCAACTAAATTATAATTTATTAACCACTTTCGACTTGCTGTTCCTATTTTCAAAAATAGCAGATCAACAAGTTCACAAGTTGATAGATCGGCAATTTTTGAAAGATTTAGGTTTTATATCAAAGTTCACTTTGTGTATTTCATTATTTACTCGTTTACTTATATATTTATAAGTAAAATGTTGTCAAATCTATAAAGTCTATGTTTTTCGAATTGATTAAAACATGTAGCATTTTCTGACTAAACATCAGTAATTAGGTGGTCTAGGTCTGTCCAAAAGCACGCTCTGCATCACACCCAATGGGTCGGGCTCTAGCTATTTCCACAGCGTTGCAAAGTCTCTCGCTCCTGTTTGCATGGTTGTTTACCTTAGCGCCCCCACCCTCCCCCTCCCCTCGGTTGTTAAGAGCACTCAGACCTGACCCAGGTACGTGAGCCTCATTTGTCACCTGCAGCGGAAAATTGAGTTACAGCACAACCAAAGGCGAGCGGCTCTGTGTAATATCAAGTTGATTACATCAAAGTGGTGGCAAACCTCGTTGGGCCGGGCACCCCGAGCTTGTCATCTCCAATCACTGGGCCTGTCAGGACTCCATCAGCCTCTCGGCTAATTGGACCAACGCTAATGAAGCAGGCAAAACAAGTTTTCCACCGCGGATGGACAGGAAGAGAGAGAGAGAGAGAGAGAGAATGTCAGACAGAGGAAAGGAGAGACAAGGGAAAAAAGAGAGGGGGAACGCATGGAAGGCAGGAAGGAGGGAAGGAAGCTAGGAAGGAAAGAGCGAGACGGTGTGATGAGGAGGCAGTGAGAGAATGAGAATGGTGGGAGTGTGTGTGTGTGTGTGTGATTATGTGTGTACGTGCGTGTGTGTCTGCGTGTGTTTTTATGTAAGTCTCAAGGTTGCGGTGGGCTGACTCGTCCCTCTAAGTCCCTAATCAAGGGCCATCATCTGTCATCCTTTTCTTTGCTCTCTCTCTCTCTCTCTCTATCACCGTCGCTCCGCTCCGTGCTGCAATCAATTCATCATCACCCTTTGTGTGCCACTGAACAGTTGACAACTTTATAACTTGCAGCTGCACGGCCTGACTGACGAGAGGGGTGGGTGGGGGGCTTGGTGAAGGAAGAGGAGGGGGGCAGGGGGGGTTGGGGGATGTGGGCGGGTGTAAGGGTGCTTAAAAAAAACGAAGAAATAATGAACGGACGGACGGACAAAAGAATTCCGCGTTCGCCAGAGGGGAAAAAGAAAGGAAAGAATAGTTGCTTTCCAAAACAGCGAACGGTCTTCGTTTACGAGCCTCTTTATGATCCTGCGTCAAACAGACCCCAAAAAACTGTACAATTTATACTCTGCCGTACGATGGGAGTTGCTCGTCGGAAACGTGACGATCCGCGTTGCATAGCAAAGCGCCGCGAGCTGCCGAATCGGCCGCTTTCGACGCACGACTCCCGTCGTTGGACCGAGTGCAATCGGAGGCCTTTAAAAAGTGATGGTGGGAGGAGGGGGAGACGGGAGAATGGAGACATGATGGGAAAAGCACTAGAGGACGAGAAACAAAAAGAAGAAGAAGAAAAAAACGTCCTCCATCGCCGATCTGAAATCAGAAAGCTTTCAGTCATCCTTTATGTGCTCCCCGCGGCCACTCGGAGCCAGCGAGCGTGTACATTAGGGAAGGCCGGGGCATTTTGATGAAATAAAAGCCCAGGCCGGCTTATGGCTAAACAGAATGGGAGCACTCACTCTGCCCCGTCTCTGATTGACCATTAAAGCCATTGATGAATGGCCCTGTCAGAGCAGAGACAATTAAATCAAACATGAAACAAAGCCATGATGGTGACGTTCCAGTCTGACAGAGCAAACCCATTCCTCCCCTCCATTACATAGCACACACAGCTCCTTTTTATGACCACCGTGCACGGTGTGTGTGCATGTTGTGTGTGTCAGTGTGTGCGTGTGTGTGTGTGTGTGTGTGTGTGTGTGTGTGTGTGTGTGTGTGTGTGTGTGTGTGTGTGTGTGTGTGTGTGTGGGCGCGTGTGTGTGACTTTTAAAGTGAACAAGTGAGAATGGGCACATGTGAGTGAGACATTCTCAATCCTCCTGGAAGTGTGTGCATGCACCTATATTGTGTTCCTCTGTGTGTGTGTGTGTGTGTGTGTGTGTGTGTGTGTGTGTGTGTGTGTGTGTGTGTACGCACGCGCATGTTGTGTCATGGCTCACTGTGAAACTACTTTAGTTAGCCTACCCCCCCCCCCCCCCTCACACACACACACACACACACACACACACACACACACTTTTTCGTGAATCGTGAGTCACTTGACCGTCAGTGGGAATGAAGGAGGGCTGGAAAGTACACAGGGCTTTCAGAGTGGTTTAAATGTGACGTCAAGAGGCTCGGGAGCCACATGGGGGAGTGATTTTCTGATGCAAATCGGGAAGGAATAGATCAAAGCCCCGGATGACAGCCAATCAATCAACCGTCAAATCAGACATGGCAACTGTCGATTATGGCTCCTTCCAGTCCACGAAACCCTCTTTGTCTGTGCTCAAACTGTTTATCTTATCCCAAGGAGAGAGAGAGAGGGGGAGAGAGAGAGAGAGAGAGAGAGAGAAGGGAAGGGGGGAAGAAGTAGGCCTATAATTCGTCAACCTATCCCGAGTCCAAAGAAGAAGTTATCCGCTTGGATCAAATGTTCACAAACAGAACGCCTGGGGCTCAGATAGTGAACACAACACCACCGTTTATCACCAACGGCTTTTACTCTGAAAAACATCCGCAGAAACATTATAGTGAACTTACTGTATAGCCTACATGCAGCCCAGGCAGGGAACAATAGGAAGCGAAAGTTCTCTTGTAGCCTAATGTAACTACTAACCTGGTAAGTATGTAGCCGACCAAAGTTTGCTATTACGACGCTAAAATGCTATCGCCACGCTTTTGCTCGGCAAACGCGTCGTAAGTAATAGCATCGTAATAGCGGCACGACTCGACTTTTTATCGAAAGGGGGAAGAATCATATACCGGTATTCCTAAATATTACTTCTTGGTAAAACAGTGATATAATTGTACAACACTTTGTCTCGTCGCAGAACAGACCACCTCATCATCGAAAAAAAACTGGAAACGGAAATGCAGCGGTTATAAGTGGGCTTTACAAAAGATACATCGGTAGCCTCCTCAACATCATCATAATACAAACAATCGTATTATTTACTCATAAATACATACCTGCTGCGCGCTTAGGCGCCTCTTGTTTCCTCCGCGGCATATCGTGGACGTCCGTGGAACTCTTTTTGTGTTGTTGGAATAAAATAAAAAACCCTCGCAGAATCCGAGAAGGTCCAGAGATTACGCCGTCATGTAGGCTACACTAACACAACACTAGACAACATCTGAAGTCCTCAGGAGAGCCGAAAACCATTGTTATGAAATCATAACCTGGCGTGAAAACTCCTCGGGCGAAGACGAAATATATCGGAGGACGTGATCGGATCGCATGGGTAAATATAGGGTCTATATATTTAAAAAGAAAGGGCGAAAGAAAGAAGGGACCTCCCGTGTCACTGATGCTAGTGGCCGACAGACAGCAGTGCGTGTCCAGCCTCGGCTCCGTGTCTCAGAGCGTGGCAACAGGCAAAGTTGAGGGATAGCGAGATGATCGCGTCACTCAAACAAGCATGAGAATGGGCAAGCCCACTGCTCCGTTAACTCTTTACGGCTCAGAGGGGGCGGGTCACCTACACACCACTGGTTCACAATCAAAGTGAGGTCCAC
>NC_137865.1:16053716-16068716 GCF_963924005.1 Protomyctophum bolini
AGGAAATTATTCTCCATTTCATTTTCTCCATAGGCATTTCAAAACTTATTTATTTAAAGACCTTTAAGCGTCGTACGAAGCCAACTCTTGTTGTGACAAATCATGACAACACACACAATATTTTGGACCAAATAATTACAAAGAACAAAACGTGTTTTTCTACTTTCTAATTCTTTGTTTGGCCCGAAAAATTGTGTTTGTCATGATTGGTCCGAATGTTCACTCGAAAATTCCTGCCGAAGTTCGAGTCCTAAAATAAGGGCTAGGGTACAGCCTTAACACACACACACATGAAAGAGAAGAATTAGAAGATTCAGCACCCCCCAACCCCCACCCACCCCTGCTCTCTATAAGAGCAGAGGCAGGAATCCTGTCACTTTAACAACATGGAATTACAACCCAAATGGGATGTCAGGGGTTAGCAGTGTCTCTAAAAGAACTATGTGGATATATTTCCACCCCGTGGTCTTACCCCCGGTGTGACCTCCCCGCAGGAACAAGAACCTACCACCTGATTGGCATTTTTACGGCCAAATTAAACCATCTCGGCACTCGCGGGAGGCAGGAGGGGAAAGCCAGCCCCTCTCCAAAATTAGTGAGCCATCATCATGACAGAAAGTAGTGGGGACACGGTGTCATCCAGACACCGTATCGATTATCCCATAAATAGTATATGGTCCTGGACACGGTGGCTCTTCCCCCACGGCACCCCCACCCCCCAGGCTAACACTGTAAATGGGACTTATCTGTGTGCTGTTTGTCTGCCTTGCTTTGACTCACAGCATAAAACCTCTGACAGCCAAATAACGTGTTCTCCTTGTGGGACTTTGCTTTTCCAGTGATTATCAACCTTTTTCATTTCAAGGACCCTGCAGTCCAATGCAGTTTGATGCATTAGACCACGTTCCCCCATTTGACGTGATTATTATTTTAACTATAGAAAAGTGTGCTCCTCGGAGCACAGGTCCCGGACAGGCCGGGTTGCCAACCCAGGGCCCGCAAACTCTTAGCCAATTGGAATGGGATCGGAAAAATTGGATTCACATAAATCACACGGACGAAAAAATAAGTCATGTCCACGCCTTCGGCCTGGCAGAGACATGTTTGGGACCCTAATCCACTGGAGTGTTGTTGTTATTCCAACTCTGAGAGTGTATGGAAGGGACTCCCATTTGGTTAATTGGTTCCGTACACTCTCAGAGTTACAGACCCGAAGGGTATAACCCTGGGCAAGACCTACGCTGTAGAGGCTATATAATTTGTTTGGGGCGGAAGTTGTGGAAGTATCGCCCAAGGAAATGACGTTGCTTTTCTAAGTCAGTTTACATTCTCCGTGAATGAAACGAGTGTTGTGATTGGTCGGGAAAATATCGTATCCGGGGGAAATACATCTGACGGATGTTCCGGACGATACATCCGCCGATAGCTTCTCTGCCTTACGTTGTGACCAGGCTTTTCTTTTCGCAGATAAGTATAGCCTGGGACCGAGGCTAGAAGGGTATAGAGTACATTTGGTTCCTATGAATCCTAACTGTCAATCATTTATCCTCCTCAAGGACCCCTGGGGGTCCCTAGTGGATCTCATGTTGAGAACCGGTTGCACTATTCCACTTGGTATAAAAAGAAAAAGGTTCATCATCACATGCAGGTTTAATTGAAGGAATGCAAATAAATCCCTAGACTCAAAGTGTGAACGTGAAAATTGATTGTGATATTTAACATTATATTCTCCTGGTACAGGTGCGAAGCCATTATGTGAAGTCGTCGTCATTTTTGATTAAAAGCGGGGGAGTAAATACAGCCTGCAGTTTTCAGACAGACTTCATTAATCCGTCAGTGTGAAGCGAAATTCGTTATCGTTAAGGTAGATTATTTTAGTTTTTTTCTTACCCGATAATGGCTGTTGTTTTTCTGTTGTGGCTGTTTTTCAGGACTCCGAGTGCTCCCCTCTCCCGTGTCAGGTAGACGCAGGCAGAAGCATTATTCTCCCCTCCTTGTTCTTGACACCAGGATTATCATAAAAGATGAACGTCTGTCAAGCCCCGCATTGATTTGCGCACAAGTTCACCCGATCAATCTTAAAGTTGCGATTAAAAAGCACGAGCTGCCTCTTTTCTTCTATTGAAATCACAGGGAAAAAAAAGAAAAGAAGGGAGAGGCCTTTCAATTTCATAGCCTCCAGAACACTCAAGTATTCATTGCGCTCTACTTTTCTCTTTCAAGCTCTCCGCGGGAGGCAGAACTCATGACATCTATGTACGCCGGCTCTTTTTCACAACGCCGTTCAAGCCTTCAGATGTGTGCTGAAAGTGATCCCTCAACACCATCACATGTCTCTTTATTGGCATGCCTGTCCAGGAATACAGCACAGGACCAAAGTGCAAACTGAGTCGAGGGCATGACATCCTTTTTAACCACATGAACCCTAATAGAGTCCTTATGAACTTTTGGCGAAACCCATTTAGGCCTGATGTCGAAATTAAACAAAATAAATTAATTAAAAACCTCATGTTTCGATGTCAGTGGTTTTCAATATTTCATGTCAAGGACCCCCAAAAATATATGTCATTGGCCACCGAACCGCCATCTGAAAATATGTTGTTCCAGGGACCCCCTAGAAGCGAATATTTGAGTTAAAAAGATATGGGACACATTTTCACAATTTTTCAAAAATAGCAGATCTACAAGCTCGTAGCGTGGCACTCGGTGCAGCGCTATGAGCTTGTATAGTTCTGCTATTTCTCAATAGCTAAAGTATAACATAATGCTTAAAACACCAAAAGGGGTGTAGATGATCTAGCCCCAGGAGACCCAAGTATATAGGGGTTAAATTGTCTTAGCTGGGCCCCTGCATGCTATAAAGATTTGATTATGAGGTAAAAGATAACACTACGGCATTATGTATTTAATTAGCAAAAATCATGTAGGCTATGGACTGCCTGACAGTGACTCTGGAGGTAGAGCAGCCGTCTTGGAAACAAAATGTTGCTGGTTCGATCCCAGGCTCTCCTTAGCTGTGTGTTAAAGTGTGTGCTTGAGCAAGACACTGAACCACTAATCGAAGTTGTGTTTCGGGAGAAGAGACCTCCTTCCGCTTGACCTTAACCACTCCTCCCTCATTATCAACAACTCCTCCCTCCTCATCAACTCACCTGCCTTTCAATATAACCCAGCCAATCCCTGGTGCAATCACCACAGCATAAATACACCTGGGATCTCTTAACCAAGTTGTTTGTTCTGCTCCACGACAGACCAAACATGAGTTGTGAGTACTGCACTTGTAGATCGGCTATTTTCACTATTCTTCCTTCTTCCTTCTTCTCCAGTTTTAGGTGGTATGGTGACCGTCTGGTGGTTAGTAAAAAGTAAAAACAGAGAGATGTGTTTGGTTGAGCGGTGAGTCGCGTACTATGACGTCATGTTGTCAACTTATCACCTGTTTTTGGCAGCAAAATTTGATTTTAGTTTTAGTCATAGTCTCTATGAAATCTACAGTTGATTTAGTCAGTAAAATGTATTTTGGTGGGCCTTGATGCCGTCGTAATGACTGTTTTTACACATGCTGAAAATAGCAGATCTACAACGCGTCGCAGCGAGACGCGTTGTGTAAAAACATGACTTAAAGTGTAACATGACTTGGATCTCTTGTCCACTAGTCCCTATCTAACATTTTAGTCTAGTTTTTATTTGTTGACGAAATTGTCAGTATATTTAGTCTTAGTTTTAGTCACCATAGCTTAGTTTTCATTTAGTTTCCATTTAGTTTTCGTCAGTGGGAAAAGGTAGTCGACAAACATTTTGGTCTTAGTTTTAGTCGACGAAATCAACACTGGAATTGTCACAGAAGTGCTGATCAGATTGGTGACTTTTCCCTCTGCCATTGGTGTGGCCAAATGTGTGTGAATGAGTGAATGAAATGTACAACGTAAAGCACTTTGGAGAAATGCGTTATATATGTCATGTTCTATCATCCTTTTGTGTGCTGGATTATGCACATATAGTTCGGTCGGTGTGTGTGTGTGTGTGTGTGTGTGTGTGTGTGTGTGTGTGTGTGTGTGTGTGTGTGTGTGTGTGTGTGTGTGTGTGTGTGTGTGTGTGATGCACATAATGTATGTCTCTATGTGCGCATTGTCTACTCATCTATGTATTCATGTGTGTTTGTCCGAGTGTCGTGGTGTGAATGTGTCTATGTGGGTGTTGAGGGTACATAATGCATTGCCCTGTTGAGAAGAATGATTGCTTTATTCCTGGCTGCTAGGTGCTCCGGGGCCGGCCTGTGTCTTTGGGCAGCTATATGGATGGCTTCAGGAGGTCTCCATCATTCATAAAGCACACTGCTACATGTAGAATTGATCTAGCAAAGAAGCAGGGTGGCAACGGCAGTTCATCAGTCTTCCCCGGCCACAAATCACTCTGAGGTGTCCCCCCAAGGGAGAGGTGACACCATTGTCAATGCGAGGGTCCCCCCCCCCTCTCCCCCCTCGGACGGAAGAAATGGGCAGGGCGAGAACTCTCTGTCCAATATAGTGGCCCCAAAAGAGAACATTAACGTTTGGCCCGTGTAGAAGCGGTATGAGAATACAACAGTGTTTAGGTCAAAATTACAAAGAAAATGAATGTGTGTGCAAATAATAATACAAGTTCACAGTGAACAATCTGAAATTGTATTTATTATATTATTTCACATCATAGTTAGCCACATACCCTATAGCGTCCCAATTTAGGGGACAAACATTCAGTGAAAATATTTCATATACAAGCTAGATTTGGTGTAGAGAAAAAAATGTAGGGGGGCCAAATAGACCCCTGAGGACTCTGGTCAACAAATATAGGGTTTAAGTGGGTAATGTATAATTTCAGTTTGAGCAGGTTAATGATTTCTTTCTCCTTTCACATAGGCCCATATTAAAGTTATTATTTGTATGTGCTTTCCTTGCTACTGGTTTATTAATAGATGGTAATTAGAAAATAGTGGCATGACAAAAGATATCTCTGTGTTTCTCTATGTCTCACTTAATTCTCTATCGTGATTAATGTCAACTTGCACCGAACACGGAAGTCAAACAGGTTTTATAAGAATGCATAATTAAAGCTACCTTTACTCATAGTGTTTAATATATGCATCTCTGCCTATTAATAACCAGGTCATTAATTTGTATAAATCACCTATAGATGGCACAGAGTCATTTTCACTCTGATAAAAGAATTGTCAAGATGAAGCTCTTGCCTTTGGCCCCCGGGTTGCATATTACACTCTTCTTACATTAGAACCCTCCCCTCCTCCCCTGCCCTCCCTTTTCATATCGTTTGGACTTTGTCATTGATCTTCATTCTAAAATAATCTCTTCTCATTTCTCACTGTAAGCCTGCAGAGGAACCTTCCTCCAGCCAGATCCCAATTCATTAGCTTCACACTGAAAATAGAAATGCTGGCAGAAAGGTGGACATGTGATTATAGAGCACTGTGTAGAGCTCTGTGTGTCCACATTGTTCATTTAACGAGAGACGTCCAAATACACCCTGCAGGGCTCCATTTGTATAGGCCTAGCTCTCAGAGTTCAAGTCAAGTCATACTACGTAACTCTTTTCAATTAAACAAAAGTACAATCGTTCACTGGTATATTTTTCCAAACCATTAGGCCTACATGTAAATTGGCGTGTTATTTTAAATGCAATTTTAAGTCGGGAGTGGCACTCAAAATGATGCAGGCGCCGGAAATGCTTTCCAAAATAGCCTATCCTTGACGCTTGCAATCATCTTAACCACTTTCAACCTGGCATCCTGGTGTTTGGGCCTGTCATTATATGTGTAAATGTTCAATTATTATAGGCCTAATCTTTATCACATTTTCAATTAAAAAAGATTCTGAAATTTCCAAAAAAGGAAATCACAATCTTTGGTTGTTTCAACCCATCGATTAAGCTTACTGTGCAACAATCCACCCTCGGCCCTCATGGCTTTTATCTGATGCTGACACTCCCACCTCTTTTACATGTCTTTTCAACCACCTCCACTGCTCTGCAAGCTGTTCAGCTTGTGTCTTCATTAAAAGCATTAAACATTCACAGTCTGGATGGCTTTATAACGTTGAAAAGGTCGCCTTAACATTTTCTCAGTGATTCTCCTCAGACAGGCAGCAACCAGCTCTGTCTCCATCATTGTCCAGACAAGTTTAGAATGTGAGCAGAAAGCAGATTCACCAGAACTCAGCAGGTCTCATCTTTATAGTAGTAGATTCACCAGAACTCAGCAGGTCTCATCTTTATAGTAGTAGAGTCTCCAGAACTCAGCAGGTCTCATCTTTATAGTAGTGAGTCTACGCATGTTCAATTAACACACTTCTGATTGTACAGATAGCACTCAAGACAATTGATCAAGTCTCTCTCCCTCCCTCCCTCTCTCTCTTCCTCCCTCCCTCCCTCCCTTCCTCTCTCTCTCTCTCTATCTCTCTCTCTCCCTCTCCGTCCCTTCCTCTCTCTCTTTCTCTCTCTCTCTCTCTCTCTTCCTCTCTCTCTCCCTCTCCCTCTCTGTCCCTTCCCCTCTCTCTCTCTCTCTCTCTTTCCCTCTCCGTCCCTTCCTCTCTCTCTCTCTCTCTCTCTCTCTCTCTCTCTCTCATCACACCCAAATAACCTTTTTAAATATTCAGGTAGATTATGAATGGTTACACAGCTACCTATTTATATCTCTCTTATATTGACAGAGATACATTTATATTATGGACTCCCTCAAGGTGAGGGTTTTTAATTTAGGGCCCTTCATGCAGAACTGCAGAGGATATTTAGAATGAGAGTGATTTAAGGAATTATGGTATGATTTATGGCACTAAAAATGTTCATAAAAGTATATTGCCGTTTATCCATTATAACCCTTCCATACTGTGATCTTGCTGGGTTTGTCAATGAGATAAAAGATAAAAGTTTTAAGATGTATAGGCTATCTTTCTTTTGAAAATTGTGATAGATATTTTATTGAGTGACTAATGATTGCGGCGTTCTCCCATTATGGAAACTGTAAGACATCAACTTTCAACTTTCATGTCACGTCTGTCAGCTTAACGATGTACCATCGTGTCGTGCGTCGGAAATAGCAGATCTACAAGTATACGACACGTCGTGGTCCATGGATGCAATGTGCTTTGAGCATATACTGTAGATCTATATTTCCGGGCTGTGTCACCGTCAAAGCCTAAATTGGATTGGCTGTCAGCTGGTATTTGGGAGACAGGCTGATTTCTCTCTTCTGTCTCAGTCAGGGAACATAAAAGAGAACATGTTTATGATGGACGGGCAGATTTTTAAAGAGAAGCATCATAGCTTTGGGTTGAGGGGGGGGTGACAAGACAGACAGGAACATCCTTCTCCGTGTGTTGAGATGTCAAACAGGGTGAATCTGAGTGGAGGAGACAGTATCATCACTTCTCCCCAGTGGAGGAGAGGAGAGGAGAGGAGAGGAGAGGAGAGGAGAGGAGAGGAGAGGAGAAACAGATCAGCATATAGATACCTATTAGTAAGCACTTGTTAACCACTTTCAACCTGGCATCCGTATTTTTGGCATTTCATCAGAGTGACCATTGTCACTTGTTCTTTGTATGTGGTCTTAAGTACGTGGTAAAGGCGTGGTAAATGCTCTTTGGACACTCAGAATACCCAAATGGCATTGATCACGCCTCCAGGTCTTAAGTTAAGTAATAAGACCTGGTACTTTCAGAGAGTCTTTCAGCTGTAAGTGCAGGGATAGTGGACCTTGCTACAAAGTGTCGCTGAATGCCCAAGCTTCAAAAGATTTGTTTATACCTTTTGTTGAAATGGGGATGAATAAAAGCGTGTTACCTTTCTAATTACCTGTTTTAACATTACATATGTTATATTTTTAGTGAATCTGAGTCTTTCAAATAATGCTGTGCATATAGAATTCATATACCTTTTAAATTATAAATTAGTATTTGATCCTCCTGAGTTTAGGGAAGGCGTGATACTGAAGGACTGAGATAGATTATGGCTATGCAGAGCATGCTATTTTATACACATATGTGGCATGAACGCTTAAGTATAGGAGTCAAGAAGATTGGAGCTCTGACTGTCACATCACCTCCGTCTGCCTGCAGGGTTTGATCGGTCGCCCCTTGACTCTGCCATGTGTGCAGAATCACTAGACACCAGGGATGACTGGTAATTCCATTCCCTACATGAGTGAGTGATCGGAATTGATATTAGCGTCTTAAGCCACTTGACGGCAGCCTGTCAGTCCAGGTGCCAAATGCTCTATGGTTAAGACCGCGGTAGACCAGTGACAGTTTTGTCAACTATAAAGAACTATATGACATCGTAATCGTATGCTATTTAGTCGACTAAACCAAATCTAAAACATTTGAGATATGACCATCCACTGCGGAAAGACACAGGGAAAGCAATCTCTGGTTGGACAGAGAGAGAGAGAGAGATGCTGAGGTTGGATCCATCTGGATAACAAGAAAAGGCTGCTGGTTCCGTCACACCAGCTATTAGCATAAAAAGGATCCATTGAGCTTGAGCAATGTATAATGAAATAGAATCACTTTTATCTATGCAGTGGTTTAATGCCTAGAGGCTCTTCATAATGAGATCATAGCTGGTTCTGGTTCGGCGCTAACCCGTTGCTCATTTGAGGAAGTGCCCACAAATATTGCTTAACAAAACCATATTTTGAATATTTTGTTCCCAAGATAACTGGACAATAAGTTAACGCAGATATGTGCGTTGAGTTTTTGTCACCTTTCTTTTGGTGATCAACACACCCTCTTGCGTGATGTATTCTTAATGCAACGCTAATGCGGGACCCACTGAGGGGACTATACCGCCGCTAGGCATCATGGTCTGCGTGGCGTCGTGCCTTCCCTGTGCTTCCTGTAAACCTGTACATTTTCACTACATACATTATCTGTACAGCAGGTCTGCTGCACTGTACGTTTTCTATTAGGAGGCTGTGGTTCTGTTGTATTGGTTCCTCTGTCCGTGATATCATGAGATTAATGACACTGTCACACACTTTTGAAGCATCCTTAACTAAGATTCAGCAGCGTAATGTCCACTCCATCTTGGTTCCATTTTTTTCCCCCACCCCACCCCCCACCATTCAAAAGGATTTCCAATCAGCATTAGGCCATCTTGAAATCCTCCTCATTCAGACTAGTGCGCAATGTTGGTGCCAGTATCGGAGGGGAAGGTTTGTGCCAAACAGATGGAAAAGCATCACAGCATTACACACACACACACACGCACGCGCTGCACGCACGCACGCACACACACGCACTCTGCACGCACGCACGCACACAGGCACGCACGCACGCACACACACACGCACACACACACGCACGCACGCACGCACGCACACACACACACACACGCACACACACACAATCCTCTTGGTGATTTCACGGCCTGCCTTGACATTCAGTCATTCATTACAAAGTGAATTAATGTGCCAGAGTTGCAGTTTCTCTTTAAAAACAGATGTCTCCGGAACATCTAATTAAGCAACACACAAACTCGTTGCATGCGCGTCGGTCAGTGGCAGACATTTTGTTTACAAAAATGTGCAGAAAAACAGATACTAAAACAATTTCTTGTCACACACCTCATAAAAAAAAATACTGCGTATCTCATGTGGAACCGGCGAGGTGTTGTGGCTATGACCTCAGCGGCCAATAACCTAAATCACCGTTTAAATTATTCACACAATAACGACCTCGGAGCACTCCATTATGAACATTATTGCTGAGAAATGGGCTTGGCCGAGGTGAAGGATGAGTCTTATCTTTCGCTGTCAGTCGGGGCATTAGTCATGGTAACGGGTCTCACACACCCTGTGTTCAGGGGGTTTCGTTGACGCTTTACATTGCAGATCAATCATAGATCACCCGCCGTTGTCGACATCTCAACATGGGAGGTGAGATGACCCTCCAGGGCTGTTCGCCTTCTGTGTTATAATTTAAGGTGTGGCTGATACAGAGAGAGAGAGAGAGAGAGAGACACTGGCGGTCTGCGAGAGGCAATCAGGTGGATGGATCTCGTGTGGCGCAGAACAGCATGAAGTACACAAATAAAAGCCCACCCGAGGTTTTCAAAAAGTCTGGTTCTCAAAGTGGGGTCCAGGTATCCTCGAGGAGGGTTCCAGGTGATCTCCAGTAAAACACTTGAGCCCTTTATTTTTGGGGTATTTTTAACAAACATTTCGACAAAAGGTTTTGACAAAATTACTGTTTCCACAGCCAAATGCATATCAGTTATGGGGTCCTTAACATGAGAAGGTTTGAGAGCCCATGTTCTAAAACAGAAAAGATGCATCTATATCTACAGCTATTGCATTGTTAACTGGGGGTTTCCGGGTTTCGGCCTATAGCACGTGGATCACTCACTGCAGCCCAGCAAAGAAAAATTAAACTAAAGTGACAGAAGACAAAGAAAAAAATGACTTTGCTAAACAAGAAAGAAGAACATAGAAAGTGTTTTCTTTGTCATTCGCTCTTTTTCCACCTCTCACCCCCTCCCACCCCTCAAGAAGCCAAATTCAATTTATGTCAAGCAAGGTTTAAAAGACCTTGGGATTAAAGCCATAAACTGGCTGCTGTCAGACCTGAAGCCCCTGCTAACAATTTAGAGCCAAACTGGCGTTGTTCAATATCATTTCATATTACATCACGTCACGGCATGGTGACAGCTACACATCAAGCCAGTCACAGCTGGTTTGCCCTGAAGAACTCTCCTTCCCATGTCGGCTCCAATCGAAGCCGACTCCGCTTTCTCTCTGATCTAAAAGGGGAGATCCATCTGAAGTGCTCTGTGGGAAGCTCGGGGGCTGTTGGGAAAGAATGCCCCCTCTAACAGGTCGATCAGGTAATGAGAAGACATATTTGGGGGTAAGAAGAGACTGCGTCTTCAATGAGCCTGCCAAAGGAATTCACTGTCTCCTATATGATGGCTAGAGACGGCGCTGACTGGTGTAGACAGTCACCTGTACTGGAAAGAAAAAAAACAACAGGGCGCCAAATCATCATAACACATAATTATTGATAATGTTTCTCCTTTGTTTTGTCTTTGATTCTTAACCCTGTTGAAGTATTGCAATAGTCTTGCTCTGACATACGATCTGAGATCTCCACGACTCCACCCAGGTGTGTTAATGCAGTAGAGCAGCAGTGAGAACGGCCGAGTAAAGTTCACCTCCCCAATATGAAAGACCAGCCCAAACAGTTTGGATTGGATGCAGTAAAAACAACAAACAAGAAAGATCTTTCTTTCCACCCAGTTTTTGCAAGGAAAGCTTGGAGATTGTCTACAGTGTCTTGATACGTTCAGAGACTTAAGTTCAGTCGCACTTTAAATGAAGGACCCCTTCATAAGGTGTCCTGCAGTGATCACCTTGAGGCCTGCTGAGAAATGAAAAGCCAGACCCAGATGCCCTGTGGGCCACTAAAGCCAATTAAATGTACGTTCCGTTGCGCAGACCTACAGAAGATCGCAACGTTCCACATCTGCAATGTGTTGCAAGCACGTATAGGTTGGCTACAGTATTTCCGGCATGCGACGCTGTCGTGTGACAAATTATGAATCAGACTTTATGCTCCCGTCTCTCCCCTTCAAGTCAGCATTCATGGAGAGACTGTACGAGAGAGGAGGGGTGTGAGGATGTGGGTGGGTGGGGTACTACTAGGCCAGATGGAGAGATGGGAGATCTGCAGAGGCAGAAGGAAGATAGGCCAATTTGAGCAATCGGTGGACGGGGGAGGCAGAGTGAGAGGAGAGCAAGCAGAGGATGGTGTTTGATGGTGATTGGAGACATATCACTTTAACACAAACAAAGAGGCAGAGGGTGACAACATCGTCCACGTTGACGAGTGTGTTTGTGAAGGCTGTCCTCGATGCCACGCAATGGCACCTTGAATCATCCTTCATGCCAAGCCGACATATACTGTATGTACACACACACACACACACACACACACGCACACACACACACACACACACACACACACACACACACACACACACACACACACACACACACACACGCATAGCGGGGACATGCACCAACACATACAGACAAGCAATAGCAGGGACAATACAAGCTTTTTTCCCGTCTAGTTGCTTGTTTTATTGCTGCAATGTTTTGCTCTTACTGTTGTGACGCACTATGTGACTCTGATGTCTGTGAAAGGTGCTCTACAAATAAAATGTACTTTACGCCTACTTATTGGTATTGTACATACAGTGATTCTGATAGAGTCAGAATCAGAATCACCTTTATTGTAACATCAAACGTTTACAGAGGAAATGGTGGAATTCGATCTTGTGTAAGCTCCATCGTTCTTGTTGTTTCAAGAAAGAGAATGAAAAAGACAAGGCCTGGGGGGATAGTATACAATACATACTGTATGTACAGTACACATAGTATATCCGCAAGAGCATCTCTTGTACAATCAGTGTTATGTATTGTACAAGAGATTAAGGGGCATAGTATCAGCACGTGTCATGTTCAACCACATAGTCCACAAAAGGTAACTTTCACTGGTATAATACATGTAAACTTGTCCACACACACATGCACGCACCGTTGCCCGTGCAGCATTTCACTTCCGCCTTGTGTCTGTGTGTGAGAGAGAGAGGGGGAGCAAGTGATGTGCCCTGTTTATCAATCAATAGAAAAGCAGTTGTCTGGCTTTCAGGGCAGCCAGTGGCCTATTCCAAATGGTTGATGACCGCACTCGTCAGGATTTAAGTGTTGAGCATTAAAACTCACTGTGTGTGTGCGTGCATGCGTGCATGCGTGCGTGCATGCGTGCGTGCGTGCGTTCATGCGTGCGTAAGATCACCCCACCTACTGTATAAGTAAGTAATCAATGACGAGTTCTGCTATTTTCACTATTATTGATGTTGTGACACTGCATGCTGTGTGAAAGGGTGTATTGAAATAAACACAACATACTTGGTGATACTTGAATTTGTGTTGATTTGTTGTTGTTTTGTTTTGATGAAAATATCTATTCATTCTGTTTTCAGGTTTTATTTCATAGGGGGAGCTGTGGGGGAAAGCAGCACATGTTCCAGGAAGTGATAACTGGTAGAAAAGTTCCAGGAAGTGATGTACCAGGCAGGAACAGCCAAAGACATAAAAAGGTAGACGGCTCTTCCGGCTCTGGGGCGGGTGTCAAAATTTAAGGCACAATTTCCCCCGAGATTCCTTGCGAAGCATAGCGGAAGCAGGAGCGGAAACTTGTCAAGCTTCCCCGTGCGTAACAGTCCTGGAAAAGACGCGCTGTGATTGGCCAATATAGTCACTTAAGTGGCAGCGAGAGACATGGAGCAGTCGCATGAGTGACGTCACTTGGGCACTTCAGCAAATGCCTTCAGAACTTGATTTCCTGCCTTCAATGGAGACACGTCACTCCAATGGACTGCAGTGACCAATGAGGCATCTATTGGGAACAGCTATAATATATAAGATACAGGACATTTTGGGTGTCTGGTGTGGTTTGACAAAGAGACTCTTTAAAGCCTACACTGTCATCCAACATTAGAACTTTGAATAGCGTGGCCGGTAAACTTTAAGACCTGAATACTGGTTAGGAAGTGTTACGGTTTCGAACCCAGGTTCGAACCCTCCACCCCAACCTTCCACTTCTGGTGTTCCTGGGCACAACCCACTGCGCCATCACCACTCTTCCACCTAGTCAGGTCCACCTCTGTGTTCCCCTACCCCTCTGACGAGCTGCCTGGGTGTGGCACTGCACACCTGTTTCCATTCTACCATGATCACCAGAGTCTTCAAGAACCCTGCAGCCTTCCCTCCACTCCTCGCCAGATCTTCCCATAGAAACGCCTGGCAAGTACAGTTTCTCTCTACTCGGTTGCTGTTCGTAATCTGTAGAGCTTTGTGTGTTTTAGCTGCAGTGTTAGCTGTTTTGCTAATTTGTTCCTCTCATCCTCCAGACCTGGCTATCTGTCGTGCCACTCCTGGAGTTCGTCACCCCTTTGTTCTGGACTGTTTGTTTGGCTGCCGATCTACAAGCTCGTCTTCGACTACCCCCTTGGAATTCCCCTAAGGTATATGTTATATTCTCATAGATACATATCTACCTAATTATACTATAGATATATGTATATATGGATTTATATATATATCTATACAGTGTCATTATCCTGCTTTATTTGGACAATAAAGTTCTCAACTGTCTTCCTACCTCTTGAGTGGTTGCATTTGAGTTCAGAACACAACTCAGTCTTAACAGGAAGTTTGATTTACAAACATTAAGAAGATTTTTCTGATGGTGGATATTGGAACTGAAACAGGAACAAATTAATCTCAAGCCTCCTGTGTATATGTTTTCTTTTCATGCAATTAATTGCTATTTTCGGACTTTTTCTGACAGGATTATTTGGTTTTTGGACAGTTTTTGTTGGATATTGTTGGATAATTTTCTAAATATATTTTCATACATTTCATTGGAAGTATTCAAGGAGCTTTATAGCCTACGTATATGAACTGAAGAAGTGACAAAATATCTGGGTTTGTACATTGACTGTTAATTTGTAAATTGGAAGTCAATGATAACATTGATTGATTCATTAGTTTGATTATTTTGGGTTACATAAAATATTGCAATTTTAATTTCAAACCGTTTCTGTATACAGTACATATTCGACTAACGAACATTCACTTGTAGTTGAGTAATATTTGACGAGTAGTATAATATACAGTATATACTTTGAATGTGGCTCTTTGGATGCAAAAAATAGAATCAAAGCCCCTTTTTTGCTTTCATGCTGGCCTCTCTCACATGTTTACAGCCCTATCATAAGCCTTGAGTTTAGTGCGCAAACTTCCCTACCTCCAACAATACAAATTTAGCGTGAAAATGTTTGTGAACCACTGATGTAAGTGATGACGCCACCATACACTTGACGTATGTGTATATGTGACATCATATACCAATATACCAGTCCTGAACATCATCCTAGAATGAT
>NC_137865.1:16073716-16088716 GCF_963924005.1 Protomyctophum bolini
ACGGATAAAGAACAATGACTCGCATTCCCCTTTGAGAATAGTTTCACGTTTAACCATGCATTAACCCCAGCGTCCCTATTTCGAGCATGTCATTGTAGGTGAAACTTCTCAGGAATAGCCTCGCCCGTTTGCTTAATTTATATACAGGTCATATGTCGTGTTGTGCGGCAAAAATAGATGTTCTATAACTTGTAGAGCGGGTGTTTCGCCATACAGCTTTGTCAAGCGTAACCTCTATAGAACCCTGTTCTTGGGCAAACGTATACGGCAAAAATAGCAGATCTACAAAATCGCAATGCATTGAACGCATCGTACTGTATATGTCGACCTGTTATTGAAGGTTTTTGTCTTCTTCGTATTTTTTTTTTAAATGCCAGACTGGGAGTGTGTTATGATTTAGAAGCCATAAAAAGCGATGAGGTAGTGTTGATCTTTCAGCCAGCGATCATCTCTCCGTGATGGATGATTGAGACAAGGGCGGGGACCGGGAGGCCGTCGAGAAAGGTGTCCGCTCATTGCGGCGGTAGTTCAGAGCGGAGCCGAGAGGAGCGAGCGTGTGGCACTCCTGTCTGTCTGTCGGTGCCCGCATGCGGAGCGTGGCATTAGTCAGGAGGGCTGTACGGCCCCGGCAGTCAGACGGACGGGGGTGGAGGGGCTGAGGTAGATGAATGGGAGGCAGGTACACTTTATTACTGTCACTCTGCTCTCTCCCAGTCTGCCTCAACCTCCCCACTACCACCCATCCATTAATCACACGTTACTGCCTCCTCCCTTCCTCTCCTCTCTTCTCTCTCACCGTCTATCTCTCTTCTCGTCCTCCTCCTCCCTTGTTCGCTCCAGCTGTCCCTCCTTCTTTCTTCACAATTGCGTCCCCTGTTGCCAACCCCCCCCCCCCCCCCCCCACACACACACACACACACACACACACACACACACACACACACACACACACACACACACACACACACACACACATGCCCAGCCTTATCTATTTCCGTTCCCTCTATCTATCTATCTATCTATCTATCTATCTATCTATCTATCTATCTATCTATCTATCTATCTATCTATCTATCTATCTATCTATCTATCTATCTATCTATCTATCTATCTATCTATCTATCCATCCCACACACACATCAGTGTTAAGCGTAATTCATGCTCCATGGTACAATGATGTCAGTGCACCTAACATAGTAGACCTTCCAAGCTTGTAGGTTGGCTATTTGCGGCATGTGAGAGCATCCACCGCTGTACGACGAGGCTTTTGCGGAGCGAAGGTGACCGACCCTTTTTACAGTACGTCACATCATGTCATGGCTGTAAAGGTGAAAACCGAGACCGTACGTGAAATATAGCCGTGTCAGTAACAGAAAGCCTCATTCTCTGGTCCGTAACCATTCAGCTCGCTACAATACAGACGACAAATCAGTCTGGAACAGCGGTATTACCCCTACAGCAATGCCACAAGCTCTCCCTCTGTCCCAACAGCTATCAGCCTCTCTCCAAGCTCCCCTGGGCCACATGTCAGACAGTTGTGCAGTGTTGATGCTTTTTCACCACGTATCCTTGTCTGTATATATAGTATATATAGCTAGCTAGCTACATCTGGCCCTCTGGGGTACCTGGATGAGCCGCGCGCTACCTGGATACCAGGGCAAAGGGAGGTGGAAGGAACGGAGGGCCCCCATAGGCTAGCTGCTCCGCCGCTCCCCCGGATCCTCTTGGCTAATGGGTCGGCAGGGATTTGAGGGGAGGAGAGAGAGGGGGGTTGGTTTGGCGGAGGTGGACGGAGACGGATGGCTCCTGACAAACTCACACTGACAGTCAGTGAATACAGGGCAGCGTAGCAGAAAGGTCAGAGCAGGGAGGGATAAAGGACCGCTTGACTTTCAAAGTTTCACCCCAGCTCGGTGCCACCGCGCCGTATACCAGTGTGGGAAGAAAGAGGGGGTGTTTACGGATTGTCAATTTGTTTCCTGTCAAGTTAAGTCACAGCGTCTTTCTAAACTGGACGTTTCATCCTGCAGCCTCACAAAGTACAACTTTACTTCAAGAATCAGCTCTCGCTCTCTCTTTCTCTGTCTGTCTGTCTGTCGCTCTCTCTCTCTCTTTCTCTGTCTGTCTGTCTGTCGCTCTCTCTCTCCCTCTCTCTCTCTCTCCCTCTCTCTCTCTCCCTCCATAATATACGTATAGGGAGAGACTGAGACAATATCTACCAGTATAGTATATTGACTGTAAGAATGGTATCATTCTAATTAAGCGAGTTGTTGATCTCCAAGAAGTAAGAAATCAAAGACCCTGTGAATGAACTAAGCTGCTGCGTTACCCCTGAGGCCCAGTTATTGTGCTTGCGTGCTTGCATGCCTGCGTGCGTGTTAGTGGTTAGGTGATGTGTTTATTGACTCCAGCAGGAGAGTGGATAAGAAGAGAGCTGCTATCTGAACAACACTGATCCTGTCAGATGTCACTGGCCCTCAGAACCGCCTCTAATGGGGCCCCTGGGACCACACACTTTTTTCTGCCCATCTCTCTATTTCTTCTTATTTTCTCTCTCTGTACTGTATCTCTCTCTCCCTGCCCCACAGTGTCTCTCTCTCTCCCCTCCCTGGCATCCTGTTCCTATAATGCATTAACTTAACTTATGTCCACACAGAGTTAAACAGATCTTTGGTCTTCAACAAACTCAACCATCGGAATGTCCTCTATAAGCTTGGCACATTACTCAATGTGGGACTCAAAAAAGTCAAGATAGGTTGTAGCACAAGTAATTTTATTGATGACATTTTTGCTTTGATTTAGAATATATTGAGTTTATAATTTACAATTTAGGCATTTAGCAGATGCTCTTAATCGAGAGCGACTCACAGTAAGCATGCACTCTGCTTCTCCAGGTTTAGTTCTGATTCTGTAAAATAAAATTCTGATTCTGCGTCCTAAAATAAATGATTGGCACTTTGTCTATGAGTGCGTGCGGTCACTTTCTTGTCTCTTAAAGGCAAGAGATTATTCTGCTGTGAACCGGCACCACTATAAGGATTTGGTAGCATCCTATTGCTTAGTGTTAGTTCTGGCGGGCACAGAAAGCAAGCCTGTCCCAGATGACCTGACCGAGAGGTCCAGATGGTTCATGATGTAGCACAAGATCTGAGATATATGTTGGTCCTAAACCTTTCAATAAAAGTTCCTGTCTGTTAATTTGTTACTGTTACTTATTTTGCACAGCATATTGGCACTTTATTAACTTGCACAGTTGTATTTTGCAGTCATGATTTTATTGTTGAATACTGTTTCCTGTTTAGCTGAGATGGCCACTCAGCCAACGAGTTCCACCTGGGGAAATTATTGGTGATTAACAAACATGAGGGGCAGGTGCAATGTGGGTTATAGATGCAATATGTTTGGGAAGTGCAATAATGTGGAGTTCTCTAGTTGAGGTTTGATTGAAACAATTGCCTGTGATGTGTTTCAGTAAGGATTGGGCTGGACCATGTCAGGATAGCATGGGGGTTAAGATATGCTGTTGTGATTGCTTATTTATGTTGTAGTGTGAAGGACTTATAACTTGTGCAGTTCACAGAAACTTGTAACATTTGTATGGTTTAAGGTAGGTTATTTATTTATATGTATTTATTGTATGCTTGTATGCATTTATGTTCTCATTTGAAGACACTCCTGTAAATGGTATAGTCCATTCTCATTATCTCCAGCTGGGTATAAAAGGCTGCCATTTTGCCAGTGAACTAAAGTCTGCTGAGAGTAGAGAGCTTCCTATTATATATGCCAGTTGGTATGCTCGTTTGGTGAATAAACCTACCATTGTTGGTTAACCTTTACCAATGCCTCTCTACTGTTTCTCCAGCCAAGTCAGACAGACAGGGAGCCATTGTAAATATCTGAACATGCTCCACTTTCTTGGTATTATAAGAACTTGAGCCGCAGCATTCTGACTCAACTGCGGTCGTCTGATTGATATATTTTCAGTTGAGCCTACTTCATGAAGATGAATGCATTTTCCAAATCTTTCTGAGACATGAAAGTCCTTTAATCCTTGGTATATTCTTAAACAAAACTGCGTCTGATAACATCATGTGGATGTTGGACTTCATGTGGACATCTGTATGATGTATATGACATCATGTTTGGGCAAGGTTTCAGCTGTAAAATGTAACTTTCATCATTAAAAGTAAAATAAAATCCAAAAATATATAAAACAATATTGAGTTAGATTAGCTCTAGTCTAGACAGACAGACAGACAGACAGACACTCCTATGCCACCTATACTGTACTGAACCACAGTGTTAACAAAGTACTTGTAATGAGTTACTTCTCTTAATGTCCATCCAGGACGTTTCATTAACTTTAAACCGCCACCAACAGACCTAACTGCATGTGACTCCTCCACTTAATCACGAGCCTCGTCATGTGAGATTAGCCAGGACACGCCACTCGTCACCGGGCCAGAGGAACCGGAAGGGACAGCTCCCTGTGGGACGCCCACCCCTCCTACCGCTCCCAGAAGGCCATGCTCCGACCATGTGTCTGTCATCACTGTCGGGAGGCGTCCATTTTGAGTCGAACGCGTTCCGCCGTGTCTGAGGTGTTGCCGTCTCCCCGACGAGCCGCGTGACCTTTCCCCATGTCAGGTGTCGCGCTCGCTTTACGTCAGGGCAGTGCCGCCGAGCCGACGCGTGTCAAAATGTGAAACCCGGGTCTTACCTCGGCAGATTGAACAGGAGAATATGGCACCAGTGGTGGAAAGTAACTCATTAAAGTACTGTACTTAAGTACAATTTTGAGGTATTTTTTACTTCACTTGAGTATTTCCAATTTTCAGTACTTTTACTTCTGCTCCACTACATCATTGCACTTTTACTCCACTTTTACAAGACATACTGTACATGAACCACTTCAGCCTTATATTTAGAAATTTTTTAAATAGCCTCTACAAGCATTTGAGTACTTATTCCGCCACAGAGTGTGAAATTGTGAAACCCTGGCCGGTTTGCACTGGAGGACGGCGCTGACAGGGACACGTCTGGCTGTGGTCAGCATGCAGCGTGGCAGTGTGGCACAGTGGGAAGTGTCCTGTCCGTTGTGTTTGTGTGCATGTGTGTGTGTCACACAGTGCTCATGAACTACAACTAAGACTTTCGATTTTCAACAATCATTATCTGGTGTCTTGCATTAATGTTTCATCCTACCGTGTTCAACATCTTCTACGGTATATAAATCAAGGCTTTCCTAAAAAAGACCTAAAGAAAGCGTATGAATTAAACAGATCACAAACAGATCAGCTATTTTCCGTACATGACACCCGCACTACTGAAAGTATAACTCAGGCTGAAGGAGATGTTGGCCATATAACAGAACAAGACTAACCGTATACCCATGATGCTTCACAGGCAGTGTAAAACGGGCACATACAGTGACCCAGAAAAGGCTTGTACAATGATAAGATACAAAGTGGTATTTCTAAATAGAGGAGATATGACAGGGATGATGTATACAATATGTGCAGTATGTATTTCAGGCGTTACATTCCAAAGGGCCCTGCAGGGACATCAGAGGCCTGGTGTGTAGATCTTTATACGTAATGTTGTTAATACATCAAATAGTCTTAATACCGGATTTCTAGGTGGCTTCCCATGTTGAATATTATGCACTTGCTTTTGTGTGTCAATGCTGATATTCTGTATAATTTGTACGCTTGTACACAATGCATGCGTGCGTGCGGTGCGTGTGCATGCGTGCAGGTGTGTGTGCGTGTGTGTGTGTGTGTGTGTGTGTGTGTGCGTGTGCATGCATGCGTGCGTGTGTGTGTGTGTGTGTATGTGTGGGTGTGTGTGTGTGTGTGTGTGTGTGTGTGTGTGTGTGTGTGCGCAGCTGCGTGCGTATGCGTGCGTGGTTGTGTTTGTGTTTCTGAGCATTATGTTTGTGTGTGGACATGTCTGCGTGCGTGTGTGTGCATATGTGGACAAAGAAAATCATTGCTGATGTTGAGTTGATTTGACTGGGACAACATATAAGTATATAACCCCCCCCCCCCCCGACTTATCCACCCCCCACTGTATAATAGGCTACTATAACATCATTTATACTGGACCAATCGTACAGTTTCCCATTTACTACCTCTGCCAAATACACAAATATTGTATGACGTTAATGGTTAAACCGTAAAATGTAAAAAGCTTATAGTATTATGTTAAATCAGGTAAAAAGCTCATACTGGAATGATGTTAACCCATTTAGGCCTGAGATCAGATTCTAAAAATGTCTGTTTGAAAATGAGTTTACTGAAAAAGCTATGTTTCTATGTCAGTCGTTCTTCGATTTTTCAAAAATAGCAGAACTACAAGCTCGTAGCACGCCACTCGGTGGTGCGCTATGAGCTTGTAGAGCTGCTATTTTTAAATAGCTAAAGCATAACATAATGCTAACACCAAAAGGGGTTCCCGCCCAAAATGGGATTTAAACCATGTACAAAGGTCATGTACATATGATGATGTTAATAGATTTTTTTCACTTTAACCACTTGAACCCTATAGCATCTCTATTGATATCGATATGATATGATATGATATAATACTTGTTATTGTCAGCTCTCACTGAAATTTGTGTTACGACCCAGCCGCCTCGTTATGCAACACATATTAACATACATTTGACATAACACAGCGAACAGAAAAGAAAATGACATACATTAAAAATATAAAGACAAGAGCAATGTCAACAGCTCAGTCTAGTCCTGGCCAAACTCAAAAGTCAAAGTCGACTGATGGACAAATGACCTCTTCAGTCTGACCTTATCGTGTGCTGGAACACCATTCTCCTTCCTGAAGGCAGCAAACCTAAAACAAATGAAGAGAAAGAGAAATAAGTGCAGGTGAGAAAGGAAAGGTATAAAAGGCCTATACGTACCTGTCTCCCATGGTGCTTCCTTTGGTACTTACGTGTCGTACATTGTCCTTATTACTATGGTAGTTCCGTGCTTATTCTTGTGCTTCCTGGTGCTATTAAACGATATAACACTTTTGTTTTGTCTTTATTTATTTGTGTATTTGCCCTTGTATTTGCTCCAGCGGAACACACCTCAAATGACACTTTGTTCCAGCATTTTAAACCCATTTGAAAAGGGCCTTTTGTGAAGGCTCAAAACATCTGGTGTTAATAGTCCAGAACGGCGGGCCAGGATGGACGGGGGTGTATTTGATAACCACATGCAGCACCAACAGTATGACATCCATGGCCAAACGATGGCGAGCGGCTCTGCAAACAACCCCACCACACCCACGATCCATTTTTATTGTATTTGAGCAGCAGTGTTATATTTCCCGGCCTCCCCCTTTAGCACCACACACACACAGGGCACTCCAAACAAAAAATCCATAGTATCGACCCGCCAATGTCACCACAATTACTCTTCCCAAACAGCCATTGAGGACAAATTACATCTGCACTGCCTTTTCACCCGGTCACTATGGCTGAGCGGCGCCCCCCCAATCCCCAATCCCCCCCCTTCCTCTCTACACCCCCCCCCCCCCTCTTGTCTCTGGAGTCTGGAAAGGTCTGGACAAGGAAGTGGGACAGAGCTAGGGTACGAGAGAGACCCGATAACACAGAAACAGGCCAGGTGGCAGAAGATAAACAAACAGTCCTGTTTCTCGAAATAAGGCTACAAACTAAAAATGCTGGTGTTCATTTAACTCTTAAGAGTGAACAAATGTTACCAAATGAACGTCCATTTGTTCACTCTCAGAGTTACAAATGGATATATTAACAGAGGACTTTACTTGAGCAATAATTACACAAGTTCAAGCTGTCTCTATAGACACTTTTGAGTTTTGACTAAACTCGCGATGAATATTCTGTGTGAAGATTCTTTCCCCCCTTAACCGCCAGTCCAATCACAAAAGGGCCCCAATGGTATTTGCATAAATAAATAAAGCTGTTCCGCAGCTGAAGCGCCGGAGCGGCATCTTCCTCCGCATTCAGCCACATTTTCCCCTCGTGTGAGAGGTAATCTCGCTTGGAGGTGTGAGGAAAACCACTTCCCATGTTTACATGAATACAGAAGCCCCCAACGCCACAGAAAACCCTCTCGCATCGATTTCCCTGTCTGGATGCACTGCCAAAATCATTTATTCACTATTGGCAGCGGAGCTAGCAACAACCCAGCGCTTAATGCTCTTAGCTATTAAGTTTCTTTGCGGGTAATCTCGGAGAAAGTTGCTCCCCCCCCCCCCCCCCCCCCCCCCCTCCCCCTGCAATAGCCGACATGCAGGGTGATTGAATTTTCTCCATGTTGCTGGCCCAGAAGGACATTTAAATGACTCCCCAGTGCAGGTGGCCTATACCTGTTCGCTGGTTTGATTCTGTTTTGGACAGTGTGTGGGTTCCCCTTTCTGAAGCAGGGTCATCCGTCACCGCCCACATGCACAGACAGACGCACACGCACACGCACACACACGCACACACACACACACACACACACACACACACACACACACACACACACACACACACACACACACACACACACACACACACACACAAACACTTTGCACAAGCATTGAACACAAGCTGCGTGCTTGTGTGCAATGAAAATGGCTCCACTATTATGTATTTTCACACTGTGAACTAAGAGCACTGGCTACTGTTGACAAATCTTTTATGAGGGCCCATTTTGGAACAAAATTCAGGAGGCCCACAGGTAATACATAGCAATTTTGGCCGTGGTCCTTGACATGAAAATGTTTGAGAACCATAGACCGCAGAGAACTTTTTTCTCTAAGGTACATTCATGTATGGTTCTTCTGTTCCACTTTTCTGCAAGTTTTTCTAATTAAGGCTTGGCATCCAAGCGTGCTTATCTAATACCAAACATGGTACAAAGTTGCCGGAATCACGATCTCGATAAATCATACATGAGCATTTCTGCAGGGAAATACACTATTTAGGACATCCTATTTTTCATAGACAAAAGGATGTATTTTTTAAATGGGGCTCATTTAAACATTTTCCTCTGAGCCTATTTTGGCAAATAAAGCTGTTTTAGAAGTCAAAAATAGCTGTCGATTATGTTATGGGGACATCATTATTATAAGATGTGCCTGAAAAACTGGAACACATTATTCAGATATGCTCAGTGATACTTACCTCTACAAATGGTTCCAGCTTGAAGAATTTAAGAATAATAAAAAAAACATGATGCCTTAAGATATGAAGAAATTATTAGGTCTACACAGTACTATACCGCAATGCTTGTTACATTTGTACACTCTGTCTCTCAGAGTTGAATTAAAGATTGAAGAAGAACATTAACCATCTGCAGTGGTTGGAGGTGGTCTCATACTTTTCCATCAAGAAAAGTCGGGTAGTACATCTAATGGATGACAAGTGCTGCCTGAAGTTCATAAGCACAATATCTCCCCTGGCCAAGCACGGATCCTGATTCCTGTCTTGAATGAGCTGAATGAGTTTGGACTCGTTGGACTTGAACAATGTCTCAGCTGATGTCTAGAGGTATAATGCTTGTGCTGCTGTCGTCTCACAGAGGGAGATGGCAAGTTAAGAGTTTCATACATTTCATATATGGACAGCCAAGAATAAATCTGCATACACGGTTGTAAACGGTATTTAGTGGAAGAAGGTTATTTTTAGACCATGCAGATCTGCAGTTATATAGCAGTGTTTGACCAAACATATGATCAGACACAATCTCCAATTCATACAATCAGCTGCAGTATCACCACCCTAACTAAAGCCTCTTGACATAACCCAACAATTGTGTGTGTGTGTGTGTGTGTGTGTGTGTGTGTGTGTGTGTGTGTGTGTGTGTGTGTGTGTGTGTGTGTGTGCGTGCGCCACTGCATGCATGCGTGCGTGTCAAACAGACCTGACTATACCGTACATGGACATTTGATTATTGTAGGAAATGTGTGTATGTGTGTGTGTGTGTGTGTGTGTGTGTGTGTGTGTGTGTGTGTGTGTGTGTGTGTGTGTGTGTGTGTGTGTGTGTGTGTGTGTGCGTGCATCCGTGCGTGCGTGCGTGCGTGCATGTGTGATATATGGTGATCAGTTACAGGAGGGTTTTTACTGTGTGATTATTTCTGCAGTGACACTAACGAGCATCGGCTGCAGATGCACTGCAGCCCAATTACAGAGAGAGAGAGAGAGAGAGAGAGAGAGAGAGAGAGAGAGAGAGAGAGAGAGAGAGAGAAATGCTGCTGCTTATTACAGTGTGATCATCAACCAACCTGCACCCTGCATGTTGCAGCAGCAGAGCAGCAGTGCAAAGTACAATGTTGAGGTACAGTACATGCGTATTTACTTACGTACGTGTCATTTTTCAATGGGGCAGGAGAACCCCATGAGACGTACAGAGGTGTTTGTGGGGCGCTCGAAGCAATGTTTTTGATGAGAGGGGGACACTGAGGTGCTCTTGGGAGAGGCGGCAGATTAATAATATATTCAAGTGCACATTCCTTTTTTTTGTTTTTTATTAACTCCGCAGTCGAATGAGGCATGGTTTTTGAATTGTGCATAGTTGCATGTTTTGTATTGGGTTGATGATGGAATATTGGCTACATTTGTAAGTGTTGAATGGGGTTCGCACGGGTGGAAGCATGTCTGGAAAGGCTACTAAAATCCAACAACTTGTGACGATGCGATATGCATTGTTGGAATGTAGATGTGACCTGTCACAGGGCTGTCATGGTAACATGTTATAAAGTTACCATATTACCATGGTTAGTATATGGTCAGTATCATGTCAGTATCATGGTCAGTATCATGTCAGTATCATGGTTAGTATTGAATGTTAGAAGTAGGGATGAGTTAGAATAGATCACAACATTTGCTTTCAAAGAAAATAACAAAATCAAACAAATAGCATTCAAAATTCTGTCAATTCACTTCCAGAACCAATCATAAACCCCTAAACCAAAATGGAATAATTATCAACCTTAAAATAACCAAAATGAGTCGTCAGGAAATAAACCAGTTCAATTCAAATAAAACAAAACAATCCTCTTCAATTTTCAATGTTAATGGGAAATATCCTCTTTCTGTTTAGGCAATGGGGGGCAAACTCCTCTTGCTCTCAGTTAAGTAGGTCTTTTCCATATATGGAGTTGGCCGTTACCTGTATGTTCCTTAGGTGAATATGGTGAAAATTCACTCCTCAGCTCCAATTCTCCCTGGATTCCAACCGCAGTGGAGCTTGAAGATCTACAGGCCTGTTTCTCCAGTTAGTGAATTATATAGTTTGTTTAGGTAGTTTGCTACAACTTGAGCCACTTCAAGGATAAAATAAAACACTGGGTAAAGAATGTTGAGTAGAGTGCTGGACAACTGTCATGAAGTGCTGCTGCCAGCCTACAAACAACTTCTTCCACACTGATTCACACACACCAATTTCAGTGGTGAGCAGGGAGATTGCCAGGTGTAAATCATCATTGAGTGGTGATGGCAATTAGTCAATTAGTCAATTAAGAGTCAATTGTGACTCTGGCCTCACAGTATCATGGTCAGTATCATGGCCCATCAGGGTCGCCACAGCGGATCATCTGGATGTGTTTTAATCTTCTGCGTCTTCCTCTGTGACTCCTTCTCCTCCACCTGCATGTCCTCTCTAGCCACATCCATCAACCTCCTCCTTCTTCTCCTTTTGCCTGGCAGCTATACATCTTTAGCATAATTCCAATTCCCAATGTACCCCTCGTCTCTCCTTTGTACATGTCCAAACTTCAGCGCTTTCCGAAGGGTTTCAGCGAAACCACAGGGAGAGTTTTGTTGTTGACGTGCATGCGCGCGCAGATTCAAGTGTGCATGTTTATATAAATCCTGGGTGTATTTCAAATATTTGTTTTTTGTTCTTCTTTTTCCTAAATGATGTCCTATTTGGTCATAGTAGGCCTAAAGTGCCACACAAAAGTATAGCAAAAAAGACACAAGGTTCCACCCAACAATGATAATATGTTAATATGCCCCCCTGATGAATAAATGTGGCCCAGAAAAAAGGGAAAACAATTCTCCTTCAACCTTACTCCATTTTTTGGTTCCATTTGTACACTCTCAGAGTAAAATTAACTGTGTATGTCTGTACAGTAGTGTGTGTGTGTGTGTGTGTGTGTGTGTGTGTGTGTGTCACGCACACTAATCACCTTAATTATTCCCTCTAATTACCTGCAAACAGCTAATGAATTCCTTAGGAATCCTATCATGTTGTGTGTGCGCTCACATCATCATCCGTTTTGCACTGCCGCCATTAATTTGCTCATAAACAAATACAATTAGCATAAAATGTTTCATTACAGGCTCATAGATCTGCTTAGTCTCCTGTAAGGTTATGGAACGGTTGAAACGCGCGTGCGCACGCACACACACACACACACACACACACACACACACACACACACACACACACACACACACACACACACACACATACAGTGATGAAATAAGGACATTAATACTGGTGGAGAATTTGTTGTCCTTGTGTCCGTGTGTGTGTGTGTGTGTGTGTGTGTGTGTGTGTGTGTGTGTGTGTGTGTGTGTGTGTGTGTGTGTGTGTGTGTGTGTGTGTGTGTGTGTGTGTGCGCTCGCGCGCGTGCATGTGTGAGTTTGTGTTGTGCAAGAGCATGTTTGCTTTGCTGTGTTTGTAATTTTTCTTTACCAAAATGCTTCCTCCAAGGTCGTCCTAAGCAGCGGGACAATGTACACGGTCCTGGCTGGACAGGTGATGAATGTGTACATTTTCATGACAACAAAAGCATAATGACCTTATTCTATAATGAATGGATTCATCATTAAAAACTCTCCAGCCTGCGGCAAAGTCTTTTTTTTTTGCATATTCTGATGTCACCTCCTCTCCGAACATTGCATAGGCCCACATCTCTAGTCTGTGTGTGTGTGTGTGTGTGTGTGTGTGTGTGTGTGTGTGTGTGTGTGTGTGTGTGTGTGTGTGTGTGTGTGTGTGTGTGTGTGTGTGTGTGTGTTTCGGAATAATACACCACTGCCATTCTCAGTATCAGGTGCACATATTTTCATCAACCGAGCCACTTATTGGCCATGAAATGAGTAGGAACACAGAAACCAGACCAGATCTGAAGGAACACACCCTGACCCTATACAATACATTGCATATTTTACCCTCAATGCCACTCACTGTTGATCAGTGTTTGGTCTCTATGGCCTGTTCATTGTCTCTGTTACGATGGAACCACAAGTTACTTTACTGTAGCCTAATGTGCCAGAGCTAGAAGCCTATTCCTGTGAGAGACCTGGTTAAAAAAGAATCTCTGGAAGTAAAGTAAAATGCCTGTAATATATACTTTTTGTGATCATTAGCATGTCTAGAACATGTACATTTATAATTGTGAAAGATATCCCCCAAATGTAAATTATGAATTTATTATTATTATTTTAATAATTATTATAAATGTTAACATAATTTCCTCTGCAAATCCTAGTAGTACAAAGTAGTAGTACGGTTGAAATCTCTTTTTTGCAAGTATAAATATATCTGGGTCTTGCAGGGTTAAGCATGTTTCAGAGACAGTACTGCTGTAATGAGGGTGAGAACTGAGAACACACATTACTTCCTTCAACGCATGGCCGCCTCACACAGTTAAAACGACTGATGATGTTGTTGTAGGCCAGTGAGCTCACATTCAAATGACATCCAGGACATCATTATTCAGACAATGATGGTGTCGAGACTTTGGTTCACGGGTAGGCAAAGTTTTTGGGCACATGCTTACTTGACCATCACCCAGTGATCATAGGCTGCTAATAGAATAAATCATTAATTACACAACAAAACCTAGCAAATAATGAGTTCATTCTGAATAATGAAATGCACATCATCAAACAATAATGGTTAAAAATAATTGTTGTTTTTGATCAGCTGAATTGATCACCTCAATAGCCCAATCTGATCACATGGTAGATCAAAAGGTTTCCCATCCTATAAGGTTAAGAAATAAATTAATTTAATGAATACATTTGTAATTAATGACATGCGCAAAACAGGTATGTCAGGGTTAATGTGGTTAAAAGAACACACACACACACACACACACACACACACACACACACACGGCAAAAGTAGCAAGCCGTTTCTCAAGATTGAACCAACTTCATTCCATTTCAATGCTACAGTATCTGTGCGATCAATAAACCTGTCAGTCACACAGATTGGCAAACAAAACATTTTCTTTCCATTGTTTATTAAACAATAAGCTGTGTTCTCTATTGTCACTGCTCCAAAACCAATTTAGAAACAAAATCAAACACAAACATAAAAAAAACATGTGCTCCTCGTCCTCATAACCAAAAGCAGGTGTCGCAAGGGTGTATGTTTAGTTTGCTTATTTTGTTTGAGTGTTTCCGGGTATGTTGCTATACATAACACAAATCAGGTGTCCAGTGTGTATGTTCAATTTGTTAGTTTCTAGTTTGTTTGCATGTGCGCCTGTGTGCGTGCACACCTGTGTTTTCATCGGGATTCTCAGTAGACACAACTAAATTAAAGAACAACTTGAAAAAAATTCAACCAAGGTTCATGTTTTAGGTTGTTATTAGAGAAAGTAAAAGGTTAGTATTCATTTGCTGCTTTCTTTCGTTTTAGCATTTTAGCTATATATGTTCGAATGCCCCCCCCCCCCCCCCCCCGTGTGTGTGTGTGTGTGTGTGTGTGTGTGTGTGTGTGTGTGTGTGTGTGTGTGAGTGAGTGAGTGCGTGCGTGCATGCATACAGTAGCCTTTTCAAGGCATGAATATTTTTACATCATTCTGCCTCTCTATTCTGTATAAAAGGGTAACATTGGTGGGCCACCTTTGAGCTGCCAGCGGAGGCCGTCAGAGAGCCCAATCGACGTCTGTTTAAATGGGACAGCTGGCAGGGTGGGACAGGGATCTAAGGTCCGCGCACCTTTCTGTCTCCAACTGCTCCCTCCTTTTCTTCTATTTCTCCTATATAGTCTGATCACATGG
>NC_137865.1:16093716-16096216 GCF_963924005.1 Protomyctophum bolini
ACAGGACGTCCCTGTCAAGGTGACAAGACGCCAGCAGAGACATGCCAGACAGGGGCCAGAGCGCCGCTAACGCACCTGTATAGACATCAGGATTCACTGCTGAAAGGAAGAGAGAGAGATAGAGAGTGGGAGTTAGATTAGATAGAGTTGAAGAGAGAGAGAGATAGAGAAATGAGGGTGGGAGAGGCAGTGGGTGAGATAGGGAGAGAGAGAGAGAGAGGCTGAGAGAGATAGAGAGAGAGAGAGAGAGAGAGAGAGGGGGGGGGGGGGGGGGAGAGGGAGAATGCTTGCACAGTGTGCTAAAAAGGATCACGTTTGCAAAACTCTAATGAAACAAGACAGGGTCTAATAACAGCGTTGTTTCCTGTCCAGTCAGCTGCTGTGTGGATCTCCATATTTGTGCAAGACTGAAATCATATTGGAATTGAACGCAACATTATAGGGAATAAACTTATTTGGGCAAAATTTGGGGGGTCCGTAGTACATGCATGAATACATACGGAGGACATACGACAAAATGCTGTTCTATATGGCTGACCCCATAACGGGGTCACGCTGTACAAATATGACACTCCCCTTCCAATCGGAAATATCTGTCATCGATGCTGGTTTGAACTTTGATACGTACGCCACAGTCAATGTGTGCTATACAAATACCCTTTCTCAATGCTTTCTGGCCTTTTGGCTTGTGTGTGAGTGTGTGTGTGTGTGTGTGTGTGTGTGTGTGCGTGTGCGTGACTGTGTGTGTGGTGTGCGCGCGTACGCAATACACATGCGTTATTCTTTCATAGCGTAACTCCCCTTAGATGCAGAGACAAAGGAGGCTGGCGGCTAGAGTCTGGGCTGCTGGAACATATGGGCCACGTCGTTTATCAAGTCCTCTGCTGAAGGAATGAGAGCCCGTCATCAGTGCCCGACCATTGATCCCTGTATGGACCCAGCCATTGTTTCACACGGCACCTGGTGGAGTTCTGACTGCACTTAATGGGGAAGAGGGACGAGACACAATGAGGAGACAGGCCTGATTTGAAGAGAGAGAGAGAGAGAGAGAGAGAGAGAGAGAGAGAGAGAGATTTTACTAAGAGTTTACTTTTTGTTTTCTGGAGCACAACATTTGAATGAGACATATAAAAAAAAAGATGTAATAGTGCAAATAGTAAATTCCACAGTGTGCAGACATCATTTCTTATGGTCCATTTGGTTACATTTGTACACTTTCAGTGTTACCAAGTCCCGCCCATGGTTGTGTCCCTCTTCACACCCATTGCGGTTCGTGGTTGGACAGAAATCCTTTCTCTCCATCCACTACCATAGAAACGTGTTTTTCAGTTGCTTCGTATTGATATTCTGTATATTCAATTCTTATTTTAAACTTGGTGTCAGTAAAAAGGAACATCACAGATGCCTGGGCATATCATGTTTGTTTTTAGTTTTTCCAAAAATGATGTTTCAGTAAATTCAACAAAAACAAGGTGGAACCAGGGCGGAACCAGGCAGAAAGAGCCTGCTGGTTAGTCAATCAGGGACCAATCAGGAGGCTGACAAATGGTGAATTGAGGACTGAAATTATGTTTTGCTTCTGAAACACACATCTATACTTTTCCCATCTTATTTTGTATTCATGAACAAACAATGTGTCACTTTGGGAGTCGGATGAGCTCCCAAAGAAAACTGCCTTCATGAAGCGAACGTGTCCTAAACATACTGTACAAGTACAAAACAGTTACATTGAGATGCTAAATGAAGCTCTCAGAAAAAGAAAAAAAAAGAAAGCTCTAATTTTTTTTCCCTTTTTTTGCCTGACTTTGTTAAAAGCACATTTGCTTGCTCAGCATTGTTTGTCTGCAGCAATTCATCACAGAGGCTTTGAGCTATTGATGGGAGCAGCATCCGTTAGCAGGCTCCTGTCAATGATTCACTCACTAAGCCCATCTGTCAGGCGCCCTCTGCCTCTCTCCTCCCTCCTTCCTCTCCTCCACTGCTGTTCTGCTTCGTCCTCCTCTTCCTCAATGATGGATGGATCACACCCCGTTGATGGCCAGAAATGGCAAACATTGGACATGGAGAAGATCTGTTGTACAGTACAAAATTCATTCCATAATTATCATCTCATCATCGCCCCGCAGCATAACAGTAAAACCATTTACAACTGTGACGAGGGAGAGTGACGGTGTTTTAACTGTGGTTTCTGGTGGGGGGTGATTGGTAACTATTTGAGTATTCACTGCTTAGCCAAGGACGCTGATCAATAAATCAACTCCTCACAGGATCCATCACGTTTGTGCCATTAAAAGCTCCCAATAATGCCAATGATAAAGTGCGGCCAGCGGCTCTGTGGTGCATCGTTGCAGAGCAGAGGCGGCTGAACCACACAGGAAGGGAATGAAGTGTCTAACTGTCCGTGTCTAGGAACAAACTTGAGGACATTGATGTGAGCACAGTGTAGTGGTGCGTGTGCGTGTGTGTGTGTGTGTGTGTGTGTGTGTGTGTGTGTGTGTGT